>NC_056739.1:667085218-667325218 GCF_019279795.1 Protopterus annectens | reverse complement strand
TATGTGTGCACATGTGGCTGGAGAGTACTGCAGGGCTCCACCACATATATTGTGGCAGCGGAACTGTGACTTGAGCAGCCAAAACACATGCTCTATGATGTTTCTAGTTTGTGTGTGTGCCCATTAGGGCATGCTTCAGTGTGTGTGTATCTGCATTTCTAATGGCTGTCATCATCCATGGTTCCAGTGCATAGTCAGCCTCCCCCACAATGTCCCCCATGACATATGCCTGGTACAGCTGTGAGGTGTGCCAGATGTGGGAGACATGATAACTGCCAGGGCTGCCACCACACACAATGATAATGCCCTGGACATTGCACATGACCTGGCAGTTCATAGGTTCATAGGTAGGTACTAGGCTATTGGACCAAAGACCTAAGTAAGCCTAGCCAACAAGGTTCCCTTGGCTTTTGCCACCCAAGAAAGTTAATTTCCTGTACCCTGTTGAGCAGAGCCACAGAAGTGATCCCCAGGGTGTATTTCCTATTTCCCACCCACTCATCAAGATTTTTCTTGAAGAGTGCTAATGAAGAACTCTGCTTGACATAGATAGGTAGCTTGCTCCACAGTATAGGAAGTCCCTGGGACAGGAATCTATCCCTCCAGCATGTCCTGTTATTGTGGTGACAAGATTTAGGTCCCTAGAGCGTGTAGCTTGGAGGTATTGGGATTTCTTAAGGTGTAGCATGTCCAGCAGCTCTGGGTTTAACATAGCTTTACATGTTAGGCAGAGATTTCCTTGGAGTAGGCGATATGCTACAGAGTAAAGCTGGAGTTTTTTGAGATGGTCAGTGTAGGGCATCTGTTTGAGGCCAGTAACCCTCTTTGTGAGGTACTTCTGTGACCTTTTCAGCTGCTGCAGATGTCTTGGGAGGTACATTCAAAAAGGCGCATTGTACTGTATAATGGGTCTAATGAGTGCCGAGTAGAGAGGAACAATGACCTCTTTTTTTTCCTGGATGGGAACCCTTTTGTGATGAGGTGTGCTACATAGAAGGCTTTCTTGACTACTGCGGTGATGTGATTATCAAAGGAGAGACTACTGTCACCCTGGGTCCCAAGGTCTCTTATCACACATTCGGCATTAAGTAAAATGCCATTTATGTGGCAGTTCATGGATAAAGAGTTTTTACCAAGGGGGATGACAATGCACCTTTTGGCATTGAGCTTGAGGCCATGCCTCTGACACCAGACATCTGCCTCAGAGAGACCCTTCTGTAGGATGTCCACATCATTTGGGGACACAACTATGGCTCCCAGTTTGCAGTCATCTGTGAACTTCATTAGTCAGAGGCCTTCTGTGTTAGCCTGTACTTCAGAGAAGTAGATACCAAACAGGAGAGGCCCCAGGACTGAACCCTGTGGTACTCCACTTGTCACTGGTTTGAAGTCAGATTAAGAGTCTGCAACTTTTACAGTGTGGGTTCTATCAGTGAGCCAGTTGGCAAACCATCTTGTGATGTAGGGATTTATACCTAGTTTAGTGAGTTTAGCTATAATTCCAGAATGGGGGATGGTGTTGAAAGCCTTGGTGAGGTCAAGATAGGCAGTGTGAACAACCTTACCCTCGTTTACGGCTTTGGTGACTGCCTCAATTAAGTCAATCAGGTTCAGAAGGCATGATCTGCCTTTCACAAACCCAAACTGGGTGGGGTCCAGAGTTTGGAGGTTATCAATGACTTTGTTTATGAGATCCATGATGATACATTCCATGGCCTTGCAGACCAGGCTCGCCAGGCTAATAGGGCAATAATTCCTAGGATCAGTGGTGGCTCTTCCTTTGTGGAGTGGGATAACTGTTGCTGTGTGCCATTCAGTGGGTACAAAGCCTGACATGAGACTATGATTGAACATGGTGCTTAGGTGGGGAGCCAGTTTGTTCTGAAGTTCGTGTAAAATGCAGCCTGTGATGTTGTCCAGTACCATGGATGCTGTGTTTGTGGTTTTAGAGAGTGCAGCTTTTACCTGCATAGATGTGGTTACAGGGACTCTGCATTCTTCCTGTACAGATATGGGCCCTTTAGGGGTGAGAGGGGAGTAAAGTTAGTACTGAACCTATCTGCCAGGATGTTGGCAATATCAGTTGGTTCTGTAATTTTTGTGCCGTTGTGCTGTAACTCAGAGCAGATCTGGGTGTTGCCATTGAGATTCTTGACATAGCTATAGAATGCTTTGTGGTTGCCCTTAGAATGATGAGTGGAGTGATCTGGGGTTGGAGTGGGGATATATGATGTTTTTCAGTGCAGGTGTATTTTCTGGTTGGTTAAGTGCTTTGTGAACCACAATAAGTTGATTATACTGTATCTGCCTGGGTAGCTCTAGCCATTCGAGATAATTTAGATTTATACAATGATGTGTTCTGTAGGGGAGACCAGTGGCAAATCTAGCTATGTTATTATAACAGCTTGAGAGTTTGTTAAGATCAGTTTTACTTAGGTTGGCAAGTAAAGGGGAAGGGTAGAAGAGGGTAAAGAGTAGATGGGAGCGAGCAATGGCATCCTAGCAGGTGGGGTTAGGAATAGCTTTATCCCAAATAGTGAGCCCAGTTTTCTATTAATGGCTTTGATAGTTTTGTTAATGTGCACATCAAACTTAAGATTATTTATAATAACTTCCAGGAGTTTTGTATGGGCATCTGTGGAGATTATGGTACCATTATTAGATTTAATAGAGAGAGAGATATCGCCGGGGATCTTTGGGTGGGGGAGAAAAGTAGGAGCTTTGTTTTGTTAGGATTTAGAATCAGACAGTGAGCGACAAGCCAATTCTCAACTAGGTTAAAAGTACTCTGAGTAATTGTTAGCAGCTCTGTTTGTGAGGTGCCAGTGCAGATCAACATTGAGTCATCTGTGTATTGAATGAAGTTAGCTTTAGGGATAACAGTGTGGAGGTCATTAATAAAAATAGAAAACAGAAGTGGTCCCAAAATTGACCCATGGGGTACACCTAGGATGTTGGGTAGTGGGTTTGATAGTTTGTTCTGCCATAAGACAGATTGTTGTATGTTGTGCAGATAGGATTCAAACCATTGGAGAGAGTGATTGCCAAGAGACATTGTTGCCAGGGTGTTAATTAGAAGATGGTGGTTAACCATATCAAAAGCCTTGGACAGGTTCAAAAGAAGGGCTGAGAATAGCTTGTTGTTCTACCTGTTATAGTTCATTGCATTACAGAAGGTAAGAAGGGCTGTTGTAGTACTATGATGTGGCCTGAAGCCATGCTGAGAGTTAGCCAGTGCGTTGTTTTGGGTTAGAAAGTACAGAAGTTGTTTATGGATGCATTTTTCCATAATTTTTGCCAGAGCTGACAAGATGGCTAGGGGTCTATAATTAGATAATTCCATAGAGTTACCACCTTTATGGAGGTGTATGACATGAGATATTATCCAGATAGAGGGGACGGAGGCTTCTGATATGGACCAGTTAATTAGAATGGAAATGGATTATGCTATGGTATCAGCAGCTTTTTGAAAATATTCAGCGGGGAGAAGGTCAGCAGCTAGGGTAGTAGGTTTTAATTTTTTGAGTAGTGATCAAATGAAAGATGTAGAGACTGGTTGTAAGCTAAAGGAGGGCTTGGTGCTAGGACTGTTACCCAGTGGGTTAGAGGTTAAGGGGAAATTGGCTAGCAAGGACTTGGATAGTTTCAGTAAAGAAACTATTAAAGGTGTTAGCAACATCCACTGGTAGTTTATCAGTAGAGGCTGAGGAAGGTGGAGTGGTGGTATGACCTGGGTGCAGTAATTTATTTATCCCTGCCCAGAATTTTTGAGGGTTATTTTTGTTTCCTTGTTGGAGATGGAAGTAGTAGATTTTTTATCTAACAGAATGGGACCTTTTGTCCCATTTCTTAGTTGTCTAAATTTGGTTTGATCTAGAGGGTCTTTTGTAGCATGGCATGCTGCCCATGACTTGTTTCTGACTATGATTTTTGATTTGGTTTCTTTAGAGAGCCATGGGGCAGCGTTTGTTTTTACCCAAGTGGAACGAGCGGGAACATGAAAACTGAGGATGGTAAGGAGTTTATTGTTAAAGTAGGTGACAGCTTCATCTAGGGGCAAGTGTTTTAGGGCAGACCAGTTGAATGTCTTAAATCCATCCTGGAACTTACTAGGATTGAAGCTTTTACTTTTTCTTATTGCTCTATACATGGGCTAATGGGAGTTCTAAGATTTGTGCTTGCAGATAAAGGTGATAAGGTGATCACTTAAGTCATCTGGGATGGCCCCTGATGTCTACATTTGGGGGTGGCTATTGATTAGTATCCAGTCCAGTATACTATATTTTTGGTTGAGTTTACCTATCCTGGTAGGGGTGGATATGACCTGTGTGAATCCATGCAGGTTTACATGGGTGGTAGGAGATGGAGAGGAACAAGTGTTCCAGTCAATGTTAAGATCTCCAAGTACAATGGTTTCTTGTGGATAGTTATTAGCTAACTATTGGAGGATGTCTTCTAGGGTATTGGTATTATTCCCTGGGGGAATGTACATGCAGACTATATGCATTTGTTTTTGTTAATTTGGAACTTGGTAGCAATTATTTCTGATTTATTGACCTGGTGGTTGTATGGGGTCTGAGGTAACATTAGTGTAGATTTGAAGAGGACAGTTACCTCCCCTCCTTTCCTAGCAGAGCGAACAAGTCTAAGTATATTATACCCAGGTGATAAAATTTCATTATCTAAGGTTGATAGTTTTAGCCAGGTTTCAGTTAGGCATATAAAATCAGGGGGATGGACATGTAGAAGGGCATGTAAATTATGTACTTTGTTACTTATGCTACAAATATTTAGTTGGTAGACCAGGAGGGAGTTAGGGGACTTATTAATAGATAGTGATTTACCTGGGTTAGTTGCATATGTGGTTGCCCCATCTAGGGTGGAAGGGCTAGGGTTTGGGTGAAAATCTCTGCCCATTGCAAGGTTATAGCTGTATATTTTCTATAAGCTTCAGGATTTTGTTTATAAGTCTTTGATAGTGTTTAGATTTTGAGCTGATGTATCTAGATATAATAGGCTGTATTGTGGTTAAGGAGTTAGTTATAGTAGTAACTCGTAGTTAAAGTGTCATATTCAATACGACTGGGCTAGTTTGACATTTTGTGTAGTGAAATCCTAAGTAAGACTGATTTTCATAAGTGGAGAGGAGATATGGAATTAACATGAGGGATAGCAGAGAGAGTAGTGACATTGCTTTGGATGGTAACATGGTTGGAGGCTAGGTTTGTGTTGAAGGTTGTGCTGTAGGTTTAGGGTCCTCAGGATCTTGTGGTTGGATATTAACTACTGGGGGGAGGGGTGGTGGCTGGAATATTGCAAGCAGTACAGTACTGATTGTTTCAGACAGGAGAAAATGGAGGGGTGAATGAGGGATGGGTTAAGCTGAGTAGAGGATTATTGATTGGTTCAGCCGGAGGGGGTGTGGTATTGTGCCTATAAAGCTAGACACAATGGGGGTGGGAATTGGGGGCAGGGAGGGGTGCAGAGTGAGCCCGAGTACAGCAAGGGTGAGTGGAGCAGGGCTTAACACACACAAGGATCTTGGAACCTGCAATAATTAAATGTAAGTATGCTTAGGATTCACAAAGCAGGCTTTGAATGCTTAATTTTACTGTTTAAATTGTATGTCAGGAGTATGCTTTATTTTTCTTTTTTTTCTTATAATTTTTGTTTAGTTTAGGGGAAAACTCTGTATTTTGCTTCCAATTTAAAGATAATATAGGTTCATGGGTTCATAGGTTTATACTAGGCTATCTGCCCTAAGGCATTTATAAGCCTAGCCTAAAGTTTTGTGGCTTACACCACCCCTTATATGAAAAAAAACTGTGCCCATTAGTTTGTTGTGCCTCTGTCCAGCAGTGACACAGAGATGATTCTCGGGGTAAACCTACGATCTCCCATCCACAGGTCAAGATTTCTCTTGAACAGAGCCAGCGAGGTGCTCTGCCTCACATGGACCAGGATTTTATTCCACAGCATAGGGGGTCTCTGAGGGATAAATCTATCCCTCCAGCACGTCCTATTTATATCCGTGCTAAGGTTTAAGTCACTTGCACTAGTGGTTTTGGTGGATTTGGATTTTTTGAGGTGGAGCATGTCCATTAATTCCGGGTTGGACATGGCCTTGTATGTCAGGCACATGTCACCTCTGAGCAGACGGTATGCGACTGAATAGAGCTGGAGTTTCTTCAATCTGGCAGCATATGACAGATTTTGGAGTCCCTTTATCCTTTTGGTGAGGAACTTTTGGGGTCTCTCTTATTGCTGCAGATGTCGGGTGAGATACATCCAGAATGGGGCATTGTACTCGATCATTGGTCTGATAAGTGAAGAGTACAGGGGAACAATGACCTCACTAGATCTGGATGTGAATCCCTTCATGATCAGGTGGGCAATGTAGAAGGTCTTTCTAACCACTTTAGCAACGTGAGTGTCAAAAGAAAGGCCACTGTCAACCTGGGTCCCCAGGTCCCTGATAACCTCTTCTGTGCTTAGTGGATTGCCACCTATATGGTAGCTTGGGGTTACCTTGTTTTTCCCGAAGGGTATGACTATACATTTTTTGGCGTTTAACTTCAGGCCATGGCTCTGGCACCAGCTATCTGTTTCCATGGGAAATATAGCGTAGGCATCTAGTATTACTACTGTATAGCTTTAGGAGTTGGTACTGTAGTTGGGGCTAGGTAATAGTGCTATAGACCCAAGTCAGCAACTATGGTATTCACAGAGAGATTTAATGAATAGTTCCCTGTACATAACACAGAGCTAACATGGACTCACACCAGGTTGCTGGATCACAATCCTGATCCTGCTATAGTCACAACCTACCTGGTAATAAACGAACCCTATCCAAACTCCAGTGGCCTCATCTACCTGCCTTTTATTCTCTGCACCCTCTATCAAGGAAGGAAGAAATACCCAGCTCAACATTATCCTGATCCTGCTATAGTCACAACCCACCGGGTGATAAACGAACCCTATCCAAACTCCAGTGGCCTCATCTACCTGCCTTTTATTCTCTGCACCCTCTATCAAGGAAGGAAGAAAGTATGTTATGGACTTAGTTCCACTTGTACAGTAGCCCTCTCTCTACTATTTATATCAGGGCTCCAAAGTTCACTACGAGCTTGAACAACCAGCAGCCTTTACCCCTCTCTTCTATCTACTTAACATCCAACATACCTCTTCACGTACACTAATCCTCTCTTACTAGGTATCTTGTCTTCCAAAGTTCTTCACCAATTAGCCCCTCACATACTTTCCTACAATACTAGATTTGCCCACTAGGTGGCATCCTTCTCCTATCCATTATTCACTGCCTCTCTCTCTGTTTTGCCCCCGTAACTTCGCTATATTCCTAACTTTTTATCTTTCTTCACCCTCATACTATCCATTTTTCACTGCCTCTCTCCCTGCCTTACCTCTGTAACATCATTATATTCCCTAAGTTCTTGACCTGCTCCTCCTCTTACTCACCTTGTGCTGAAACAGTATCTACCCTCCTGTATCCTATGTTTGTATGACTCCTGTGTTATCTCAGACCTTTCCTACTCAGGTCCTACCTCACTTACCTCTAGCTACCTGCATTCCTGATAGTTTCTTGCTAGCTTCTCCTTCAATTGTCTCCACCCGCTCCGTTCGCCCTGTGGGCTCACTCCCCTAACCTACCCCCAATTCCCTCACACCCCCAGTGGTCCTAATCTTATACCTATCAAACCACACCCCTTCTCCATTCCACCAATCACCATCACAGTTCCATTAAACAATCCTGTCTATTTTCCCACCTCTCCTCCACCACTTCCTAAATCTCCCACCACACCCTTTGGCCATTCCTTACCACACCTACTTTACCTCTGTACCTATAGTAAATCCTTTATCTCCCATGGCATGGAATAAACCCTCCACCCTAATCCCCTTACAGAAGCTACTCATACTTATGCTTTAACCTCATTTAACACTAGCATACCTGCTAAGCTCCTATGAACAACCAATATATTCACACTTTCTCTACCCTACTAAACAATCCACCTCTTCTGCACTAGCCTGTCACACTGACCATTTCAACACTACTTCCACGTACAGCTATCTACTACCTAAATACCACAGAACATCCCACATTAGATATAACTTCCCTAATAACAGGAGACACCCATTTCTACTCAGTAGACATACTAATACTAGATATCTAACATTTCTCATCACCCTAAAGGATGGAGATATTCACCCAAACCCTGGTCCTAACACCTCCACTACCACTCAACTCATCAACCCAAACCCCTCTGCCTACCCCCTACTTAAAAAACCTCCCAACTCACTCTTAATAGCTCACCTCAACATACGTAGCATTAATAATAAAACAACACAACTCCATACTCTCTTGCAACTCTACCCCTTTCATATTATTTGTCTAACAGAAACTTGGTTAAAACCTGCAACTAAAGACAGTGAAGTTATCCCACCTGGTTACACAATCCTACGTCTTGACCGTGTAGCCAAGAAAGGTGGTGGAGTAGCAGTTCTATTCAAATCTGATCTACAAATAACCATCTTCAACCAAAAACCTCCTCAGGACTCTAATGTTGAGATAATTATTACCAAGTTTCAGCTACACTCTGTAAAATCTATCTATATTGTCTGCATCTATGTTCCTCCAGGTAACAACATTTGTACCATCGAAAACATCCTTTGCTGGTTATCTCAAAACCTTCCCCAAGAAACCATAATCTTAGGTGATTTTTACATTGATTGGAAATGTTGCAACAACAACTTCCCTACTAGCAATATTAATCTATATGGGTTTATCCAAACTATTACCTCCCCTACTAGAATAAACTAAACTAATAAGAAAGAAAGCACCTTAGATTGGATACTCATTGATAGTCAACCCCAGACTTACGAATCCAGAACCCTCCCTGATGACATAAGCGACCACTGACTAACCTACATCATCAGGCTCAAAATCAATGTTCCCAATCAACCCATATTTAGGACAATCAGAACCAAGAAAAACTTCAACTTGGATCTATTCCAAAGTGAACTTACAACATGTAATTTTTCACCTTAAAATACTTGATTTGAAGTGATTTGATTTCATTCAATGTTCAGTAATTAAAAAAGCTTCCTGAGTAAGTTTTTGGAGCAGAGAGGGGGAGGTGGCAGAGCAGATGATGGTTGAATCATCTGCATATTGGATGATGTTTGCAAATGGGATAGATTTGTGATAATCATTGATAAATATATTAAAGAGGAGGGGACCAAGAATAGATCCTTGAGGAACTCCAGTAAGGGTACTAAGGAATGGGGAAGTGGCCTTTTTCCATATTACAGCTTGGTATCTATTTGATAGATAGCTGGAGAACCAGTTTATGGTAGAGGGAGAGAGGTTAAGTTTTGACAGTTTGGTTAAGAGCAAGTTATGTGAAATGGTGTCAAAGGCTTTGGAGAGGTCAAGTAGTAAGGTGGAGACAATGTGACCGGAATCACGTGCTGTGTTAACAGTCTCAAGAAAGGACAACAGGGCTGTCATAGTGCTATGATTTGGCCTGAATCCGTGTTGTGTAGGGGTTAGCAGGTTGTTATCTAAGAGATGTGGCAGAAGTTGAAGGTGTATACACTTTTCTAGAAGTTTAGAAATGGGGACAGAATAGCAATGGGACGAAAGTTACTGATGTTGCAATTGTTGCCTCCTTTATGTAGGGGGATTATGAATGCTTGCTTCCACAATTGGGGTACAATGCATTCATGGATGGAACGATTGATTAAGATGCTAATAGGATAAGCAATTGCATCTGCTGCTATACGTAGGAAGTAGGAGGGAATGTTGTCAGGGGCATTAGTACATTGCTTCAGTTTCTGAAGGAGTTTCTTTATAGTGGCAGTGGGTATAGGTTTTAGTGAAAATGAAGAAGGATGGAGAGAGGGAGAATTAGAGGGGGGTGCAGGTGGAGGGGGAGTTTGAATAGTGGTTAAGGTGGAAGATAGGCAGAGTGAAGTAGAATTGGGGATAGGGTTATTTGCAGTAGAGGAAAGGGGTGTCTTAGAAGGTGAGGTGGGGCCTGTAAAGGAGGAGGTGAGTTTGTTAATGGAGTCGATAAAAAAGGAGTTGAACTGTGTAGCTAAATCCAAGTCTGGGATATTTGGGTCTGGGGTTGGGGTATGAGGTTTGCTAGGGTTAAGAAGGGTGGAGATCCCCTTCCAGAATCTCTGGGGGTTAGTTTTGTTATTGTTTTGGAGTGAGAAGAAGTATTGTTGTTTATCAGAGATAATTAGCTTTTAACTTTATTTGAAGGGTTTTATATGCAATATGTTGTTCTGGGGTCTTATTTCTCAGGTAGAGTCCCCAGGCTTTGTCTCTAAGGCGCATAGCTGATAATGTGGTTTTGGTTAGCCAGGGGGCAGATTTTATTTTATTCTTTTGTTCTTAGTGGGGCTTGGCAATCAAGTATTCCTAAGAAGGTGGAGTTAAAGTGGGCAACTGCTTCTTCTAAGGGCAGTGTCTTTAGATTGTTCCAATTAACTGCTTTTAGGGAATCTATGAAGATTGATGGGTTGAAGCTTTTGTTATTGCGGGTAGTGATGTAGTTGTGGGTGCGATTGGAGAGGCAGGGGAGTCGGTGAGTGAAAGTAGGCAGATGATCACTAAGAGGGTCAGGTAGTGTACCGCTATCAGAAAAGTAATGGGGGTGTGACACTAGAATCCAGTCAAGGATGGTGCCACTGGAGGGGTCCTTTGATGGGTGGGTTATGGTGTTGATTAGCTGGGAAAAGTTATAAAGATTGATGTTAAGATGGTTGGTTGGAGACTGGATGGAGGTCCAATTAATATTTACATCTCCTAGGATTATGGTTTCATTGCTAATATTATCAGAGAGCCAAGAGAGAATGTTTTCGAGTGTAGAAATATTGTCCCCTGGGGGGATGTAGAGGGATGCTAGGCATATGTGTTTGTGCTTGTTAGCTTGTAGGATAAAAGGAGTATTTCAGCGTTTTTAAATGTAGGAATAGGTTTGTCATATGGGGTGACTAGCAAGGAAGACGAGTATAGGAGAGCAACTCCACCGCCTTTCTTTTGGGTCCTGTCTTTTCTGATGATTGAATAGGTGGGTGGAGTTATTTCAGAGTCTTTTATAGAGGGCTTTAACCATGTTTCTGAGATAGATAGTATGTCAGGTTTGTTATACCTGAGCCATGCATGGAGGATTGGGACTTTATTCACTATACTTTGTGAGTTAATGGAAGTAAAGAATATAGGCTTGTGTGAGGAGGAAGATGAGGAGGGGCCAGGGTTGGGATGGATATCACCAGATAAAAGACTGGTAATGAAATGAAAGATGGGGTTCAAAAGATAGTTGAGAGGAGTGAAAAAATGATTTGTGTCTGCTTTGATGGCCAAGGGGTATATGGTTACTAAGGGGATATAATTTTTCTGAGAGGTGAAAACTTTGAATGAGAAGGTGTAGAGCTGTGTTATAGGGTAAAGATGGGGGGAGATAGGAGTGTGCAATTGTGGTAGTGGGGAGTTCAGGTGGTTGGTTGTATGATAAGGTTGTGAAAGGTAAAGAGTATGTATTTGGGTGAGGTGATAAAGATATGATAGTTTAAGAGAAAGTAATAGAAGAATAAAGAGGGATGAAGGATTTAGGGGCATATTGAGAAGTTGCTTTGTATTGAGTGTGGAAGTTGTAATATATGTGTTGTACTTTAATTATGTATGTGATGAGAAAAACTCTTGTGTAGGTTGAGTAAGATAAAGAGTAGTAAGAGTGGAGCTGGATGTAATTAAGCTAGGTAAGTGAGTGAGAGTTTAGAAGTCAGAATGTAAAATATGTAGTAGCTGTGGGTGTGGTTACAAATTGGATAATAGGTTGTTGGGGGTGTGTCTGTGGTGTTGAAGGTTGATTGGTTTAGGGAGGAAGTAGGTGTGGAAACAAGAGGGATATAGATAGAGGTACTGGGGGCGGGTGGAATTTGGGGGCAGGGTAGGGGAGCGGAGTGAGCCCAAAGGGCGAACGGAGTGGGAAACACCAGGAGAAGGATGAGAGCCAATCAGTGGGGCAGGGATTGCAGGAAAGTAAGCTGAAACAGAGTAAGTAAGGATCTAGAAATAATGGGTAGAGAGGGCTGGGAGTTTAGAGAGAAATGATAGTAAAGCAAAGGCTAGTAAAGGTAAAATAAGTGTAGAAAGAAATGAAAGTAAAGAAAAGGCTGGTGAGGTAAAATGCAAGGAGTAAGTATAGTAAGGAATATCAAAGGGGGGTGCCCTCTAGTGTTTAAATGTAGAAATACACTAGTCCACTAAGGCAATGAGTGGGCTAAAGAGGACTGAAAGGGAATGGGCCTGAAAGGATTAGAGAGGTAGATAAGGGTGAGAGTAGAGAGGCCAAGATGAAAGGGGGATGTAGGCCGCTGGCTGTTCTGGCAGGGAGATAGCTTACACAGATTACAACAAGGAGTATAATTACAGAAGCTTAGTAGCAGTAGTTACACATACTTCTTCTGTGTCCTTTGGGAGAGACCTGAATCAACCTTCCCGACGGGGGGTTGAGGCAGCAGAGAGGTAGACTTGCAGAACAATGGATGAGTCAGGTGGCTTTTGTAGGTATGTGTAACAACCCAGGCGAGGTCTCAAGGGGAAAATGCAGGGTAGAAACAACTGGAGACAGGGGAGAAAGTAGAGAGAGGATTAGTAAAGGTGTAATAGTAACAACAACTTTTCTTTAGTAGTGGTGATAGGCAGCTGAAGCAGTGTTGAAGGCACTAACAATACTAAAAACTGGAGCAGATAGTGGCTAGGTATACTATATAAAAATACAGTGAAATATTGCAGAACACATACATTAGCAGTAGAAATAATATGGCAATGTAATTCTAACACAATGGTTGAATACACAGTTAAATACTGTATACCACATAGAGGTATATAACTAGGCTCAAATGCAATAGAATTTAAGGAAACAATATCATTAGAAATACATTAGTTCCAACAGTAGGCACTACTAAATAAATAGTGTGCTCCTGTGTTACTACATCAATACAATAATAGCTCCTAGGCGCTTCCAGTAGTTGCAATTAGCCAGGCGCGTGTAGAGAACACTCGCACGTGGAAGCTGGCGTGTTGTGCAGTAAGTAATTTAACAAAAACCTGGACAACTAGCAGATTCAGTAATTACAGCAGTGCCAAACACATTAATATTCCCTAGGTACATCCAAACAATAAACAGTCAAGCACTTGAGGAGTAAGCACTTCTAAGAGAAATAACAGTGTACTAGCAGTAACGTTTCCCCACAGAACAATGAAGCATAGTCAATAGCGTACTCATTACACAGCAGGAGGCAAAAAACAATTTATTTCAGCAGTCGCTAGGGTTAAGTATTTGAGAACTAAAAATATGCAGATACTAATCGCTACTGCTGCACTATCTAAAGCAGCAATCCCTATAAGCAGGGTGTTAAGCAAGCGATTAGACTCCGATGCTCTCTTTAAAGCAGCAGTCGCTAGTGTTTAAGTATTTGAGAACCAAAAATATGCAGATATTAATCGCTACTGCTGCACTATCTAAAGCAGAAATCCCTATAAGCAGGGTTTTAAGCAAGCGATTAGACTCCGATGCTCTCTTTAAAGCAGCAGGTGTGTAGAATACTCTGAAGCTGCAGTCGATAGAGTTTAAGTAAAGCTATTCAATGTGACTATGACCAGAATACATGGATAACAAGCGTATCTAATCTGGGAGCGCCTATCCTGAATGTTGTCTAATAGAACAGGTCCTCAGCCGATACTGTTATAACAGGGATATTGTTCGAACAGGTCATTCTTTGAACTCTTATCTTACACACTAACTTGTGCTATATACTCATATAACAGGTCTTTATAAATACACACATGTGCTACAAGTTTAACACCATGTTTCAGCAGAAAAGAACATTTCTAAACACAGTAAGGGTGTTATAACAACATAAAACAGCAGTCGCTAGTGATACAGAGCAAATAAATGCATTGCAAGAGTAACACTGTGTTTCAACATAAGAGAACATTCCTTATCACAGCAAGGTTATAAAACAACCTTAACAACAGTCGCTGGTGATATATAGCATGTAATTGTTGTAACTATCAGGTCTATGAACAGTAAAGGAAATCCCGGTTGAAGCGTAACAAAAGCAAAAGCACATTAAGTACTTACAATTAGAGCGCTCTCCCAGCCAGGTGCGTACAGCAGCAGAGGATGAGTGGGGTTTAAAGATGGCGCCCAGAGATGAGGGAGGGAATTTATCACCTTTAGGCGGATATGAAGTGAGGGGGGAGGAGCAGGGATGTGAGCTAACAGGGAAAGGTGGAAGCTCTTATGGTGAAAGGGGAGGAGCCGCACAGAGTAGAGAGCAAGCCAGAGGGTAGGACAGAAAGTCAAAAGTAGGTCGGGGGATTCATGAAAGATGTAAGGTAGTACGGAGTAAGGCTAGAGGAATGTATGTCAGGCAAGGGAGAGAAAGGAGCAGAAACACCAGGAGAAGGACGAGAGCCAATCAGTGGGGCAAGGATTGCAGGAAAGTAAGCTGAAACAGAGTAAGTAAGGTTCTAGAAATAATGGGTAGAGAGGGCTGGGAGTTTAGAGAGAAATGATAGTAAAGCAAAGGCTAGTAAAGGTAAAATAAGTGTAGAAAGAAATGAAAGTAAAGAAAAGGCTGGTGAGGTAAAATGCAAGGAGTAAGTATAGTAAGGAATATCAAAGGGGGGTGCCCTCTAGTGGTTAAATGTAGAAATACACTAGTCCACTAAGGCAATGAGTGGGCTAAAGAGGACTGAAAGGGAATGGGCCTGAAAGGATTAGAGAGGTAGATAAGGGTGAGAGTAGAGAGGCCAAGATGAGAGGGGGATGTAGGCCGCTGGCTGTTCTGGCAGGGAGATAGCTTACACAGATTACTACTACTCTGTTCAAAAATAAACTTAAGCTCTATCTTAAAACACATTGGATGTGCCCCTGTACTAAACCTGACTGACCATCATGCTCTTGTTACTTGATGCAACTTTACCTTCTCATCTCTGCAACAATTTCATCTTAACAGCCTCTATTCTACCTCTCCACATTTTTCTTACTTATTCTCAAAAGGTAGCATATTGTACTACTAGATGTATTACTCAACTGCTACATCATATTACCTTCTTTTTATCTTCCTTTTATCTACACTTATACTTTACTTTTTAGCTTTTAATCTTTTGAACATTAAATTATAACTTCATTGGTAATTGTACTAAGCCTAGTTAGATATTTTCATTTTTTTTCTATTATACTTTATAAATGTGTGACCACATAAATAATTTTTTTCTTTTTTTGCAATTTAAATATGTACTTTTGTAGATGTGAACTTCATCTGAACTGATTGGAGCTTATCTTCCCGGGCCTCTACTGAAAATGGACATATATCCAACTAGACTAGCCCGGTCAACAAATGTAAAATAAATAAATAAAATAAAATTTGTTGCTAAGTAACAGTGGGCTGGGGTGGTAGGTGTGCACTTCATTTGCATGGTACCACAAGTTTTCAGCTCTCAGCGCATTTGCACATGTTTGCACCACGCAGCACCATACCACAGAAGCTAAGCCCTGTTCCTGAATAGGGAATGGGGAATGGGGTTTAATATGGGGTCATGGTGTTATGAAGGCTAACACAGTGTTATTTTCCATGTTCGCCTTCATGAATATCCCCCATAGTTGTGTATGTGAGTATATACTGTAGCAGGGAGTGCAATAAATTTGCTGGAGTACTTCATATGGTTATAGAGACATTGTCTTATGGTGTTAATTTCCACACTGCTTACCTTTTGGGAGTTTTTTTTTTTTGGTGATTCAGTTTCCAATAAATAGTATATTTTGTATTTTTTCTGACTGAAGTATAAGTCTTAGTTAAATGATTAATATTGCTGTATGAAATAGAAAACAGACATGATATTCTTTACTCAGGAAAATATATTTTGGTAATTTTAAATTTGGTAACAAAAAAAATATATATATAAAAAAAAAAAAAAATATATATATATATATATATATATATATATATATATATATATATACATAAAATATTTATTATCATTATTGCGACAGGCAAAACATTTGCCATTCACAATAACAAAATTAAACACCAAAACCCAGTTCTCCACTCCTACACAGTGTCGACCCAAATTACTGACACATTTGAGTTGACATTGTCACCAAAAACATTATGTGATAGCCATAGTGGTGCTGATGTAAATCACACTCCTATATGACAAATAACATTTTTGCAGGGGGGCAAGCCCCCCTGCACCCCCCACACCCCTTGCTACTAATATATTCCAACTCCGAGATGGCACTACGTTGGGGATATGGATGAATTTCCACTCCCTACTGTACTGCAATCTCCAACATATAATCAAATACACTTATGAAAATGCACTACTGTATTCGCATAAGTGTCTTCAACTATCCAATACACTTTTCATTTTGTGCACAAAATGATAGTAAATATATATATATATATGTATATATATATATATATATATATATATATATATATATATATATATATAGATATATATATATATATATATATATATATATATATATGCCTCACAGCAAGAGGTTCTCTGGTTCGATTCTCAGCTGGGGTGCCTACTGTGTGGAGTTTGCATGTTCTCCCTGTGTTCGCGTGGGTTTCCTCCGGGTACTCCAGTTTCCTCCCACATTCCAAAGACATGCATCTGGAGCATTTCTCTCTGGGCCTCCACTGAAAACAGGCTCTGTGGAACCTAGTCAGATTTTCCCGGTCAGCAAAATGTTAAATAATATATATATATATATATATATATATATATATATATATATATATATATATATATATATATATACACATATATATATGTATATATATAAACAGGCATGTCATATTTGAGATTCTGTCACCTTCTTTTTCTGACTTACATTAGATTACACAACAAGCATTAAAAGCCTATCTACACATCGTGTTATTAATTTATTTATTTATTTCAGTTTGATTACCGGAGAGGTCCACTGGGCTTGGGGGCCCGTTTTCAGTGGAGGCCCGGTGAGAAAAGCTCCACATAAACAACAATTTTAATTACAACAAAGAGTTCAGACACAGATAACATTACAATTAACAGGTGGCTACAAAATAGTCTACAATACCAATATCAGATTGCTCAATTAGCAAAAAGTATTAACAAGTTCAGTTAAGTTCAGCGGGAAAAAGATTGGCATATTGTATAAAAAGCAATGAAAAAGCAAAGAAGAAAAATTTTAACATTAAAAACTTTAACGTTTAGAAGCTTATGCAATTAGTATTTTAGACGAGGTTAGGAAGGCAAGGAGGTTTGCCTGGGTAGCTTAAGCATATAGTGTAAAAATGCTTTAGTAGCTAATACATTTAGAATTTTAGGTGAGCTTAGAGGAGGATTAGGAAGGTATAGAGGTTAGCCTGGAGAGAAGGGGGAGGATAATTGGACTGCTGTAGGTTGAGGAGTACAGTTGCATATCCGATTTAGATAAAGGTGAGAATAAAGTTGGGTTTTGAAGTTGGCTAGGTTGTTGCAGGTTCTTAGGGAGGTGGGTAGGGCATTCCATTTTTTAGCAAGTGTAAAGGATAAGAGAAGTTGACCTGCTGGGTACTTTTGATTTTGTACTGTGATCCAGTTTTGGTGAGAAGATCTAAGGGATCTGAGGGAAGTATAGGGTTGAAGAATATTGGAAAGAGCAGGACAGTTAGTAGGATGGAACACTAGTTTATGGGCTGTGGTGAGTTGGAGAAAGTTAAGATGATTTGGGAGTTCAAGCCAGTATAGAGAGTGAAGGGAGGTGCAGTGATGAGAGGAGGATTTGGATTTAGTGGCAAATTTGGAGATTTTATTGTAGCATTGTTCCAATTTGGAGGTAAGGGTAGATGATAGGTTAGTGAGCAGAGGAGCGCCATATAGCAGAGAGGGAATGAGGTAAGTAGAGGCAAGGGTTAGTCTAGTGGAAGGGGACAGAAAGTGGATATTTCTATACAGTAGGCCAAGTTTTATATGTGTTTTTTTGATGTTTAGTTGAATATGAGTATTGAATTTGAGCTGGTAATCAATTGTAACACCAAGAAGTTTAGTGTCGGTTACTATTTCAATCGTGGAGTTGTTAAGGCTGGCTATCTGGAAAGAGTTTTTATCAAGAGATGAGGATTTGGAGGGGGAGAAGAGCAGGATCTTAGTTTTGTTGGCATTTAGGGAGAGGTGGTTTTGGAACATCCAGTTTTCATTGGTTAAAAATGCTGTTTGTGTTAGTGCTTGGAGCTCTGTTAGGTTAGGGGCTTGGCAGATCAGATTGGAATCATCAGCGTATTGCACAATTGTGGTGTTGGGGATGGCTTTATGAAAGTTGTTAATAAAGATATTGAATAGTAATGGGCCAAGAATGGAACCTTGAGGTACTCTGGTAGGGGTTGGAAGGAAGGTAGATGTTGCTTGGCCCCATTTCACAGCTTGGGACCTGTTTGAAAGGTAGCTAGAGAACCAGCAAAGAGCTTTTTGGCTCAGGTTGAGGTCAGAGAGGTGGTTTAAAAGGAGGGAATGGGAGATGGTGTCAAAAGCTTGGATAGGTCTAGTAGAACGGATGATACTAAGTTACCAGAGTCACGTACAGTGTTCACAGAATGAAGGAAGGAGAGAAGAGCGGTGTTAGCGCTGTGTCCAGGGCGGAAGCCATTCTGGGTGGGACAGAGTTGGTGTTCAGTAATGAAAGGCATGATCTGTAGGTGGATACATTTTTCTAGGACTTTGGATATAGGGGTGAGGATGGCAATGGGACGGAAATTGGAGACGTTACAATTTTTGCCTCCTTTGTGAAGTGGAAGAATGAAAGCAGAACGCCAGAGTTTGGGTGCATAGGATTAGAGTAGAGACCTATTTATTAGGATGCTGATGGGAAAAGCTATGGAGTCAGAAGCTATCTTTAGGAAGGAGGATGGGCTGTTATCAGGGGCATTGGAGCAAGGCTTTAGTTTATAGAGCAGTTTCTTTATTAGGTTGGTGGGTACTGGTTTGAGGTTGAAAGTGCGTGGGGGTGAAAAGGGAGTGGAAGAATGATTTGGGGGGTAGGGTTGTTAGTGAAAGTCTTGGTTAGTTCGGCGATAGAGGAGGTGAAGAAGGAATTGAATAGTGAGGCAATTTCTGCGTCAGATTTGCTGATGTCAGGACAGGGATTGTTTTTTGTACCTGGTCTAAGGAGTGAGTTAATGGAGTTCCAGAACTGTTTGGGATTTCTTGTGTGGTTTTCTTGTAGTTTGATGTAGTAAGATTTTTTATCCGTAATGACTAGTTTTTTGGCAAGATTTCTTAGTTGTTTAAACTTAAGGAACATATTAGGCTGTTTGTGTTTAAGGTAGGCTTTCCAGGTTTTATCCCTTTGAAGCATAATCTTTTTTGTGTCAATGGTGAGCCAGGGGGTGGTTTTAGTTTTGATTCTTTTTCTTCTTATTGGAGCTTGGGAGTTAAGGACAGTTAAGAATGTGGAGTTGAAATAGTCAACAGCTTTGTCTAGAGGCAGAGTTTTTAGGGGGTTCCAGTTAGTTAGCTTCAGGGAGTTTGAGAAAGAATTTTGATTAAAGTTAGTTAGGTTACGAGTTTGAATAAAGTGATGAAAGAGAGGGGAGGAGGGAGTGGCTCGAATGGAGAAGGCAGGGACGTGGTCTCCTAATGGGTCAGGACTGACACCAGATTTTATAACTTTGTTAGGATGTGATACTAGTATCCAGTCTAGTATGGAGCCGGTGGGGGGAGGTAGTTTTGTTAGGTCTAGTAATGGAGTTAGTAAGCTGAGTGAAGTTGAATAGGTTGATAGTTATGGAGGGATTAGGGTTACTGATTTTTCCCCAGTCAATGTTTACATCTCCCAAAATAAAGTTTTCTAGTTTAATGTTAGATGAGGACCATGAGAGAATGTCTTCTAAAGTATTGGTATTGTTACCAGGACGAATGTAGAGGGAAATAATACAGATGCTTTTGTGGTTGTTTATTTTTAGTATGCCAATAACTAGTTCTGCATTATTAAAAGAGGGGATGGTGTTGGGGTATGGGGTCATAGGAGGTTAGAGTAGATTAAGGCAACTCCACCTCCTCTTCTATTAGTGCGGTCAGATCGGAGCACATGAAATCCTGGAGGTAGGAATTCAGAGTCATTAATGTGTGGTCTTAGCTAGGTTTCAGAGATGGCTGCTATGTCTGGGGAGTTATGGGAGAGCCAGGCATGGAAGAGTGCTAATTTATTTTTTAAACTTTGTGCGTTGATTGTGAGGAACTTGAGGTTTTTATGAGTAGTTTTATTGTAGCAGCAAGACTGATTAGTAGGAGAGAAGTTTGGGCCTGGATTGGGGTGCATGTCGCCAGCTAAATGAAGGCAGGTAAAGTTGGGGATACGTTTATTTGATTTATGTTTAGATAGATGATGTTGGTAGTGAGTTGGTTTAAGTTTGTAGTTGTTAATGATTGAAAAAAGTTTTATTTTTAAGAGAAAGAGAGGGTGGGAGGGAACTAAATATGCAGAGATGTTGTGGAAGTGGGATGTGTAATGGTGCTGGCGAGTCAAAGGGGGAGAGGGCACATGAAAGTTAGTATAGGAGGTTAAATGGTATAGTGATCTTGAAATTTTCATTAGTACGCCTTGAAGCAGTATGAAGTTAAGGAGAAATTCAGGACAGAAAGGCCTTTTTTACCTTAAAACTGTACTAAATGCAAACCATAATTTTGAGGTCTCTGTAAATATATCAAGTTGTTGTGATTTTTGTGATTTCAGCCTAAAAAGAATATGCGCTTTTGCATAAAAGTGATCTTACCAGTGATTTTTTTTTTATTCTTTCCATATGCTATAACAAACATGTAGATTAATGATATAAGCAACAGTCTGTTAAAGTTTGTAAAAAAAAAAACAGAAAGCGTTGAACCTGTTTGGATTTAGAATAATTTTATTTAATTATTTATTTATTTATTTATTTATTTATTTGACATTTGTTGACCGGGTTAGTCCATCTGGGCCGAGGCCCTTTTTCAGTGGAGACCCGGGGAGAAAAGCTCCAGAGCTACCAAAAATGTGCAAGTTACAAAAATTAAAAACATTTGCTAATACACAAAATAAAATACCTAACAATGTAAAACAAGTATACAATGATAATACTGATTACAGATTATATACATTGTTGGCTTGCTATGTATATAAGGCAAGTAGTCCAGGAGAGACTGAAATTAAAGTAGAGAGAGAGGAAGCTAGTAAGGAGTGATTGGGTAGCAGTGAAGGAGAGATAAGAGTGCCACAGTAGTTGTTGACCATTCTAATGGTGAGGAGATAGATATAATAAAGGACAGTTAGGGGTAGGCAAAGGCAAAGGGTTTAGTGGGGAAGAAGGGAGGGTGAGTTTGGAAGGAGGTAGTGTTAGGTACTAGTAGGAGAAAGAGAAGTGAGAGACTGGGCTGGAGAGGTGGGTTAGTCGGGGGGCTGAGAACAGAGGCAGAGTTTATTTAAGTTAAGGTGATTTCTCACAGTCTTTTTGAATACAAGTTTGGATGTAGTGTTACGCATGTCAGGTGGGAGTTTATTCCAGTGTTTGTTGGGGTAAAATCTGTATAGGTTTTTACCTATGTTGAGTTTGGGTTTGGTTATGGTCAGGAGGTGTTGGTCAGAGCTCCGGAGTGACCTAGCTGGGGTGTAGGATGAGATGATGGGTGATATTGAGGGGCAGAATGTGGGCTGGCATAGAATGGAATGGATTATTTGGTGTTGGAAGAGAGTAATTTGTTTATAAGTAGAACAACACCAGAAAATAGCAAGAATTCTATGGAAAGACCTGAAACTTTACAAAAGCTAAAGCATTATTATAAAGCTCACATACCAAAGGGAAGTCATTGGTCCTAAAATAACATGGAAAGTTAATCTCTCAAAAATATATTTTATATTTTCAATCTCAGTTATAAAGCAACAACAAAAACAATGACAACAATGGATTTGAAATGACTAGCATAAACCTGTTTAAATCTCAAATGACCAAAGATAGATATTTTTCTAATTTGCGAATATAACTACCCTTATATTTCTTGGGCAAATATTTCAACAAAAACTACTTATAAAAAAGAATTTGTCAAAATCAGATTACAATGAGGTCTGACTCAACTTATGACAGAAAGCACTAGAGTGATTTATATTCTTGATCTGGTTCTGACTGATAACCTTGGTATTATTGATGTTTTAATAACCAGAGTACCCCTTGAATTTTCAGACTTCTCACTAAGAGTTCAAAATATATATATGGTTATGAAAGACTCAGTTGTAGGACTTCAGTAGCATCAATACACTTAACAGATTGGCACTCATGGTTATTGAAACACAAAGTAAATCATAGATACAACACTTAGCATGATTTACTTCTTAATAGCCTTAAACCCATAGTTAATTATAATAATAATTCACATGAAAATATATTTTCTCCATAGTAGAATTAGATCTTCATAAACTGTATAAGAAAAGGAAACATTCAACAATAAGCAAACAAAATAATTTTTTAATAACATCAGTAGATCACTTAAGAGGAAAATTAGAATGGAAAACAGTCTTAAAAACAAACTTACTTTGGATACTACTAATAAGCAAATATTTTGTACGCATAGCAGTCATAGCAACAGTTTTTATCAGCCAGTAAACTCTAAATCTGAAGTCAGTATAACAAATGCTTCTCTGAAGATGACACATCTGTTGAGTCAACAATACATAACACTGTTTCCTGTTAGATTGAGTTTTGACAAATTAATACTAACACTGTAATTCCTGACTGTTTTATTATAGCTCAGAGAATGACAGAAAAAGCTTTCAGTAAAATAAGGAATTCAACATTTATGGGCCTCGATATCCCCTCCATAGAAATACCAACAATTAAAAAATCAATTACTACCAATATCTGAAGCATAACCTTCCATCAAAACAACAATCAGTAGTAAATCATTCAATGAGCAAAGTATAACTGTCGAAAACTAAAACATTGATCCACAAAGGACTGAAAAAAAGCAAGTCTTTTTTTTTTTTGATGGGGAGGGAAGCAAGCCCCTTTGTGCCCCCACACCCTACGATAATCCTATATAATAACTCTGAGATCACACTATAGTAGTGAAAAGGGCATATTCCCCTATCCCACTGTACTGCAATCTTGTACTAGTAAAGCCAGTAAATTTCAGTCAGCTGATATTTTGGTGGCTCTACAAGAAGCTGATGACTTTCCATTTCAGTGGAACGTTGTGCTCCCCAATATTACACCAAATACTTAATATGCTATTGCAAACAAGTTTTGTTTCTATCTCATGGAAAATATCTAGTATAACACCAATATATAAAAAGGCAATAAAAGTGATGTTAACAAATATAGACCTATTAGACTCACTTCTGTTCTGGGAAAATGCTTTGAAACATAAATTACTAAAATACTGAGGAACAATAACACAGAAATTGCCATTTTGGACTTGCATCAACATGGTTTTGTAAAGTGAGCATCTACATGTTTATGTTTAGATTACTAACACCATGGATCTAGAACTCTCATGGGGAGTAATTTTCTTAGAATTAGCCAAGTTGACTCCATTCCTCACCATATAATCTAGCAAAGTCTTATCAAAGACAATATCAATATATTCTTGGTAAAATGGATTATGCCATGGTTAAATGACAGATCCCAATGTGTAGCCATGCAAAGCATAAGCTTCACTATCTTCCTATCAGTCTTGGAGTTCCATAATGCTTATATCTTGGACCAAAGTTATTTAATATTGTATTTGCTTCCATTCCTAGATCTAAGACATGTTGGATAAATAAGTATGCAGATGACTGTAAGACTTGATTCATTGGACAAAATTAATCTGATATCAAACATATACATTCTTATATGAAACAGATCGGTGACTGGGCACACTGCATAGGTGTATATTTTTGTCACAACAAATGTAGCAATGTATTATGGAAAGGCTGCAGTACATTCACCTGTGCACTTAATAAAACATCCACAAAAAGAGGCAATCCAGTACAAAGAACTGGAAATTATTTTTCCTTTGACACATTAAACTGATAAGTAATAAAGCCATGTGTCAAATCAATACATATTTAGAAATCTTAGCACAAGAAATGAGATGCATTTTATGTTACTATATAAAACATATATTAGGCCATTCTTAGAATACAATAACATTTTTTGCATATGCAGTGCAGGCCAGTTGAACTACCTTGAGAATACAAAGAAAATTCACCAAAAGGACTTTACATCACAAAGATTAAATTTACTATAATAGATACAAATATCTCAATTTTTTTACTATGCATTATCGTTACATCCACGGTAAGTTAATGTTTGTCAGTTTTCAGTTTCTCGTCCACATATCTAGGTCACACTTAAAAATGTACAGGGATGAACTTTGTTTTATGTGGATGGGGAGTCTGTTCCACATCAGTTGTATCATCTGTGAAATATACCTGTCCCTCCAAACTGTTCTTTTGATGTTGCAGAAGAGGTTTAGATCCCTAGACAAAGTATTTCTGATGCCATTTGACCTGCTGATGTGCAGTAAATCAATCAGTAATGGGTTGGAGGATGTTTTGTATACCAGACAGAGGTCACCTCTTTGCAGTATGTAAGATATACAATATAGTGACAGGACTATGAGTTGGCTCATGTAAACATTTTTTTTAGGCCTGGTATCCTTTTCGTATGGTATATCTGTGGGCATTCAAGTTGTTGCATTTGTCTGTACCTACATGGCAAAGGGGGCATTATATTCAATGACTGGCCTAAACAGGACTAAGTAAAGGGATACAATGACATTCCTAAATCTAGATGCAACCTTTTTTTTTTTTAATAAACTGTGCAAATTAGAAGGACTTTCTTATAGCAATAGACATATGTTGGTCAAAAGTTAGGTGACAGTCCACATAAGTTCCCAGATTCAAAGGTTCATAGGTTGGTACTAGGCTATTGGCCCTAGGGCCTATACAAGCCTAGCTATAACAATTCCCTGGCTATTTCTTCCCACATTATTTAGTTCCCTGGACCCTTGTCTAGCAGGGTGACTGACGTGATTACAGAGTTGAATTTCCTTTCTCACATCCAATCATCAAGGTTCCTTTTGAAGAGGGCCAAGGAGGTGCTGTGCTTGACATGTATGGGCAGTCTATTCCAGAGTCTGGGGAGTCTCTGGGTCAGGAACCTATCCCTCCAGCATGTTTTGTTTATTGTGATGACAAGGTTTAGAGCTCTGGAGCGTGTGGCTCTGAGGGATTGGGATTTCTTTAAGTCTAGCATGTCCAACAGCTCTGGGTTTGACATGGCCTTGCATGTTAAGCAGAAATCACCTCTGAGTAGACGATATGTGACACAGTATAGCTGGAGTTTTTAAGGCAGTCACCATAGGGCATCTGCTTTAGGTCTGTGATTCTTTTAGTGAGATATTTCTGCGGCCTTTCCAGTTACTGCAGATGTCTTGAGAGGTACATACCAAATGGGGTGTTGTATTCTATAATGGGTCTAATGAGGGATCCTGAACAACTGAGTATTGTCAATGTGGTAGTTCCTTGTGGTGGATGATTTCCCAAAGGATACAATATGCAGTTTTATGGTATTTAGTTTCAGTCCTTCATTTTGGCACCAGTTATTTATCTGAGACAAACCTTCCTGCAGGATGCCGAAGCGCTAGAGGTACAATAAACTGGTGTTTTAAGTGGATTCTTCATCTGTGGTCTTCAGTTTTATCTTTTCTTTTTGGTTCGTGCAGTGTTTGGTCTGTTTTTATGGCGAATGAATCTTCGTTTGGGATCCCTAGGCTCTTAAGGGATGACACACTGGAATGTAGTCAAAAAACTATGGACAGTTTTGTAATGCATCAGAATGCTGCAGGTATGGCTGGTTTCAACGTTGCTAATACTTCTGCTTCAGTAGGTGTTTCCTCTACTTCACATTTTTTGAAAGGCTTGAACAAGCAAGAAATTCTAGAGTGAATGATCCATTTGCCTCTGTGGGACAATTTGTCCCTTCTTCCAGTCCTTCTGGTGAATCGAGTGCTTTAATGAGTAAGTTGGAACAGTTACTGCATAAAGAAACTGTCGTATACTTTAATCTGTTAAGCTTGCAAAGATATATTGACTTAGATATTATACCTAGGGGACTAAGAGCCTTTAAAAGTCCCTCTACTCCTTTTGATATGTCTGATGAAAGGGATGTGCAATTTTCTAAGAAATGGTTATTGGCAGCTCATCGCTGTACTTTAGAATGGATTTCCATTCTATTAGAAAGAGATTGTGTGAAACAAAACAAGCTTAAGGAAGACATTAGAGCTGCCTATAATGACTTATCTAAAAGACTTACATCTATGCAGTTTGACAAGTTTTTAGCAGATGTAAATATTGGTTTAGATAAATATGAAAAATAACTCATTGATCGGAAGTGCACAAAACTGAAAAGAGATCTAAAAGAGTATCAAGGTAATCATGCATTTTTATGGCAAAAAACAGCACATTTTCATTGTAATAAAGGCTCTGGTCCCTTTAAGAAATCACCAGCTCCTTCTAGGAGTGTGTCTTTTGCTTCAGATGTTCCGGGCATTTCCTCTAATGGTGGAGGTGAAGGAGAGCATTTTCCAGTGTTACCAGCAGCTCAAAATCCATCTAGATAAACCTCAGATTTTTGGAGAGGGAGCCAGCAGTTTCAGGAAGAGCAGAGAGAGCAGAGTGAGCGGAAGAGAGGAAGATTTCAGTCTGGGAACTTTGACAATCGAGAAGGACACAGCTTCAATGATAACAAGAGAAGCAAATGGTATTAGTGTGACTGTAAATAATGTTGTGCAAGATTTTCTTGACAGTTCTGTGTCTTTTGTTTACAAAGATGTGGGTGAAACAATCCATGCAACTACTGCATCTGACTGTAAAAAAATTTCTATTGTTCCTAACATTTCTGGTATGTCTTTATCTGTAGATCAGATGAATGTTTTGAATTGTGGTCTTAAATATATACCCACAGTACTGCCTCGGTTACATGAATTAAAGTGTGATATTTTTAGGCTGTGTAGGAAAATACATTTAATATATTTTTTTGCCAATAACCAGTATAAAATAGGTGATGGTAGTTGGTTAGAATCTGATAGTTTAGAGAACAGTTTTTATTCTTGTGTATCTGACCCTGAGGAATGCTTTGATTGTGCAAGTGACTATAATGCCTATAATTTGTTAAAAACTGACAACATAATAGTATAAGTGATTTTATTCCACCATACCAACATGAACATATAAAGTGTTTTTCTCAAATGTTGAATTTTGCTGTAGAAAATGCTTTTTGTGATTTTATGCAGTATAAGCATAAGTTGGTATATAACTTGAATAAAAAGGAATGGAAGGAACTACAGGCATTAGTGAATAATGAACATCTTATTATTAAACCATCTGATAAAGGTGGTAAGATAGTGGTGATGAATGTTGTTCAATATTATAAAATGTGTATGACACATCTGGATGATACCAATATTTAAGTTAAGAGTAATACAAATGAATATATTAAGGCTATGAATATCTAATGGAGTGAGGCTAAAATATTTTTCACAAAATGACAAAGATAAAAAGTTTAATACTGATGACAGTGAGTTGGCTTTATTTTACTGTCTTCCAAAAATTCATAAAAGTGGGGTTGACCCACCTGGTAGGCCTATTGTATCTGCTCAAAAATATTTTTTATCTAATATTGGGAAATGTTTGCATGAATATTTATTCCCTTATGTAATAACGTTACCTAGTAATATTAGGGATAGTTTTGATTTTTTGGAAAAATTATGTAAAATACAATGGAGTGCAGATATGTTTTTTATAAGTGTTGATGCTGTTAGTTTGTATACTAACATGCAGTGTCAGTTTGGACTAGAAGCCGTAAAATATTTTTTGGGTGATAGTCCAGTAATGTATTATATTATTGAAATATTGGAATTTTGTCTGAATAACAATTTTTTTATATTTAATGAACAAATATACAGACAAATCAAGGGCACTGCCATGGGGGCATCTTTTGCCCCCATGTATGCCAACCTGATGATGGGTTTGTATGAGTTAGAATGGTTATATCATATAGATTTTTTTTTTAAATTATGTAGTTAGTTATTTTCATTTTATAGATGATCTTGTTTTTATTTGTAAAGGTGGGATATCTTATGTTGGTCAGTTTATAGAAGTTATGCAACATAATAGATTTGGACTTTCCTTTGATGGCATACAGCTGGGCAAAGATATAACTTTTTTAGACATACATCTGATTTTGGAGGCAGCAATACTTTACGTATGTCTCTGCATAGAAAATTCACTGATAGTAATCAGTATTTGATGGGGACTAGATGTCATCCAGTTCATACTTTGGTCTCCTTGCCCTATGAAAATGTATGAGACTTAGACGGCTATGTAATACTGACACGGACTTCTTTAAAGAAATTAGTCTGACTAGTGAGATGTTTAGATTGAGGGTCTATAGTGAAGCTAGTATTCAAACAGCTATAGATAAGGTTATTAATGAAGAACATAAAGTTGGTACTTATAAGTATGGAAGTAAGGGGTATAAGTTGGATGTTAGAAATCAAGAGAAAAGATTAGTTTATTTTGTCTCTACATATCAGTGATGTTTTAATGGATATTGTTAAACACTACTGGAATTTTTTGTTTAGATCAATGGACCTAAAAAATGTATTGCCTAGGTCTTTAGGCATTTCATTTCATAGAGGTAGGAATTTAAAAGATATCTTGGTACACAATAAATTTAAATATCCCACTGAGACACTTCAGTATAGGACCATGCAGAGACTAAGAACTTCACCCTGTTGTCATTGCAATGTTTGTCATTATATTGTTCTAACTTTTAAGTATATAAATGGCCATGTATTTGAGGCTAAAAATATATATAGCTGTAACACTGAAGGTATTATTTATGCATTGAAATGTCCTTGTAACCTTGTATATATAGGAGAAAGTAAAAGGAAGTTTAAAACTAGAGTGCAGGAGCATGTCAGGAATATTATAAATAATAAAGAAGATAGCCCTGTTGCCAAACATTTTATGCTGGTTCACAATTCTAATCCAAATGGGCTACAAGCCACTATCTTAGAACATATTATGAAGGGTGTATTTTCTGATGATTTATATAAAAAGAAGTTGCTATATAAAGAAAGTATTTTCATTTTGAAATATGACACTTTATTTCCTCAGGGTCTGAATGTGGAATGTAACTGGAGGCTTCTTACCTGATGAGAAAGCAGTATTAAGTATTTTTTTAATGTTTATTGATTAATTGGTTTAGGCTAATTGTTTAATTGTTAGATGTATTAGGGTATATAAACTGTGTAAGTTATTTGATGTTTTATACTCCATGAAGGTGGTTGTCGAAGCGCTAGAGATACAATAAACTGGTGTTTTAAGTGGATTCTTCGTCTGTGGTCTTCAGGTTTATCTTTTATTTTTGGTTCGAGCAGTATATGTTGGTGAAAATTTAGGTGACAGTCCACATAAGTTCCCATTCCTTGTGGTGGATGATTTCCCAAAGGATACAATATGCAGCTTTTTGGTATTTAGTTTGTCAATTATTTTGTCACCGGTTATTTATCTGAGACAAACCTTCCTGTAGGATGGCTAAGTCAATTCAAATGTAATGTCTGCTTCTAGCTTGTAGTTATCTGTAAACATAGCCAGCCAGATCTCTTTGGTATTGGCTTTTATTTCAGAAAAGTAGATGCCAAACAGGAGAGGTCCCACCACAGTACTTGGGGGAGATCCACTGATGACTGATCTCTTTGAAGAGGTAACTTTTTTTTATTACCTGCATCCTATCTATGAGCCAGTTGGCATCCAGTGGATGACATAGGGACTTGTTTCCAGTTTATTTAGTTTTCCTAGCATGCCTGAGTGGGGAATTTTGTGAAAGGCTTTGGCCAGGTAACGTATGTTGTCTGTACCAATTGTCTTCATCCATTGCTTTGGTGACCTTTTCAAAAAAATCCATCAGGGTGAGTAACCCTGACCTGTCCTTGATGAATCCCACCTGAGATGGGTTCTGTGTTTGGAGGCTCCCAATGTCCTTATTGATTAATTCCATGATAAGGCTTTCCATAAGATGCTGATCAGACTTATGGGTCAGTAATTGCCTGGGTCTGTGGAAGCTCCTTTCTTATGCAGTGGCATGACTGTAGTTGTTCTCTATTCACTTGGTATGAAACCTGAATGGAGGCTAATATAGAACAGTGTTGTTAGAGGTGTGGCTAAATCATGTTTCATGCTGTTTAAAATACATCCAGGGATATAGTCAGTACCAACTGATACAGCAGACTTAGTTTTTGATAATACTTTTAGGATTTGGTTTTGTGTGACAGCTGGAGGCAAGCCTGCTTCAGGTGTATCTTGAGGGATGGACAGACAGGAGAAAGTGGTAAAGTTAGAGCTAAATTTATTGGCTAGTAGGTTCTTTATATCATCAGTCTTAGTGTTGTTAATGTCTTTCACAATCTCCTCAGTGCTTTGCTGCACTGTGCTTTTGAGATAATGAACATAACTAAAAAATGCTTTGTGATTCTCTTTGCCTTGGGTAGCTATTTTAGCCTCAACCTTGGCTTTGGTGGATTTTATTAAGCTCCTGAGTTGGATTTTATTAAGCTCCTGAGTTTGATTTTATTAAGCTCCTGAGTTGGATTTTATTAAGCTCCTGAGTGGTTCATTTATTTCAGTGACAAGGGCTCTAACATTCTAGGAATTACGCTTCTTATTTTTGGTCAAAATTATTTTCCTTTTCTTATAAAGCTTGTTAACTTTATTGTTCTACCATGTGGGTTTGCTCTGCACTTGTTCTTATGGGGAAAAACTGCATCAATGTAGCTGTTTACATGCTGGTATAATGAGGTGATGTACATTTCTGCATCATTAGTGGAGTTAACCTAGCTTGGTAGGGATTAGAATCTTGCCAAAGTAAAGGCAGTTTGTCTTAAAGAAATTTCTAAAGGTAGAAGTGGAAGGGATCTCTGATTTCAGTATTATTTTGAACGAAACCGCTTTATGGCCAGACCTGACAGGTGATGAAGATACCCAATGGATGAAGCAAGATGCACCCATATTAGTGAGGACAAGACCCAAGATGTTTGACATCTAATGGGTACTCTAATTCTTCCAGAGCATTTGTATTGACAAAGTCAAGAAATCTCTGTGCTTGTAAACTAGTAGTGGTGTAGATTTTCCTGCCTATAGTTGAATAATTTTGACCACCTAGGAAAATGGTATTGGGTTTAATGCTGAGTGATTCTAGTGCCTATAAATAGGCACTCTGGCTATCTTTTGTCATACAGGAAGTTCTATACCTAGTTAATTTATGGTACTGAACCTTTCTGGAAGTTGTTTGTACATGAGTAAGCTGTAGTGCATCATGCTGTTTTACCAGCCTTGATGTGAGTGTCTTCTGGATGTAGAGTGAAACAATTCCACCTTTTTTTCCCCTCCTGCGCAGCGGCTTGTCTAAACCTGTGGAAGGCATTATGCCCTCACAGCAGAGCTGGAGAGCTCCATTATTTTAAACCATGTCTCAGTCACTACACAGACAACATCATGTCATCCAGGGTGAGCACGGCTTGCAGGAAGTGGAGTTTCTTGTTTAGGCTCCAAGCATTGATCAGTGACACATTTGTATTTTCATTTGTGCTTCCTTTTCATTATGCTAGTAGGTTTATCAGGTTGGGTTGCCTAAAAAGTCACTGTGGGGATATACAATGTCTATGCCAATAACTAAAACCCTACATGGGATAGATGACGACTATACCTGGTAAAATAATATTGTCTGTCTTGTGTCTTGGCCAAATTGTATTGTGTTAGAAAAATGTGTATTTGAATACATGAGAAATGCTAGTTTAAAAGCAAAGTAGTATATAATGCATTTTATTCTATTAATCATATAGTAGTAAAATTAATTCATGTCTAAATGTGAAGTAGTTTTGAAACTGCAGTGTGGCTTGAAGCAAAAGCTGATCCCTGACCCTGACAGAATGCTAGCTTAGCAAGTTTTAATGTTTATGCTTTTCACAAGTGATTATCTGCTGGGTCAGGAAATTAAATGTGTGAAATAATGAAATCTTCTGCTCTTTCCTGTTGGAATGATCTGGCCTTGTATATGTGTTACTTAGCATGCAGCTGTGTGAGAAAGTATAACAGAGAACAAAGACATACATTAAAAGACTGAAGCTGCTATTGTATTCGAACTTATATGAAACCTTGAACAAGTAACTTTACAGAAAGACATTATGACTGACCAGCTGGATAGCAAGGCCATATTGTATCTAGAGGAAAAGTTTTTTTAAAATATACTGCATCAGCAGATTAAAAGAATAGAGGCTTGTAAACTAAAGTGATGTAGATGCCCTGTGACATATCACGTCAGTAAGGTGGGCATAGCTTGAATGTTAAACCTATATAAAATTGTATGCTTCCTGTTTCATGTCAGACAAAATTCTGTACTTGTACTTTTTTTGCCTCCTGGTGTACACTAGTAAACTTTTGAATCTGAACCTCCTGAGTATTGAATTCTTAACTTTATTTAATAGTTTGGTCCTTCGCAAGACGGAATTCCCTTGGTAAGCTGCAGATCAGAGCATATCGGTGGTCGAATACTGCGCAGGAGAAGTTACCGAAATGGTTCTTCTTAAGTGAAAAGACCTCCGACTGAATTGTCGTGTGTAAAGAGGCTGGCCACTTTCTGATCTGTGGCCAAAAAGCAGAACTTGAACGATTTTCAATACCAGAGGCTCAGGTAGGAATAATTTGCCTTTTTTCTGTTTAAGATCAGGGACTAGGTTACAGTATATTGTTCTCAAGATTTGTTTTGCAGATCAGGGACAAAAGGAAGTACTGTCTATGTGGTCATAGATCAGGGTAACAGAATAAGGTAGACAGTTATTCTAGATAAACTGTAAACAGGAACTAAGAACTTGATATCATGTGATAAAAAAGGGTTACGTAACATTTTCTTTGACATGGGTAATAAGTGCACTAAAACCTCGCGAGATCCGCCCCTAACCGAAGATGCAAAATACATGCAATTACAACGTTCTGATAACATTAGGTATTATATGAAATGGGTTAATAAATATGAATTTGATGGTAAACTAGATAAACCTTCACTAGTTAAACTCCTTAAACAGTTTAAATCTGATGCAGGAGGTCAGGCAAAAAAGCAACTCCAACTAGGCATACCTCAAGCACACAGGTGGATTGAGGAAGCAAATCGTAGAGAACAGAAGCTTAAAAATTCAAAAACATTATTCTTAGACAAAGAGGATAATAACTTGGTAATAGCGACAGCTCCTCCTCCTCCTCCCTTACCCCCTCCCTTACCCTTTTCAGGATTTGAAGCGAGTGGACAAGCTGGTCCGCCTCCGCGTTATCCTGAAGTTTCAGCAAGACCACAACCATTTGTTAGAGATCCTATTGAGACTAGGTCCCAAACACGTAAAACACATAGGGACACATAATCATACCAAATAGAGAGAAATCTACAGGATGAGAGTGAGGAAGAAATATGCCCACTTATAGAAGTTCCAAATCCTCAGGCAGGACAGGATGGGCAGGATCCAACACTCTTAGTATATAGACCATGGACACCGGAAGACATCTGGAAGGCTACTGAAGGAATCCCCCATCCGAAAGTTAATTTTACGAAATTTTTAGAAGATTTACAAGGCATGAGGTTAAGTTACCACTTGAATGGGGAAGAAGTAGAAAAAGCAGTAAGACAAATTATAGGTCCGGATTGGCACATGATTTGTGGCGCCTGGAATCCTCGTAATGCAGAGCTTAGACCACTCCCACATAGTGACACAGAGTTAGACAACAGAGTGAAAGGTCTGACAGACTGAATCTCTGAGAAATGGAAACCTAGAGCAGACTGGACTTGCATTAATCAATGCATACAACAGGAAAATGAGACAATAGATGGATATTATGCTAGATTATTAGAATGTTTTAATAATCATAGCGGTATGTCTGTTCCTGAGAACCAAACAAATGATTCCCCGTATGAACAACAATTAAAAAATGCATTTTTGAAAGGTTGTATTGCACCTATTAGTAGCTTCATTACGAAGCATATGATAGATCATCGAACAGGGAGGCTACAAGCCTTACTCGAATACACTAGACATGCTGAGAGACATTTTAATAGTAAAAAGAAAAAGAAGGCACAAGTCTTCACTGCTGAAGATGGAGCTGAAGTATTTGTATTACAGTCAGGTAAAAAGGGCAAGAAAAATACCCAGGGAAATAAACAGTCTGACAAATGATCAGAAGATTTTGAAGAAAGGAAAAAGAGAGGTGAATGCTTCAAGTGCAGGAAAAAGGGACATCTAGCAAGGGATTGTAGGCAAAACAAAAAGGTAATTATAGAAGATAAGGGAGATGAGGACTAACTATATGATAATGAGAATACATCAAGTGAAAGTGAAAAATCATCAGGAAAAGTTAATAAACAGAAAACAAATGTAAATGTGATAGAGGGAGTAGAGGAAGTGCAAGTAGATATGGAGGATGAAGAAAGTGAAATTTTGGACTTAGCATTATTGAGCTTAGAGCTCTACTTGGCAGATACAAAACAGGAAGTTACACTTCTGGTGGAGGGAAGGGAAGTCAAATTCCTGTGTGATTCAGGAGCATCACGGACTTTGATACACCCTCCAAATTACCAGAACAATCCGAATCACCTGATTATATACTAGTAAAAGCCGCAAATGGACAGCTATACAGGGAACCACTTTCCCATGATATAGCAATAACTGACCCTGTTTCAGGTATGACCCAGAGAAGTAAAACAGTTGTTTCTGCAAAGTGTCCAGTAAACCTATTGGGCAGGGACCTTATGCAGATATTTGGCATAGCAGTAGTTCCAACTGTACAAGGTATGGAGGCACAGAAACAAATGGATACCTTTGTAGTGCGACCGGATGGTGAAACTTTTTACTGGTCCAGGGGCAGTAACCGAGGAGCTGATGAATGTAGCCATCAGTAAAGCCCCCTCCCTTGACACTGATCGACAGCATTTGTTACACTGTACTCTATACTACTGTAATACGCCAGGACCTGATAGAGAATATGAGCAAGAATTGTTTAGAAATCGTGCAACTAGATTGGTTTTGCGTACTTTGTACTGGGATGCTGTGGGGAACAGTGTAGTTAGCTGTTCATTACCTCAAGAGTACCTTGCATTGTATAGATCAAATCGGTTGCCACACGTCAGCTTGACAAAGAACAAAGGTGTTAAATGGGCAGATTTAGGAGAAAAAGTAACAAGATGGGAGAAACAGACTGATTTAGAACTGTCAGAACAAGGGATACAAAACAAAACAAAACTGAATTGGTTGACACAGACACATCCAGCTGTACACTTGCAATCTAGCGAGGACAGCTGATTAGCATTTTTATTAGAAGAAGAAGAAAAGGCCTTATGTGAAATTCCAACAACTCTTTGGTCAACAGGCAAGTCAGATGTAGGACTTATTCGAACAGCAGGACCAGTTACAATTACCCCAAAGTCAGCTTTTACACCACAGAAAAGACAATACCCTTTGAGAAAGGATGCAGAAATAGGAATTAAGCCCATAATAGCAGCATTACTTAAAGAAGGAGTACTGGTAGAATCTCCTGATTCACCATGTAATACACCCCTATTTCCTGTTAAAAAAGCAAATGGGGAATGGCGGATGGTACAAGATTTACAAGCTGTAAATAATGCAGTAATACCTAGAGCACTTACGGTGCCAGACCCACATACTTTGTTATATGATTTAGAACCGCAACAGAAGTATTTCTCTGTGGTAGATATTAGCAATGCTTTCTTTTCAATACCTATACATCCTGATAGTCAATACTGGTTTGCATTTACATTTCAGGGTAAGAGGTATACGTATACTTGACAACAACAGCGATATTGTGAGAGCCCAACAATATTTGCACAAGAAATGGCTAGCAAACTGACAGGATTTACCCCATTGGGAGGTAGTCAAATTCTACTTTACGTAGATGACATCTTGCTAGCAGCACCCACCCAGCAACAGTGCAGAGAGGATACTGTAGCATTATTGAAATTTTTAGCAACACAAGGACACAAAGTAAACAAAAGTAAGTTGCAACTTTGGAGAAAACAAGTTAGATACTTGGGATATGTAATATCCAATGAAGGTAGAATACTAGATGAGGAAAGAAAAACAGCGATTTTGCAAGCACCTAAACCAACAACCAAGAAAGAAATGATGTCTTTCTTAGGTACAACTAATTTTGGTCAGAGCTGGATACCAAATTATGCTTTGGAATCTGCTCCACTGACTGACTTGATATATAAGAAACCAATGGCAGCACAAGACATTTTACAATGGACAACTGAAGCAGAAATGGCTTTCTGCAGGTTGAAGCAGTTAATAGCTTCTTCATTAGTTTTAGGACTTCCAAATTATCACAAACGGTTCTTTCAGGTCGTAGATTGTAAGCAAGGATATATGACGTCAGTATTGACGCAACAACATGGGGACAAGCAACGCCCCATAGCCTACTATTCATCACAGTTAGACCCAGTGGCGCGATCCTTGCTTCAGTGTGTACAAGCAGTAGTTGCAGCCGCAATGGCAGTACAGGCTTCGGCCTCAGTGGTGTTATTCCACCCTCTCACATTGAGAGTGCCTCATGCAGTTGTAATAATTTTACTGCAAGAGAAAGTAGCATACCTTTCTCCTGCTAGACATCTTTCATGTATGACTATACTGCTGAGCCAACCTCATATGACAATTGAATGATGTACGACATTGAATCCATCGACATTACTTCCAACTCCTGCGGAGGGCACACCACACAGCTGCCTGCAGGAAATTGAATAGTTAGCTTTACCTAGACAAGATCTTACAGATATGCCCTTGGATAATGCTGAGGTGACATATTACGTGGACGGCTCATGCAGATGGGGTCCTACAGGGAAGAATCTGGTGGGGTATGCAGTAGTTACAGACACTGAAATTTTAGAAGCTCAATCCTTACCACACAACTTATCTGCACAAGAAGCAGAATTGATAGCTTTGACAAGGGCATGTACTTTAGCAAAAACTAAAAGTGTGAACATATATACTGATAGTCAGTATGCTTTTTCTACAGTACATGTATTTGCACAACAATGGAAAAATAGAGGAATGATAACATCCAGTGGAAAACCTATTAACCATGCGCAATTTATTATGGAGTTATTAGAATCTATTCAGTTACCTACCAAAGTAGCTATTTGTAAATGTGTAGCTCATACAAAACAGCAGGATAAGATTTCAAAAGGCAATACACGAGCTGATGCAGCTGCAAAGGAAGCAGCCTCAGACTCAGAAACTTTACTTTTAAATGAGGAATTACAACCCTCTGAGATTTTAGATTTAGACATGTTAAAAACAATGCAGACGCTTACTACAACAGCAGAAAAACAAAAATGGGTAAAACGAGGTGCAATTCTTGAGAATGGACTGTACATTTCCAAAGAAAGAAAACCGATATTGCCGTCTAATTTATTTAGATATGCAGCTTTGTTGAGCCATGGGCAGTGCCATGTCTCAACAGGGGGGATGGTGCAGTTAGTAAGTCGAATATTCCAAACATATGGATACACAAATTACACAAAAAAATTTTGTGCAGCTTGTCATACTTGTAACAAGCATCATGCACAAGGGGCATTTAAAACCAAGCAAGGAAGTTTTCCTATACCACCATACCCATTCCATACTATTTGTATGGATTTCATAGAATTGAATAAATGTGAAGGTAAAAAGTTTTGTTTAGTTATTGTAGATATGTTTTCTAAATGGGTAGAAGCTTTTCCAACCAAAAACCCGGATGCAGCAACAGTGGCAAAAGCCCTGATAAAAGAAGTAATCCCTAGATTTGGCATTCCGGAAAGGATTTATAGTGACAATGGCACACATTTTGTGAATCAAACGATTCATCAGCTTGGGAGATTTTTTGGTAATTCCTTGAAGTACCATTGTGCTTACCACCCACAGTCAGCAGGACTGGTGGAAAGGTACAATGGTACCCTAAAGAATAAACTTAGGAAGCTAGTAGAGGAGACCCAAAAGAATTGGATATACTGTCTGCCTTTAGCACTGCTGAGTATGAGAACGGTTCCAAATGTAAAGGGTTTGACTCCCTTTGAAATGTTTTTTGGGAGAGCATATTATGTGCCTCAATGGAAAGCTCACATGCCTGCAGAGCAAGAGGCTGACAGTTCATTAGCTAGTTATATGAGGAAACTGTTAACAAATAAATCTGTTTTGCAGTTTAACTCTTTTTCAGATAAGGAACAGACCAGACCGGTGGAAGCAGTCATGGTTCCTGGGACATACGTTTGGGTGAAAGTGACGAAAAGGAAAAATTGGGCAAGTCCAAAGTGCGAGGGACCGTACCAGGTTCTGTTGGCAATGCCTACTGCAGTTAGAGTGTTTGAGAGGACGTCCTGGGTTAATTTGACACATTGTAAACCGGTAAAGAACTTTCAACTTGATAAAAACTTTGTGACTGATACACAACCAGACCGAGATGGCCAAAAACAAAGCGAATAGAAGTTTAGATCAACCCCAGAGATGTTGCATAATAATTTTCTTGAGTGTACATTTATTAACTGTAATTGTGACAATTTTCCTCTTGCTGTGGTTTATCCTACACACAACCACACAAGTGAAAGTGGGAAGGTGTGATGAAACGTCTATAGACTGGCATCCAAATTTTAACACATACCTAGCCAAGAAACGTGTGTATGCAGAGACTATGAACATTTCAAATTGCTGGGTTTGTACAGCTATACCAACAGCATATGGAGGACTGATAATGTCCGCTGTCCCTTTGGGGATAAATGAGACTTTGGAGAATTTACTTTTCGACACAGGAACTGTGAGATCACAGGACAAAATAGCTTTATTTTTACCTGTCACACAAAAAGGAGTTGTATGTTTCTACAAAAATTACACTCTCCAGGTGGGCTGGAGCAATTGTAATATAACCATATCTTACCGATGTTATATTAAGAATAGCAATGGCAATACTTTTTGTAATACTAATTATGACTCATATTTAAACTCATTGAAAACAACTATGAGTGACATTAAAAAAAATCCAGTTTTGTTTAAACAATTGTCAGTTATAGATCAGAAAATTTTTCTTGCAGGGCTGATGCGTATTAGTACTAAAGTAGAAAACTGTTATTTTATTTGTGGGAAAAAGGCATATAAATGGTTACCTGAGAATTGGTCCGGCAGTTGTTTTTTGGGTTACTTGGTTCCGGCAATAAGACATACTGCAGAATTACCTTTGGGTAAGATATGAAACGTAAGAGAAACAGCTCGAAAATCCGAAGGTCCAGTTAAGAAACCTGTGAATCCAGTTGGGAAGATTGAAGCTGGTTGGAAAGACCATAATTCAGTAAAAGACAAAAGCAAATTGACTCATATGGACTTGAGTGACAGTGTTATATCCTGGGCAATAATATTCCCAGCCTATGGAGCAGTCAAATTGATCTGGGAGCTGAGGAAGTTGTCGAAACTTCTCGAAGTAATGAGTAATGCAACTTTTTCCACCCTAGAATTGGTGACTGATGAACTGAATGCAATGAGAACTGTTGTGCTACAAAATCGGATGGCTCTTGACTTCACCCTAGCGGTGAGAGGTGGTACGTGCGCGCTTATCAAAGAAGAATGCTGTGCTTTTATTCCTGACAATGGTCATGAGATAAATAACCACCTAGAGGTAATTCAGCAAGTATCAGCCATGACTGAACCAGGCCCAAACCCACTGATGGACATTTTCCAGAATCTATTTGGGGGGGTGGGGTTCCATCCTAATGAAAATTCTAATTGCCATTTGTGTGGGTATACTCCTAATAGGAGCATGTGTTTGCTGTGGAATTCCCTGCATGAAAAGATTAATCAAAGATTTTGTTGATGTATCTGTTACTGAAACTTTCTACCAAGATATTGAAATTGAAAGATTGATTTCAGATGACGCTTTTTCTGAAGTATAGATTAAATGACTCACCTAGCTGAAAATCCTGAGCGGAAAAGGCTAGGAGATGAAATGACACTATGCATACTTCAAAATAGAATAAAAAGTATTAATAGGGGGAAAATGTTAGAAAAATGTGTATTTGAATACATGAGAAATGCTAGTTTAAAAGCAAAGTAGTATATAATGCATTTTATTCTATTAATCATATAGTAGTAAAATGAATTCATGTCTAAATGTGAAGTAGTTTTGAAACTGCAGTGTGGCTTGAAGCAAAAGCTGATCCCTGACCCTGACAGAATGCTAGCTTAGCAAGTTTTAATGTTTATGCTTTTCACAAGTGATTATCTGCTGGGTCAGGAAATTAAATGTGTGAAATAATGAAATCTTCTGCTCTTTCCTGTTGGAATGATCTGGCCTTGTATATGTGTTACTTAGATAGCACGCAGCTGTGTGAGAAAGTATAACAGAGAACAAAGACATACATTAAAAGACTGAAGCTGCTATTGTATTCAAACTGATATGAAACCTTGAACAAGTAACTTTACAGAAAGACATTATGACTGACCAGCTGGATAGCAAGGCCGTATTGTATCTCGAGGAAAAGTTTTTTAAAATATACTGCATCAGCAGATTAAAAGAATAGAGGCTTGTAAACTAAAGTGATGTAGATGCCCTGTGACATATCATGTCAGTAAGGTGGGCATAGCTTGAATGTTAAACCTATATAAAATTGTGTGCTTCCTGTTTCATGTCAGACAAACTTTTGTACTTGTACGTTTTTTGCCTTCTGGTGTACACTAGTAAACTTTTGAATCTGAACCTCCTGAGTATTGAATTCTTAATTTTATTTAACATATTGTATTTTATAAACCTACAGTAACAGTGCATTATCATCCATATTATAGCTGCATTTACCTTTACATAAGTTATCTCCAAGAATTATTACACTGATTCATTCCTTCTCCAACTTACCTTTGCATAATACAGCTCCATGCATTAATACACTGATTCAGTCCTTCTCCAGTTATCAACTTAATTCACAGCAGGGTCAATGAGGATTGCCACGCCGTCAGAGAATACTCACACAAAGGCAGTCACACTGCATGTACACCAAATATGGCAATTTTGTCGAAGTCCAGTTCACCTATCTCTGGAATGTGAGAGGAGACCAAAGCAGCTGGTGGAAATCAATATGAAGGCTAGGAGGCATGCAGACTCTGCAGTGAAGGTAACCTGACCCACATCTGAAAGGAAGAAAAACAGTGTGAGAAAGCTATGCTAATCATTGCATTATTATACTGCCAGAATCAATACATTCCAGGTTTATACCACTTATTGTGACACAAGTCCACAAGTATCAGGCTTAGATTAAGTAAAGGATAACATAAAATCAACATAATTCTTGGCCTGTATATTACAGTCATCTTCTCAAGAGTAAAAAAGTTGTACGCTATCCATTATGTGTCTTTGCACATGTAACATGATTAGTAGCTTGCAGTATTCTGTGCTAATAGATAACATGGTATGTGCTATGCCTGTATTACACTGTGTATTAACAGACTTGTAACCTCAGAAGAAGTCAACAAGGAATCTGGATCTCTCAGATACAGGCCAAAAGTCTATGCTTCCATAATTCTGCCTATTTGACTTTTAAATGTAAATAAATTGCTTAAATATCTTACTTCAAATGGAAACTTGTTCTTGTACAAAAGTATTTTTTTAACTTACAGTTATTGTTCAAGGTTTCAAGTAGTTGAATAATTGTCAAAAAACAACAGTCATTTGTCTGACCTAAAATCTTCATCTTTAACTAATTCACAGTCTCCAAAAAATGTACCAGAAGATAGCCAACTCCTTTGGAGGCAGTGGACACCCAGTTGCACAACTTACTGTACATATTAATATAGTCTGGTACTTCCTGGATTGTACACAGTCTTATAGCATGTATAAATACTCTGCATAAACCAGTAAGTAAATGGAAAAGGTTAGTACTTATACATCTCCGTAAAACATGGTATAATAAATGTAATGGTCTGAAACTTCTCTGAATAGGAGGAAAAGCACCCATTTCTGTTAAATTGTTGGCCTCGGTGCTTTTCCCCTGAATAAAATTCCACCCATCCCACTGGATAAATAATCAATGCTATTTCCTAAAAAAAGAGCCTCAGCCACCTCTTTGTCATTATTATATCCCCCACCAGCCTTAACTATTCTTCACATGGGTAATTAATAAAATAATCTGTGCTTGAGCCTATTGTCCATGGCTTACCAGAGAGATCTTTAATTGTATCTTTAGTAAATGTCAGATCCTGTCTAGCAGTCTGCATGCTCCCCTTGATTTTCTTTGTTTACCAACTATCTTCCAATATCTTCTTTAACATCATTTCAGGTCCCTTTCTGTTCTGCAGTCCACTATTTCAACATGTCTTCCTGTTATACTAATATATTCTCCAGTACCAGCCACACAGGCTTCACTCTTGCTATACATAACATTAATCAACCCTGATACCCAATGTTTACCTTTCTTAACTGGGTAGAATAATATCTGTCTACCAATCCTCAGACTATGATTGTGATTTTTGTATAAAATGCACCATGATGCTCTCCTTTTTCATTTACCATTCAGTTATACTCACCTGTAGCACCAAAACAGCAGCCTGGGAAAACTCATTTTTTCTCATGGCAGATTTGGGAAAAAAATTCTCAGTTTTTATGTCGACCATTCTACTGCTGGGCATTTAGTATCCTTTACATGAGCATGGTAATTATTCAAACACCATGAGCTAACCAAGTAAAAAACCTTAATATTTCACTGTTACTGAGAATGAGTTTCTGTTACCTATAGCTGATCTGTTGCATCTTTTGGGTTTCTTAAAACAAGTGTGGAACAAGTGACCTTTGTGAGGACAGAATCAACACTGATGTATGGCTCTAAAATTCAATGCCATTATCATCCATAAATAAATTAAATGTGGAGGCCATCCCATTTCAGCATTTATCCTGATCTAATGCCTCTATCTCATACACGTAACTTAGCCTTTAACTGCCAGTAGAAATAGGGATTTGGAGAGAGAGTATATTTTCTCGACACTCTATCCCTTGAATAGGGACAAAGCTAGTCCAGTTCTGCTCAGTCTGGCCATTTGATGACTGCATGCTAGCTTGTATATGTCTAGAAGGAGGCATTTAATTCCATAATGTGCCAATGTCTCCCATACAAATTCTCGGTGCAGTGAGTCAAAATCTATGTGAAAACCCATAAAGATAACTGCATAGGATAGACTTTCTTTTTTACATTTTTTTCTGGAAAGTGTCTGTTGACCATTTAGTTGCCACTTTACTTGCTCTCCTTCATTGGGGTAAGTGCAGCCCATGGCATGGCTTGCATACAGGCAGTCATGAGAGACATTTCTATTTTTTAACCAGATGTTGGCTGACACAGTTACCTACATTAACATTTGGGTATTCTGTGCCCTCCCACTCATGCTTTTTTGCTCCCACATCTCCATGTGGGAGTTCCATCATCAAGCTGAGATCACCAAGCATATCCTCAAGTCCTTCAGTCACTGGTTGAACTTAGGTCTCTGCTTTTACAGGAGCAAGTTAGATTTGAAGGTCAGCTACTCCGCCCCCCCCCCCAGAAAATTTGGGGTAATCTCACTCACACTCCTCTGCCCAGTTGTTCCAGCCCTTGATCTTGGGTAATCTGGATTACAATCAGGGTTGTTTCCCCTCTAAACCAAAGAGCCTGGTCCGGCCACCGATGCAGGAGTTTTTACCCTCTCACTGTTGACAAATCTCCCTTGATAAAGCTTTATCAGTTTGGCATAAGATTCTCCAACCATGGCAGAATTTTAGCTTTCATTTTTGGTCTCTGTTGCTAAATAGGTATTGCTTGATAACTGATCTAGTTGACTTTCCCTCATTTTGGAACAGAAAATGTTGAGGCTGGACTCAAGGAATATGGCAACTTCCTTTTAAGGCATACTGCTCCATACAAAAATCTATATTGATGGATGTGATTTCCCCTTCAAATCACTTAATAAATTCTACCATCAACCCATCTGGAGTCAGTGTTGCTCTGGCTCAGAGGGAGCTATTATTCAACAAAGTCTCTTGTAAGTTAATTGTCCCACTCAAGTTGGTCAGTTATGTTGCAGTCATTCACAATATACTCAGTTAGTCCACTTACAGCCATGCATTTTATAATTTGGAGGCCTAAAGAAGTACTTATAACTTTTGTTAATAATCTTTCCTGACAGTATTAATCTCTTCATTGGAAAACATTAGCACGCTTACTTTGACCATTACAAAAGATTAAACTACTATTCTTCTCCTCTCCAATCTCTATGCAAACAGTTTTTGAGATCTTATGGTTTTAGCCAGGTGGAATTGTAAAAATTTCCCTGTTTACATTAGAGCTTTGTGAACTTTGCAGTATACAGACCTTTCTTTAATTTGTTCACATTCCCATAAAATATCAGGTTCCATACACTTTCCTTCCTTATTAACTACCTTTAGATTGGTCACCTTACCATGCAATTATATCCATGGAGGCCATTTGCACTTTTAGTTCTCATCAGTATGTTTAGTATGTTTATCTCTATCTTAAATACCGCTCATTGTATCACAAATTAGGTCTCTTCACATTCTTGATTCCTTCACCTCTTCCACCAATGCACTCATTTCTTGAGGATTTCTGAAAATGATTTTGTCTATGCTGTATGGAGGAAGGAAATGAACCTGCTTTTCTGACACTAATCTTTATAAGCACTTGAACTAGGAACAGAATATGAGTCTATTTGGACCCTTACATCTAACACTCCTTATATTATGTCTGGCAGATGGCACAGAGGATTAAGGAGCTCTTAATGAGCCATTTCCTGTGGTGCAGGGTTTGAGTCCCTAAGCCTACATTGCTTAACTTTGTGACTCTGAGCAAGACACTTAACCCAACACCACTCCTGGGCTGAAAAAGGTCCATGAATATCAGTGCTCTACCCTGGTTAATAAACACACATAAAGAAATGTCTGAGATTATCAACTAGAAGTCAAGCTAACATTGACTAAGTTATCACTGCTAGAAAACGAAGTCTTATTTAGGTGGGTAAACAACCTGTGTTTACTGCTGAACAGTTTGCAAAATACCTGGATGGTATGATGTCCACAATGGAGCCTATTCAGTGCAAAGTGAATTTCAAGCTGTCAGTTCCTCATTATGGGAGATAATTATGAGATTTTATTTGGCATGTGTTATTTTGCTGCAGTGATATTTCCATTTTCTTTGGGATATTTTACAACTTATCAACCTTGCCAAGATGTTCATTATTTACATCTTGTGATCACTGCTTAAGGTCTCAGTGAATTAAGACCCCCCCACACACACACACACTATTTATTTTATTTTTATTTATTTTACATTTGTTGACTGGGTTTGTCCGACTGAGCTGAATATCCCTTTTACAGCGGAAGCCTGGGGAGAAAAGCTCCACTAATTATGCAATAATAGTTTACAGAAGCATTTAAGAGCAAAACATCAGAATCTTACAAAAAATATTAAATGGAAGCAATAAAATGTCATATCAGAAAAACATTTTTGACAACAGAGGAAGAAAAAATAAAATCACACACACACATTTTTATTTGCATCTGTTAAATGTAATACTATGACTGTAAAGGGTCCAATTTCAGTAGAGACCTTCAGTCTGTATTACACAATGTATTATACCATTACAGTGAATTAATTAGGGGGCACAGATGGTTATACCTGATGCCTTTCAGGTTTTAAGAAATTAATCTATAGCTGTTCTGATCAATTTTGTCCCCTAGAGAAAACATCTGGCTATCATGTTTTTTTATTTCATCTACTATATTCTAAGATTTCATTAAGGAGAATAACTTCCTTACAATTTAAGTCAAGGATTTAGACTTTGGGCTGGATTCACAATGGCTTGCACGGAATATGAGTAGAGTAAGACTCCATGCAGCCATCATGTCCGAGGAGCGATCCAGGAACAGCCTGTAGGGGCGTGTAAGAGAGCTCCTAAAACGTCTCTTACACGGACAGGGCTGGGACATGCAAATCACCTCAATTGCAGGCAAAAGGCATGCAAATGAGGTAGATTTGCGATTCAGGAAACCCAAACCTGTCCGAGTAAGAGCAGTGTTATTTGCAGAAATGTACTCAGTTGACAACTGAGTACCTCTGCAAATAGCAAAATGGAGCCATAACAGCTCCAAATAAAGGTTGCATCCAGCGCAGGAAGCATGCCAATGGCCAAATATACGGCCATTGGAAATGTTCCCTGATGCAAAATTAAAATAAATTTTTTTTTTTCGCCAATTTCCGATGTTTAAGCGTAGCGGAGTGCAGCACCGTGCAAATGGGTTGCATTCTTAAAACCAGAATACTACAAATTAAAACCCGCAAATGTGGATTTTATTGAAAGTGGTAATGTACAATGCAAGGGAATGGCAGGCTGAAGACAAGATGGCCACCGAGTAGTGGTTGCTAAGGGTGGAAGCTCAGTCTAAGACATGTAACTAAGCATTAGTAGGCAATCCTATGTAAATGAGTGTTAGGATAGTGAATCGCTAGTTTACATAGCAAATGAGCACAGTTAGTGGAGTGTAGGAGTAGTATATGGGGAGTAACAGAGTAGAAGATAGGTGACATCAAGAGGGGGGTATGTATGAAAGAAGTGAAGCTCATTGGAGCAGAGTGGCATGTGTCTGCTGTCATTTAGACATCATGGAAAGAGGTGTGTCAACAGGTAGGCTAGGGAAAGCCAAGAAATGGAAGGTGTATACCATGGATAACACCAAAGTTTCTTGCTGAGCGTGCATGCGCACGTGTGCACGCCTGTAAACCCGAGTAAGACAGAGTGCACACGTGTAAGCGTGAGTGCGCATGTTTAAGCTGGAGTAAGCATGTATAAGGCTGTTTAAAGAGTTGTAAGCACGTTTGCGCTGGTGTGTGCGCATTTTAACCCGAATAAGCAATTTTTAGTCCGTGTAAGCATGTGTGTGCACGTGTTAGCTGCTGTTCACATGTTTGCACTTGTGTGCGCGGCGCTCCCCCCCTGAGGAAAGAGAAAGGAAAAAGGAAGCACAACAAATAGTAGGAAGCTACCAGGGAGTACTAGCAGAGCTAGCAGGTAAAAACAATCAAAATCATGCAATTATGCAAGCAGTACACTAGCCCAGCCCAGCCTAGCACTTAAACCTCTGCAAACAACAGTCCATTATGTTTCACAGAAGAGACACTGCAGTAAGCTAATGGAAGTGAAAACTGAAAAAGCTTTACTGAGACAAAGAAATGTTAGGGGCTGCCATTGCTGTTATAAGGCGACATATGCAACATGCTGAGGGTGGTGACAATGGAAATGCTGCTGGACAACCCACAGTGAGGAGACTTTAAAGAGTGTACAGGCCCAGGGTAACCTACCAGGGGCTACGTGAGCTGGAGATAGTGGAGCGCAATAGAGTGGACAGAGACCTCCTGCAGCAAATTGTTGAGCTGTGCAGGCCACGCCTCACACACAGAACCAACAGACGGGAACCCATCCCAGTGGAAACCAAGGTATGTGTTGGCCTAAGAATATTAGCAACAGGTACCGTCCAGAGACCAACTGGTGATATGATGGGGATATCACAGGCATCAGCATCCAGGGTACTACACCAGTTCCTGGATGCCATGTCAGCACATGTCGGTGATCGTGTATATTTCCCCAATTTCCGTGAGGTATTGGCCAGTAATATGCGTCTCTTCCAGCAAATAGCAGAATACCCTGAGGTAGTGGGTGCAATAGACTGCACGCACATATGCATCAAAGCACCAGCCGGCGAGCGGGGTAGGGTCTACTTTAACCGCAAGGGCTTCCCCTCCATCAACTGCCAGATCATGTGTGATGCCCAGGGCATAATGCTGAATGTGTGTACAGGCTGCCCTGGAAGCTACCATGATTCCCATATCTGGCATCTGACGCTGCTGTACCAGTCATTTGCCAATGGGGACATCCCACATGGTCACCTAGTGGGGGATGCTAACTATGCACTGGAGCCGTGGCTGATGACACCCATCAGAAACGCACACACACCTGAACATGAATGCCATAATGAGGCACACGCACAAACACGTAATGTAATAGAGCGTGTGTTTGGGCTGCTGAAGTCATGGTTCCGGTGCCTGGACACATCTGGGGGAGCCTTGCAGTACTCAACAACTACATGTACCCAAATTGTCATGGTATGTGCTATGCTACATAATATGATCCTGCGAAAACAGCTGCAGCAGGACCAGCATAGGCATGGGCCAAACAGCCCCCCACCATTGCCAAGGCCATCACAGGCAGAGTGTGACTCGGAGGAGGAACAACCTAAGCCTGCCCCAGTAAGCAGAAGGAGGTATGCCCAGTATGCTTTGGCCTTGGCAAAGAGGCAATGCATAGCACATACACTGGCTCAGTAGGAACTCTGGAAATGATACCCCTCTCTGACTCGCACATAAAGTAAAAGGGATGCCTAAGTTGACACTACCTGCTTCCAAACATGTGCAGGGAGTGTAGTATGTGCATCCAACATAGGCAGCCCTGCAGCACCACCTAAGGCATGAATGCCATGTGTTAAGCAATATACAGCAGTGCTAAACAGCAATTACCACCATGTAGTATATGCAAACAAAATCGCACACACCAACTAGCACAACTGTGGTCAATGTTCAATAATATTGGTCAACGTCCAGCAATGCTGGTGAATATTGAGCAATGTCGGACAAGCCTGGTCTAAGTAGGGCATAGTTGAACAAAAGCCAACATGCTCATATTTGCTTAACAGGCCCTTAAGCAGTGTGGTCTGCTCAGTATGAAAATGTAAAGTAGTGATGGGCCTCGAACCTAGAATACTGTGTACTATAGCCAAAGTACTGAACCACTAAACCATGACAGTATTGCGGTGGTCCACCTATATGATGGAATGTTGATAAGTCTATGCAAAGTATTCCATGGAAACCCTGCAGGCACAGCATAATCCTTGTTGAGTTATGACACAAAGGTGAGTCCTGCAGTGAGAACAGAACCTGACTTCCAATGCACACTGTATAAATGTTAATATTGGTCATGTTCACACACATCAGCAAATGTTGTGGACCTCAGATAGCAACATACTGAAGGGTCACACTAGGCATGCTCACACACTTGAATAAATGAGACAAATGTCAGGCAACAAAACATGTAATGTCAGAACTGGGCATGATCACACACTTAGGCCATGTCTTAGTACAGCAGTGGGCCACGCGTATCTGGCAGTTGCATGTGTTAACACAGGAATCTGTCACTATACAGCAATCCACCCTGTGCACACAGTTGTATGATAACAGACACATCTTTAATATAGTCAGCCCTGTCATAATCAAATATGTTCTGCAGATACTGAAGTTCTTCATGGAAACTGGTAAAGCAAAGATGATAAAGACCTGCAAACAGTATCAGCAATAAACATTGTGCATCTTGAACATTAGCATAGATTCAGAGGTTGATACTAGGCTATCTGCCCTAGGGCATGTACAAGCCTAGCCAGAGTGTGTTTGGCATTCGCAACCCTGTCAGATTACTACACTGTGTGTGTGTGAATAGTAGGTCACACAAGATAGCCCATGTACATTTATGCTAATGTGCCTCTGTCTAGCACAGAAGATATCCCAGGAGTAAATATACAATCACCCATACAGTCGTCAAGATGTCTCCAGTAGATGGTCAGTGGGTGGCTCTGCCCATGTGAAACTGGGATTACATTCTGTAGTGAGTGGAGCCTCTGGGATAAGAATATGTCCCTCCACAATGTCCTATTAACATCTGTGCTGAGGTATACATCCCTGCAATGTGTAGCTCCAAGGGAGTTGGATATCCTGAGGTGGAGCATGTCCAGTAATTCTGGTCTGGGTATAGCTGTAAACAACACGCACACATCATATCTGAGTAGGTGGTAAGCGACTGAGTAGAGCTGGAGTTACTGCATCTGAACTATGCAGGGCATCTGTGTGAGTCCCTAGATCTGCTTGGTGAGGACCGTCTGTGGCCAGTAGAGTTGCTGCAGGTGTCAGGTAAGGTACACCCCAAATGTGGCATTGTAACCAAGCATGGATGTGATGAGTATAGGGGCACAATGACCTCACTCAATCTAGATGTGAAACCATATGGGATAAGATGGCACACATAGAAGGTGTGTCCAACCACTTTGGCAACGTGAATGTTAAAGGTGACAGTACGAACAAGTGATGTCCCCAAACCCCTAACAACTCCTACCATATGAAATGGAGTACTAACTATGTGGTAATGTGTGGGCATGCTGTTACTCCCAAAGGGGATGACTATGCAACTAATGGTATTTAGCTGTAGGCCATGGCTCAGGCACCAGTCATCTATCTCTGTGAGACCCTGATTGAGTATGCATGTGGCAGCTGGAGAGTTGATCATGGCACCCAGTTTGCAGTCAAGTGCAAACATGTTCAACCATATTCCTCCTGTGATAGCCTGTACGTAAGACAAATATATACTGAACAAGAGAGATCCCAGGACCAAGCTTTGTGGGATGCCATGTGTAACTGGTGTATAGTCAGACATGGCACCTGCAATCCTGACCATGTGGGTGCTATCCCTGATCTAGGTATCAATCCATTGTGTGAGATATGTGTCCAAAGTGATGCTGGTGAGCCTATGCATAATGGCCCAGTGGGTTATTGTGTTGAATGGTTTTGCAAGGTTCAGGTAGGCTGTGTGGATAGCCGTCCCTATGTCGATGGACCTGTTAGCCATTTAAAGAATACCTACAGGTTCAAGAGGCAAGATCTGCCCACAACAATGCTGAAATGAGTAGGACACAGTGTATGTAGGTTCCCAATGTCAATGTGTAGGAGTCCTATGACAATATGCTCCCTAGCATTGCAGAACAGGCTACATAGGCTTATAGGGCAATACTGTCTGTGGTCCATTGTGGCACCAACTCTGTGGAGCGGGACCACTGTTGCAGTACGCCATTCCTTGGGTACATATCCTGTGGTAACTCCGATACTGAACAGTGATATAATGTGAGGGTTGTGTTTGTCATAATGCTTGTGTATGATGCAGGCTGGGACACCATCTGGTCACATTGATACTGTGATGTACGCTGTGGGGAGGGCAGCACTCACCTGTTACTGCGTGATGTCAGGGAGGTTATACTCTGTTGGGATGGATAGTTGCTCCTTAGAGGGGATGGGTGGGAGACATCTGCACTGAAACTGTTTGCCAGGATGTAGGCAATGCCAGTGGGTTCAGGGTAGGTTTAGTCAGTATGCAGTAACTCACAGCATATCAGTGAGTGTCCACACAGGTTCCTGACATAACTGAAGAAGGCCCTGTGATAGTCCTACGTGTCAGGTGCAATTGTCTGGTAGAAGCAGCCCTTAAAAAAGTCCATGAGTGATTGTAGCTGTCTGCTAGTACAGATCACGGATGCCTTCCCAGTGTGGGATTGTGCTCTATCATGTAGTAGATTCCTCCTGATGTTGTACAGCTTATTAATGGCTGGGGTCTACCAGATGGGTCCCCTGCCATTGTAGTAGTGGGCCTTGTTGTTAATTGGGATAGCACAATCTATGCAGTCCACTAGGTGTCCATAGAATGTGTATGTAAAGGATGCAGCAGTGTGAGCCATGTATGCCACTGTCTCAGGATCTTTGAAGGATACCACCTTGCTTCGGTGAAGTGAGATGTTGGCTCATGAGAAGTTCACCAAGATTACCCAGGATGGGTGTGTGGGGGGTTTATGTATGTCCTGTGAGATACATGTATGTTCTGACCTTACCAATGAGGGGTATATCGCTGGTGTGGAACATAGAGTCCCCATATTGGTGATGAGCAGGTCCAATATGTATTCCCCCTTGTGGCTGTGCTGACTGGTTGTGCCAAAGCACGAGTCCACAAATTGTAGTGACTGTTGGGTGAGGTTGTCATGGCTTGAGTCGTATCCCCAGTCAATATGTGTGTATATGAAGTCACACAATACAATGGTGTCTGTGGAGACCTTCATATTCTCCATAGTTCCCACAAAAGCTGAGTGTGGTTCCTGAGTTTGGGAGTGTGTTCTGTAGCAGGCAACAAACTGAAAGGCAGTATTGCACAATGGTAGTTGTATATGTATGGTCTGTGATGCTTTGTGCAGTGCTACTAACCTGGAGGTGTGTGTATCTGTGATGTATATGGATACTCCCCCTAGTTGTGTTGTCTGTTCCAAGTCTTGTTGTCAGACAGCATGGTATGAAACATAACCTGGTAGTGCTGGTGTGCATAAGCGAGTCTGAACCAGGTGTCTGTCAGTGCACAGATATTGCTCTCCTCCATACTGAGGAGAGTCCTGAGTGGCCACAATATGAGGTTAACACAACTGTTGTTGAGCAGCATTACCCTTAGTTTCATTTAACCTGTAATGTCTATGGAGGTGGGTTTGTCTTCTGAGCCCTGCTTATAAAAGGCACTCTGGTGGTAACAAGAGCCTTAGCCAGCATACCAAAGTCCAAGGGTGACAGGTGCAAGCTGTCCATAGTGAAACTACGTGGCATGTTGAGGATGTCACCATACACTGACAGACACTGTATCCCCTATGAATGAAACAAATTTATTAGCCAACTGTTAAATGTGATATGTGTGTCTGTATACTGTGACATCATAATTGGTGGGTGTAAGATGCTAGACAAGGTCAGGGTCATACTGGCCTGGGCTACATGATCAGAGTGTACCTCCATGTATCATGTCATGTGGTCCAGGGAGTAACGTCTGAGGTTACACACACCAGCATGGACAATGATGGTGCCAGTCTTGTACTTGCTTTGGAGTGACCTGACTGAATGTGTTATGCGGCAGATCCTGGCACCCAACAGACAGCCCAAAGTGACTATTCCCTTGTCAGGGCTGGTGAGTGGTACGTCAGTGTGTCTGAACATAAGTGTCGCCTATTACAAGTGTATTAGGTGTATTGTTTAGCCTGAAGGGCAGTGACTGTGTGGCAAACTGACATTGTGAACTTAGTGATATGTGGGTATTGTAGTGGGGTAGCAGGTGTGTATGTGTCTGCTTTGGAGGTCTCTGCTGCTTAGGTAGAGTACATTTACAGCATCCGAGTATGTCAATGTGTGCTAATGTGGTTTGAGTGCTGTTGCTAGAGGATATGTGAGGCTGATATGTGGTGTGTGTGGTTACCTTCACCACCTGATAGACTGTGCCAGTCATTGGTCAAGAGAGTTCAACTCCCTGTATGTCTATATAGGTGCATCTCACACATATATCTGAGTTTGTCGGGAGGATCAGAGGGTTGTCTGTGTACATGAGGCAGATGTGACATTGTGTCAATATCATAATATCCACCAGCTGGACTGAAGAGTACACACAAAACCGACCCCTGGACACGCCAGGATATTATCATGACATACTCTGTAGCCTGATCACAAAAGAACAGTAGGGTGTTAAGTGTGTAAAAGAGTATAACAGGGATTAGTGCTCATGTTCGTTAGTGTTTTATAAAGAGGAGCTGAGAAGGAGTTCAGACTGAATCATGACACCTCCTTCAGCTATGTCATAAATATCAATGTACACACATATATGTCCTGAGTAAGGGCCAACTGTACCTGAGTGTCAGTGCTGACATCATGACAGACAGGCCCATATGTACATACCCATCCCCCACTGACAATAGTCCACATCATCATACCAGGAGATATCACATGTAGAATGGATGAGCAGCTACCCCCACTGCCAAAATCATGGCAGCAGGTGGAATACATTGATTCCCAATATGTGTCATGCACAAACTACAGAACAAACAGATCATGCACCTGAACAGTCAGCTGAGCCGCACCCCCTACACAGGATGTGGAACCGTTGAATGTGCAACAGCTACATATGGCACTCCCCACAAGTGTTGGTGCACAACACACCATGGGAAGTCAAGTCCAGTACGCCTATGAGGTCTGATCTGGTAGGTCATGGAGTCCATTATGGTTGCAGTCATAAACAGAGCTATTGGAAGCTGACACACATACAACCCTACCAACTGTGGTATGTTCATGTGCGGATCATGGTTCCCAAACATGCTAGACTGTTTGCAAGGCAGCCACCCATGACATACATCAATGAACACATCTACACATGTGTCACATAGACTTTGAATAGCCCTTTATCAACATCCCAGACACATGTAGTATCCACAAAACCAAGAAGCTGTGCATAAATATGTGTTGACATATGATGGAATGTCAATGTGTCCACAGATAGATCACACAAGGTAAGGATACTGAGGTCATGTTCAAGCTGTTGACACCTGCTGACCCACATGGACCAGTCCTGGAATGGCATAAAACAAAGTGTACGCACATCACCATGTCCAGTCTGATGATGTCACCATCCTATAAAAACAGCAGGAGAAAGAAAACCAGCCAGTAAAGCAAGTAGCGTGCTGTTTTAATGCGTCTCTGTCCAGTATCATAACATAATTAGGTAGGGGTTTGAATCCTGCAAAGTGTGTGTGTGTGCAGTTTCCTTTGAGAGGTGTTCCTTTTTGGAGACTGGGAAAACTCAGTAAAGGAGGTACATTCCTCTTTGGAAAGTCTGATGACGTCACCATCCTACAAATATTGCAGGAGAAGGGAAACCAGCCAGTAAAGCAAATAACGCGCTGTGTTAATGCGTCACTCTCTAGTATCATAACATAGTTAGGTAGGTGTTTGAATTCTGCAAGCAGTGTATGTGTGCAATTGTCTTTTAAAGGGGTTCCCTTTTTGGAGACTGTGAAAACACACTGAAAGAGGTACATTCCTCTTTGGAAAGTCTGATGATGTCACCATTCTGCAAATACAGCAGGAGAAGGGAAACTAGCCAGTAAAGCAAATAACGCACCATGTTAATGCGTCACTCTCTAGTATCATAACATAGTTAGGTAGGGGTTTGAATCCTGCAAACAGTGAGTGTGTATGTGTGCAATTGTATTTGAAAGGGGTGCCCTTTTTGGAGACTGTGAAAACACACTGAAAGAGGTACATTCCTCTTTGGAAAGTCTGATGATGTCACCATCCTACAAATACAGCAGGAGAAGGGAAACCAGCCAGTAAAGCAAATAGCATGCCATGTTAGTGCGTCTCTCTCTAGTATCATAACATAGTTAGGTAGGTGTTTGAATCCTGCAAATGCTGACTGTGTGTGTGTGTTACTGTTGGTCAACACGGTGTGGGTTTTGCTTTTACTATGGTATGATGACAACTTTAAGTGCATTGCAGACATCAGGTATCATACATATATGTTGAGGGCTACCACCTGTGTGTTACTGACGGGATAGTATGTATAGTACATGAGGATGACTATGCCATAGTAGACTTACTGCTATACAGCATGTACCACACAACAGGTATCTGTCTGTATGATACCCTTGTGTAGGATATGTGTCCCATCCAGGGAATGCATTGTAGGCCATTCCATGCATTCCCAGATTTGGATGAACACATCCCTAGTGTGTCTGCATGTACCTAAGGGGGCTATATGACACATAGGTGTGGTCACAGTAATGGGTGGCGGTCATCACCACTGGTTAGTGTTATAGTGTAGCACCGGAAGGCTCCAATTGATACTGGGTTCCCTACTACTGTGTGTCATTTGTCAGGACATCATCCAATGATTCCTTATAGTCATGCTGTTGAGGTTATGTATACTACCAGACTGCAAATCATTGACTGATATTAACAGTATCACCCGCAGCATAGTGTCAACCCATGTCATACACACGTCTACCCATGTTAGTACATAACTGTAGTAGAATGCATACTGGCCATTGAAAGATACAATGGGATGTTAATAATGTATATGACAGGGTATGCCACACGTCCCATGTGTCCACTATGCACCTACATCCAGACAGTGCGCACCCACCATGTTCACAGATGTACACTTGCTAATCTGTACTGCACACATCACAGACATACTGTCCACTCGCTAACACATGCTGGCAACACATCACACATCAGGGAAATGGCACATGGGTGGATAATACATACTCAGACCTAACAGTGGTGTAAACAATGCTACATTGACAATCAGAGCTCTGATGCATAATGTCTGCTCAGATATACCTACAAGGATGTAGTTAGACATCCTTGTTGACAACTCGCTATTATTGCTACACTGCTATAGTGTCACCCTGTGCATCAGCACCATGTTAGCCTGCCCCTCCATCGATAAAGCAGATGACAGGAGGCGGCACAGGTATCATCATATGCACAGGGCGTTTTGTTGTTTGCAGAGCCTGATATTGACCCATCCAATCGACATGTGTGTGTGTGTGTGTGTGTGTGTGTGTGTGTGTGTGTGTGTGTGTGTGTGTGTGTGTGTGTGTGTGTGTGTGTGTGGGACAACAGTACAGCATGGGCCAATGTTGATGTAATGTGTGTGTGTATGTGTGAGCCCTAGTTGTTTGCTTAATGCGTGTGTGTCTGCATGCACACAGCTCCACCATGTGGCTGCCATATACGGTGGTTTGTGGGACAGCCATAGACTGTACCTGCTTGGCTGTACAGATCACTGTCTCCAGCCACGGACACAGTTCCTGTGCCTGGCAGGGGTGCTACGCATGGTATCAGGTACCAACCCTGACTGGGTACTGTCATCAGAGGCAGAGGTATGATGACTGGAACCATGTCCCTGCTGGGACTGGCCAGAGCCACGTGCACATGGTCTACTGGGATGGACAGTGGACAGGCTAGCCCCAGCATTGCTGGGGCTGGTACTGCCACTATGGGAGAAGCTGTGAGCTGTGGGCCATCTGCGACCACTGCCTGCTGTTGCTGGCATGTGTCTGTGTTGATGTCACATCCATCCCGCATGGTCCTGGCTTGAGGAAGACATGTTGTGGAGGGCATCTATTGTCTCCCCCCAATGTCTATCAATGACCTCGGTGTATGTCCGGATGGCACCGGCAAGGTCACGGATGCAGTCATTGATAGCGGTGTTATGTGCCCTCTGCACCCTAAGTCCCTGCCTGGTGTACCATTCCATACGTGCCTGAGCCTGCATTACAGCCCGGAACATATTGGTCATCGTAAGACCTGTGAGGGCATGCCTGCCAGGGGCAATACATCCAGTGGTGCTCCCCCGAGAACCCCTAGACCTCTGCCTATGTGGTACTGTTCTGGGTCTACGGCTATGCCTGCTGTGTGGGGATGCACGTGCCATGGGTACCAGACTCTCCTGGTCAATGCCAACTGTATGCTGTCCCTCCCCTATGGCCATTGGTGGTGAGGGATGTAATGGCAGTATGAGTGTGCGCAGAGAATGGGTTGAACGCTGTGTACTGTCAATTGGTGGACCAGCAACAGGCCCTGTCAAATCTCCCTGTACCAAAAAACATGTGTCATCATCACCACTATCCATGGCAGTGGCTTCAGGTCGCCTGCTGCTTTCACCAAGCCCTACCTCAGCACCTGTGAGAGGAAGACAGGAAACACACATTACGGTCTGCACATGCACACATGCACACATGCACACATGCACACATGAACACATGCACACATGCACACATGCACACATGAACACCATGAAAGGTGGGCAGTATATCTGCATATATGTGCATGTATATGTACAGCAGTGGCTGTTTACAAGTATATGTGTATGTCCTCACCAATAGGAGCCTATCCCTCCAACATGTGCTGTTTAGTGACTAGGGACCTAGGCCATGGTGCCCGGTGGGATTGTGAGATGTGTTGACATGGTGGTTGTCTGACTGCTATGGGTGTGGCATACCTCTATATGTTTGGCAGAGGTAACCTCTGGGTGTCCAGTATACAACGCACTGAAGCTGTGGTTATGTGAGTCAGACTGCATAGGGTATGTGTTTCAGGGCAGTATTACCCTTTGTGAGGTATGTCTGTGGCCTTTCCACTTGCTGTAGTTGCCATGTGAGGTACATACCACATGGGGCATTGTGATGAGTACAGGGGAACACTGACCTATATTTCCATACATGACACATCGTTTGTGATTACACATACCACGTAGACAGATTACAAGACTAGTGCGGCACTGTGAATATCAAAGGGGAGGCTACTGTCCACCTGTGTCCCATGTTCCCTTCTGACACCTTCAGTGTTAGTCAAGCAACCACCTATCTGGTAGTTAGTGGGTAAAGTGTTTTGGAATGTGGTATGGCACTGCAGTATCAACACTGGTGTTCAGTCCATGCCTTGGTCACCAGGCACCTGTTGCAATACGTCTGACCCTGTGTCTCCCTCTCTCACTATATATATATATATATATATATATATATAAATATTTATATATCACTCTATATATACATATCTATATATATATCTATATACATATCTATCTATATATATAGATATACATATATATATATATATATATATATATATATATATATATATATATAATACCATATATATCCATAGATATCCATATATATCTGTATATCTCTATATGTGTATCTATATATATACATATATATATATATATATATATATATATATATATATATATATATATCTATATATATATATATATATATATATATATCTATATATATATATATATCTATATATATATATATATATATATAGATATATATATATATATGATATATATATATTATATATATCATATACGTATCTATATATATATATATATATATATATATATATATATATATATATATATATATATATATATATATATATATATATATATATATATATATATATATATATATATATATATATATATATATATATATATATATATATATATATATATATATATATATATATATATATATATATATATATATATATATATATATATATATATATACACACACACACACATATATATATATATATATATATATATATATATATATATATATATATATATATATATATATATATATATACACATATACTTGTAAACAGCCACTGCTGTACATATACATGCACATATATGCGGATATACTGCCCACCTTTCATGGTGGGAATATCAATTATGGAACAGTTGTGAGACATACAATTATGTAATAATATTGCACAGTGTTGTGCAGAATGCATTTCACTGTCCTCAGGCCATATAGCCGTAGCAGACCTCACTGGCTGTAACTCAGTCCCACAGCATTTAACCACCACATGACATATACCTGCACTGCTTGCTGTTTTCAATGCCACACACTACAACCTACATATATATGTCCAGCCTTCACTAACAGTTGCAGTATGTCCCTTGCCCTATGCACATCTGCATATTCATATAGATACGGACTGCTACCACATAAGGAGTGTTTACAGAATGTAGAGTACCCTTCAGACACATCATTCGGATGCCAGCAAATACATCTGTGTTACATACCATACCTTTGTATTTCTCACCTCAGTCTGTTGTACCTGTTGATGTTTTTTTTTTATTTGTTTAGGTTGGTGTCTTCCACTGCCTCTGTTTGTTTTATTTGTTGTTTTGGTTGGCTGGTGTCTCCAACCACCTCTGTTTTTTTTTTGTTTGGGTTGGTCTCTCCAACTGTTTGTCTGTCTGTCTGTCTCTCTCGCTCGTTCTCTCTCTCTCTCCAGTTGCTGCAATGATATTATTGTATGGGTGGACAGCTAGTACAGGCTGCTTTTGTTGGTATCTGCACATGTGCATGTGATGGCCTCTGCACCAGTTGGTGCCCACCATTAGTAATTGCATGCAGCCTGCTGTGTGGTAATTGCAGTTCTGACTGTGATTTCAGGACACTGCTATAAAATGATAGGTTAGATAGGCGTAGGCTTTTCAGTTTTGCAAGGTGGGGACCATGCTTGTTTGCTGTGGACACTGTTGTGTCAGTCAGAAGGTTGGTATATGTCTCATATCTGAAGCTGGGTTGTAGCCAGTGAAATGCATGTTGTACTGAAACCTGACTGTTGCTTCTTCAAGTACATTCTTCTCAGTGTGTAAGTTTACTCACACCTCCTTATGCTAACACTGGATACATGGGAGTATGTACTTTCTTTTGGAATTAGGGAATTAACTGGCATACAACAGTAGTTATTGCAATGTATTCCTATGGCTTTCCTAGTTTCCCTTTACATTCAGTCCTTGTAATGCATGTCGTATTTCTTTATTGCAATGTATTCCTATGGCTTTCCTATTTTCCCTTTACATGCACTCCTTGTAATGCATGTTTTATTTCATTTAGCACTAAGTTATTGTGTATCTGCTGTGGCTTAGTGGTACATCATACAAACTGGTGAGTCCAAGGTGTGGGGTTTGAGACTGACAAGGGTATTTTATTTTGCTGCTGAGCAATACAAGGGCCTTGTCATACAGAGTGACAAAAGGCACTTTTAAGCAGTTGTAAGCGAGTTGGTTTGGGTTTGTGTGACGCTTAGCGATGCTAAGCGACGCTTAGCTTAGCTTATTGTATTTTAGCAATACTAAGTGAAGCTTAACTTAGCTTATTTTATGTTAGCAATACTAAGCTAAGCTTATCATATCTTAGCAATGCTAAGCTAGGTGCACACATGCGCACAATGATGAAAACCTGCTGACTACTGTTTACAAGCGCTCACTCCCACTAACCCCCACGCTCATGTCTTTGACAGAAAAGTAAATGGGGAGATAGGACTGTGGTGATAAATGGTGCTCAAAGAGGGGAAGACAGTAGGGGAACTAGCTTGGGATGTACACGTTGGGTGCGGAGAAGGTCTATAGCTGCCCATTTCATTACCAGCAACAGCTATGCATATGCAATACATTAGGTGGGATATTTAAAACCTTCTACCACTGAGAGAGTGGTGAGGACATCTAAGTATGTTGTACTACCAATTATGAATATCAGGCACATGCACTGTTTGTGAACAGCTATACTGTCATTAGTACGTTACTCACATATGAACATTTTGTGGTTTGTGTTGGCATTAGCACAGTCTGCTCAGGACAACTGGACATATTTCTGTACTGTGTATTTCTATCTACACCCTTGGTTATGCCTGACTACACGGGTATATAGTACCTTTGGGTAGGGGTGCAAAACTGCAGTGTGCATTATTTATTATTGTGTGATGTTTATCTTGCTGAACATGCAGAGCTGCTGTGTACCTGTAAGTCTATGAAGGCTTGTAATCTGTCTGAGTAGCTCCCACCTGTGGACATATCCAGATGGTAGACAGAGGTCAGCCTAGTATTCTTTGACTGTATACCACAGCAGTCTTTTCAGCACCTGAGCAATGGCATTGTCACAGGTGGTTGGTAGCAGTACATGGCTACATATTTTGCTATTTCTGTGTTGTACTTCTACATAAGGGCATGCTTGTGGGATTCATTCTACAGCTATTTGCAGAGTGTGTAGCAGCAGACAAGCTGATATGCCTGTGTGTTTCTGACTCTTCCATGCCTCAGATACTCTCACATATATATTTGAACAGCCTCAGGGGAAGGTACATATAACTGGGATACACCTGTGATATAGTTCTGACATTTTTCAGTTCAGACTTTGGGTATTCAGACCATTTCTATTACTACACCTTTTCTGACGTGCAAGCGGTGTCTACTCTCACCTATTGACATTTGTTATTAAGTGAGATTCAACACCTTTCTGCCTACTGTTAGTACATTTCACAGGGAGTCAGAGGGGCACAGCTAACTTTTGTTTACTAATCAGGGTCATCACTGTAGAGCAGTCACTGTTGGGAGGTCTGGCCTGTGACCTATGCTAATATGCCAGTGTGTATCCTGCTCTGATACTGTGTGGGGTTTGTAAGCTGCTACTGTAACCTTATTCCCTACTAGCATGGCTGATTCTCTTTTCACAGTCATTTCATGCAATTCAACAACACCTGCTGGTTAAGGCCCACAGAACAAGATTTGTGTTATGCCATTCCTATTTTCCCTTTACATTCACTCATGGTAATGCATGATAAATTGCTTTCAGCAGTAAGTTATTGTATATGTGCTGTGGTTTAGTTGTACTTCATGCAGACTGGTGACTCCAAGTTCCCGGGTTCGAGACTGACAAGGGTATTTTTATTTTGCTGCTGAGCAATACAAGGGCCTTGTCATACAGAGTGACTAAGGCACTTATAAGCAGCTGTAAGTGGGTTGGCACGGGTTTGCGCAACCCTTAGCAATGCTTAGCTAAGCACACACAAGCTCACACTCGTGCAACCCCGCTAACTACTGCTTAAAAGTGCTTACTCCCGCTATCCCCTGCGCTAATTTCTTTTAAAGAAAAGAAAATGGGGAGATAGGAAAGTGGTGAAAAAAGGGGGCACAGAGAGGGACAGACAGTAGGAAAACAAGCTTGGGATGTGCAGGAAGGGTGTAGGGAAGGCCCATAGCTGCACATTTCTTTAACAGCAACAGCTGTGCATATGTTGAAAATTTGGAGTGAGTTTTGAGACCTTCCACCCATGAGAGAGGGGTGAGGACAACATAGTTTGTTGCACTGCCAATTAGAATTATCGGTATACATGTCCTATGGACATGTGTGCAAAATGGGAAGCTATGTATGGGGCGTAATTTTTTTCGGGTACAGATTGCCCTTTTTTTTTTCTTTTTTTTTTCAGGTGAGAGTGGTAAGTGAGGTAGGGGAAATAGGTATATTTGGGGAGGTAGGTTGGGAAGGTAAACAGACAAGACAAACAAGACACATACAGGGGCGGAATTTGACACATGGGGTGGGTGAAGACAATTGACGGGGAAAGTTGTTTGGAAATTGCAAGCCCATGAGCCCACAGATGATAACAGTGGAACTGAGATCCCCACCCATGGGTAGTCACCACTACACCTTCACAGTCCTGGGGGTGGCTGTACTGGGGGCTGAGTAGGACGGGCAGGCTCACCCGTGAGATGCGCCACTCTCGCCTCAAGCTGGCGTAGGAGATCAGCGACTGAACACTGGATCTCCCTACGCACCACAGTCCGGACCCTTCGAAGGGTGACGGGTGGCCCTTCTCCACCCACGCTTGCACGGGGGGGATGAGCCCCATCCCCTGCAGCGCTTCCGCCCGAAGGTGACACAGGGCCAATGGAGGAGGGGAGTCTGGGCTGGACACCAGAGCCACTGGTGCCAAGTGCACTCGCCAACTGAGAAGGGACAGGTGGGTCTGCTGGGACCGGCCTTCCCATATGTTCTGTGATTCGGTGTGTTTCATTACAACATAAACAACATCATTCCAGATTAGTTGTAACAGCATGCAGTAATATTCCCATTAACCCAACACACCACAGTTCCAACAGTTGAGCAGCAAACATAACACATGCATATATTGAACTACAATGGTTATTCCAACCGCATGCAGGGATGATTGGTAGCAACAGGCCACCATGAACGTGGTGTTTGAACAGGGCACATATATCAACATGAGTGCAAATATTTATGGAACAATAGGACATATATCCCGATAAATATTTAAGATTACACATACCCACTGAGGTGCGGAATTGCATGTTTTATGCACAAACAGTAGGGTGTAGAAAAAACCTCCATTGACATCTTATAAATACTTTTACTCTACACTACATTCCTAGTGACTGCAGGTGTATGTTCCCTACATGTATTATTACACTTGCCACCATGCATTAGGTTGTGTAATGGGTTTGGCTAGTTCAATCTATACTTGACCTATATCTCACATACTAACTGTCCAGGATGCAGATGTTACTGCTACATATTTCATGGTTGTATTTATATTTCTTTATCTACATATCTGGATGTTTTCACATGACATTTTCACTTCTAATTGTACAGAACCCTGCATTTATTGAAGCACACTTACATTTCTGGGGAACATATTTGCATGCTACTCGTGTGCCAGATTTACTTATGCATGCCAGCCAGTAACTGACTGTTGCGGACTCTATATTTACTTCCCAGCTACTAGCACTTCCATCACCCACTTTAGATGTGACTGCAGAACTCTGGGTTGCTAGCACTTTCTAACACATTACTATTTGTATAATGCAAGGGTACAACAGCATTTCATACTAAGTGAAACAGACACACTCTGGGTTTTAGACCTTTATTAATGACATTACACACTTTTCCACAGGCTCACTCCTTTATTTGTTTTAACGGTATATATGGCAGACATGTTCACGACATATTATACCTTTATTAATAGGTTAGCACACTCTTTTTTCAGGCTCACTCACATATTATTTTATATGACAGTGCCCACAGAGATATTATTCCAGACATTTGTTACGTTTCTAAATGGGTTACTACACTCTTTTTCTGCCTTTTTAACATTTTTATCTGACAGTACATGCAGAGGACTTATTCAGTCCATTTTATGGCTGTATTATTGGACTACAACACTTTCTTTCATGCTTTCTCCCATATTTTATATAACGATACATGCAGAATAATCACTAACCTGCCTGGCGGCGCAGCCTTAGCAGCCTATCTTCATAGGCTTGCTGATTCATAACACAGTCACCTGCAGCTGTAAAGTAAATGAAGGGATATTGAGACATTCCTATCCGTTATACATACTCCATTTTAATTTCTTACATACTGCATTCCATGGCTACATACTCAGTTGTGGGGCATCCCGCATCCCACGGGCCTCCTGTATCCATTGGTTCAGGCGGTCCACCTTTCGTCTCTTCAGGTCTGCATGGTGGTGACGGATCTGCTCACCAGTCCAGTGAATGCCTGTGGCACTTGTGAGGTCATGAGCTAACCGGTTCCAAGCCTCTGCCTTGTACTCCGTCCCTTGGAACTGGCCCTGCAGGAGTCTTGCCTCGTGATGGTGGACTAGGAGCCAAACCATGTATTTGGACTCCTCTGTGCCCCATCTCTGCACTCGGAAGTGCAGTCCCTCTCCAACACCAGACATTCAGACCGCAGATGTGAGTTACAATCAGTTATGGCGTGTATTCCTGCCTGTGGGGCTTAAATATGCCGCATTTCCCGCACTTTTTTGTGATTGGCCATTTTGTAAAATTCTCGGCTGACTGCAGACCTGCTTAGTAATGGTTAAACTACCATTCCTAAGCTTATGTATGTTAATAGTGGTTGTTTCCTCTATGTTGTCATGGCTTAGTGGTTCTGTACTTTGATTATGATGCAAAGGGTCCTGGGTTCAAACCTTGTCATTCTTTTATTTTAATATTGTCTAGACAGGCTAGGGGGTGTGGCTGTATTTAAGCAACTTAGCTCTACGTTGCTCCCCTGTGCCCTATGGTGCCCTGGTTGGCACGGTGCGCACATCCGTGCAAACACATTGCACTGGGTAAACCATTTTTAAATGTTGGGCAACTCTATTGTGCTGGGTAAAGTGCTATTATACTATGGGCAACTCTGTTTAGCTGGGTGAAGCGCTATTAAACTATGAGCAACTCGGTTTAGTTGGATAAAGCACTATTAAACTATGGGCACCTCTGCTTAGATGGGTATAGTGCTATTAAACTATGGGCACCTGTGTTTAGCTGTGTAAACATTGCTTAATGACAGGCTATTATATCTCTGGGTCTTTTAAAAATATATATTTTGTTCGCTGATACATTGGCCATGTCACTGCTTTTAATAAAATTTTATTCATATTTGTCTGGTATTATTTCAAATACTGATTTAAAACATAAATAAGAAGGGGAGTGGTGGGACTCGAACTGTGAATGCCTTCTCTTTGTGCATACGCTCTACCATTACGCTATTGCTATTTGGATTAATTTGTATAAGTAGTTCTTATATGCTCTTCAATGTCAGAATTGCTAACTGTGGTTAAGCAATGGGCACACCCGTGCAAACAAGCGCAAATACGGGCAACTATATCATGGATTTAAAAAAAAATTTAATTTTTTCTGTTTTATAACTCTGATGGGGGTTTACAGTGTCAGGGAGTGTGGTGTTGGGTGCAGGTACATTTGAGTGGACTCACTCTTGTCTGTTGACATTATGCTTTTTAAAACATTGCAGGGGCGTGGACTTTTAGACTGCTTGGCAGTCGGACACGCCCCCTGCTTGCCTACTCATTCTGTGTAAGAGTTACGGATGAGTCAGCGTGCCCTCATGAATATTCATGGCACACTGATGTCATACCGTTTAACTGCAGCCTCCGAGTAAGACATATTAAGTCTTACACGGAGTTTTCATGAATCCGGCCCTTTGTCATTTCCCTTATTTGTATTGGTTGTTCCTTTGTCTTACACCAACTGTCTTTGCTGGTGTTCTGATCACCTATTAGGTAGCTGCTGGGAACTTCTCTTCTTATTGAGATTCATAACCATACAGTTAAAAACAATTAATACAATTAATGAAAAGGGAACTATATAACAACAGATAATAAACCATTGCTGTAACATTCATACAATGTTTGCCTACATCTAGATAAACAAGAAGTATATGCACTAACAGCAAGGAAATTATTTTTGTTATATAAATGGGCAGAAGTATTAACTACCAAAGCTATAATAAAATGTAATAGTTTAATAATGTGACCAAATATTGTAAGGCTAAACACTGATTTTGTATACTGATTCTCGATCTCCTATAGCTGAATTATTCAATATATTAAAGTAATATGCTCCACCCTTATTGATGTCCATTATATATGCAGACGTCAAAGATCAGCTCATGATAAGCACTGTACATTTTACAATGATAGTCCTATAGCACCCCAAATGGAAAGGCTGTTGGCCCAGATGACATACCTGTGGAAGCATGGAGGTGTTTAGGTGAAATGGCAGTGGAGTTTTTAACCAGATTGTTTAATGAAATCTTGGAAAGTGAGAAGATGCCTGAGGAATGGAGAAAAAGTGTTTTGGTACCAATTCTTAAGAATAAGGGTGATGTGCAGAGCTGTAGTGACTACAGAGGGATTAAACTGATCAGTCACAGCATAAAGTTATGAGAAGGAATAGTGTAAGCTAGGTTAAGAAGGGATGTGACGATTAGTGAACAGCAGTATGGTTTCATGCCGGGAAAGAGCACTACAGATGCGATGTTTGCTCTGAGAGTGTTGGTGGAGAAGTGCAGAGAATGTCAGAAGGAGTTGCATTGTGTTTTTGTAGACTTGGAGAAAGCATATGAGAGGGTCCCTAGAGAGGAGTTGTGGTATTGTATGAGGAAGTCAGGAGTGTCAGAGAAGTATGTAAGAGTGGTACAGGATATGTACGAGGGTTGTGTGACAGCAGTGAGGTCTGCGGTGGGAGTGATGGATGCATTTAAGGTGGAGGTGGAGTTACATCAAGGATCAGCTCTGAGCCCTTTCTTATTTGCAATGGTGATGGACAGGTTGACAGATGAGATCAGACAGGAGTCCCCATGGACTATGATGTTTGCAGATGACATCGTGATCTGTAAGAGTAGGGAACAGGTGGAGGAGACCCTGGAGAGATGAAGATATGCTCTAGAGAGAAGAGGAATGAAGGTCAGCAGGACTAAGACAGAATATATGTTTGTGAATGAGAGGAGGGATAGAGGAATGGTGAGGATGCAAGGAGTAGAGGTGGCGAAGGTGGATGAGTTAAAATACTTGGGGTCAATAGTTCAGAGTAACGGTTAGTGTGGAAGAGAGGTGAAGAAGAGAGTACAGGCAGGATGGAGTGGGTGGAGAAGAGTGTCAGGAGTGATTTATGACAGATGAGTACCTGTAAGAGTGAAAGGGAAGGTCTACAAGAAGGTAGTGAGACCAGCTATGTTATATGGGTTGGAGACAGTGGCATTGCCAAAAAGGCAGGAGTTTGAGCTGGATGTGGCAGAGTTAAAGATGTTAAGATTTGCACTGGGTGTGACGAGGGTGGACAGGGTTAGGAATAAGTATATTAGAGGGTCAGCCCAGGTTGGAAGGTTTGGAGACAAAGCAGAGAGGCAAGATTACGATGGTTTGGACATGTGCTGAGAAGGGATGCAGAGTATTTTGGGAAAAAGATGCTAAGGATGAAGCTACCAGGTAACAGGAAAAGAGGAAGGCCTAAGATAAGGTTTATGGATATGGTGAGAGAGGACATACAGGTGGTTGGTGTGACAGAGCAAGATGCAGAGGACAGGAAGAAATGGAAACAGGTGATCTGCTGTGGCGACCCCTAATGGGAACAGCCAAAAGAAGATGATGAGTCCATAGCACAACAACACGCTTTTCATTACAACATTGCGGCTTTCAGTAGTAAGTGCTCATGCTCTCAATATCTGCTTGTGATGTAATCAATCCTTCATGTGACTACAATACTTTCCACTAGCAGGAGATTTAATAGCCTGTGGCATGGTATTGGCAGGGAAATGCATCTTTTGTGTGCTTATCTATGTCTCTCTTACCTGCTTCTGAAGGACTATGTTACAAAATCACCCCCAAGCATGCATGTCTGTTGCCCACCCATAAAGGTGATGTGACTTGGCAAAATGGGATTTTCATAGTTCCTCATTTGCATTACTTGAGCTGTCTTACCTTGGTCACTTTCACCCTAGTCCCTACTACACATTTCCTCAGCTTTGAGCATTCCGGGTGTTTTATTTCTTGTAACAGAGGTTCTGCTGAAGCCTTCCTCTTTTTGACATCTAACTAGTCTTCCTTCTTGTGTACAGCAAAGCTGTCCATTGTGGGCAGTGTGGGTATGGTCAGGTTCACATATGTCTGTGTTTCCATTGCTAAGGATGGGGTAGTTGGTTTTGCTATTCTGTTCCATTTATTTATTTATTCGTGTGCCCCTCTCCAATTACTCACCCAGTATAACCAGCACTCAATGATCCTTTCACTTTGCTGGGTGTGCAGCGTTATTTTTTCCATCCCACTCATTACAGTTTAATGCATAAAGTGCTCCATGTTCTTTATTTCACCTTTCCCATTCAAGCTTTTCAGGAGTCTCAACAAGCACGTTAAAATTAATATTCTGCACCTCATCTGAATGTAGATTTTTGCAGAGAAGCATTCCTCTGACTTAATACTCGTGTTTCTACAAATGCTTTATATGTATAGGGCAACAATTCAGGATGATTCTAATGGGGTAGTATGCTATCCAAATCTTATTTAATCACTTACATGCTTTCCAAACTAGTTGTTTTTTATGCATAATATTACAATAAAGTGTTACGTGACTGTTGTTGTACAACAGCTACAATGTAAATATGCATCACCTCAACAGGATCTCCAGCTTCCACAAACACCTCTGTTTCCTTTTCATTGACTGCAATAGGCTATCTACGTTATGTTCATTCTATTATAAGGTAGTTTGGTTGAGCTCAATTTGTGAAACTGGCCCTTTTTTTAGAAAACATTTTTATGAGAGTTCACATGTCCCAAACCCCTCTCCTCCTTCTTTCCTAGCATACAAAGATCTTATCTCTTCTGTCAAAGGAAAGGCAATGATTCAGCCATTATCCCAACTTAGGTTACTAGTAAGGTACTTAAAGCAGGTTGAAGAAAGACATGATTCAGTCATTATCCCAACTTAGGTTACTAGTAAGGTACTTAAAGCAGATTGAAGAAAGACATGATTCAGCCATTATCCCAACTTAGGTTACTAGTAAGGTACTTAAAGCAGGTTGAAGAAGGACATTATTCAGCCATTATCCCAACTTACGTTACTATTTAGGTACTTAAAGCAGGTTGAAGAAAGACATGATTCAGCCATTATCCCAACTTACATTACTATTTAGGTACTTAAAGCAGGTTGAAGAAAGACATCATTCAGCCATTATCCCAACTTAGGTTACTAGTAAGGTACTTAAAGCAGGTTGAAGAAAGACATGATTCAGCCATTATCCCAACTTAGGTTACTAGTAAGGTACTTAAAGCAGGTTGAAGAAAGACATGATTCAGCCATTATCCCAACTTAGGTTACTAGTAAGGTACTTAAAGCAGGTTGAAGAAAGACATGATTCAGCCATTATCCCAACTTAGGTTACTAGTAAGGTACTTAAAGCAGGTTGAAGAAAGACATGATTCAGCCATTATCCCAACTTAGGTTACTAGTAAGGTACTTAAAGCAGGTTGAAGAAAGACATGATTCAGCCATTATCCCAACTTAGGTTACTAGTAAGGTACTTAAAGCAGGTTGAAGAAAGACATGATTCAGTCATTATCTCAACTTAGGTTACTAGTAAGGTATTTAAAGCAGATTGAAGAAAGACATGATTCAGTCATTATCCCAACTTAGGTTACTAGTAAGGTACTTAAAGCAGGTGGAAGAAAGACATGATTCAGCCATTATCCCAACTTAGGTTACTAGTAAGGTACTTAAATCAGGTTGAAGAAGGACATGATTCAGCCATTATCCCAACTTAGGTTACTAGTAAGGTACTTAAAGCAGGTTGAAGAAGGACATGATTCAGCCATTATCCCAACTTAGGTTACTAGTAAGGTACTTAAAGCAGGTTGAAGAAGGACATGATTCAGCCATTATCCCAACTTAGGTTACTAGTAAGGTACTTAAAGCAGGTTGAAGAAAGACATGATTCAGCCATTATCCCAACTTAGATTACTAGTAAGGTACTTAAAGCAGGTTGAAGAAAGACATGATTCAGTCATTATCCCAACTTAGGTTACTAGTAAGGTACTTAAAGCAGGTTGAAGAAAGACATGATTCAGCCATTATCCCAACTTAGGTTACTAGTAAGGTACTTAAAGCAGGTTGAAGAAGGACATGATTCAGCCATTATCCCAACTTAGGTTACTAGTAAGGTACTTAAAGCAGGTTGAAGAAAGACATGATTCAGCCATTATCCCAACTTAGATTACTAGTAAGGTACTTAAAACAGGTTGAAGAAAGACATGATTCAGTCATTATCCCAACTTAGGTTACTAGTAAGGTACTTAAAGCAGGTTGAAGAAAGACATGATTCAGCCATTATCCCAACTTAGGTTACTATTTAGGTACTTAAAGCAGGTTGAAGAAAGACATGATTCAGCCATTATCCCAACTTAGGTTACTAATAAGGTACTTAAAGCAGGTTGAAGAAAGACATGATTCAGTCATTATCCCAACTTAGGTTACTAGTAAGATACTTAAAGCAGATTGAAGAAAGACATGATTCAGCCAATATCCCAACTTAGATTACTAGTAAGGTACTTAAAGCAGGTTGAAGAAAGACATGATTCAGCCATTATCCCAACTTAGGTTACTAGTAAGGTACTTAAAGCAGGTTGAAGAAAGACATGATTCAGCCATTATCCCAACTTAGGTTACTAGTAAGGTACTTAAAGCAGGTTGAAGAAAGACATGATTCAGTCATTATCCCAACTTAGATTACTAGAAAGGTACTTAAATCAGGTTGAAGAAAGACATGATTCAGCCATTATCCCAACTTAGGTTACTAGTAAGGTACTTAAAGCAGGTTGAAGAAAGACAAGATTCAGCCATTATCCCAACTTAGGTTACTAGTAAGGTACTTAAAGCAGGTTGAATAAAGACATGATTCAGCCATTACCCCAACTTAGATTACTAGTAAGGTATTTAAAGCGGGTTGAAGAAAGACATGATTCAGCCATTATCCCAACTTAGGTTACTAGTAAGGTACTTAAAGCAGGTTGAAGAAAGGCAATGATTCAGCCATTATCCCAACTTAGATTACTAGTAAGGTACTTAAAGCAGGTTGAAGATGGACATTATTCAGCCATTATCCCAACTTAGGTTACTAGTAAGGTACTTAAAGCAGGTTGAAGAAAGACATGATTCAGTCATTATCCCAACTTAGGTTACTATTTAGGTACTTAAAGCAGGTTGAAGAAAGACATGATTCAGCCATTATCCCAACTTAGGTTACTATTTAGGTACTTAAAGCAGGCTGAAGAAAGACAACAACCAAGATTCAAACTGAATCAAATGTTCTTTTAGAAATATATAGCATGTCAGTAAAAATGTGTGCCACATGTAGGAGAACAGATAAATGACTCTTACTGAACTAAAGGGACATGAAATACCTAAAGTAACTGTAAGAACTTGAGCAAGATATTAAGTTTTGCTTGAGGAAGTCTTATATTAATAAAACTGTGATTATTATTAGCAACAGTAATACAGTGCATTATACCATTAAGCTATAGTATTGGATAAAGTAATATGAAGGATGGAAATTCTGAAAGATAAAGGCCTGATTAACCTTTTATGCTGCTGCAAATTTTTATTTGACTATTACAGGGAATAAAGCTTGATTATTTCCACTTAATTTAACATACTGCATTTTTTAAGTAAAATTGCATTTCTGGATTTAAAAGCCATATTTATGAAACTATTAAAGTTCTGGAATGCTGACAAAAGCTAATTGTCAGCAATATTTCTGATGGACCTCTATTGAACTACCAAAGCTGCATTTCTTAATGTCTCTACTTTAGGGATATCCATGTCTACTGCTGTGAAATTAGAGATGTTGCAAATCAATCAGATTAGATAAGAACATGTTGTAGAAGTAAGACTGTTCATATCTTTCAACAAAAGCATATAATATTCTGACTAGTTGATATGCACAACAAATTGTGAAACAGCATCTAATCGTAGCATGCTTTGTTTTAAGTTGAGAAGGGATAGCTATAGGTCAGTGATCTCGGCTATTGGAGGAAACTTGCTCTTCCCCAGGGATACTGAAAGTCACCTTTTGTTTTAAACTCTTTATTCATAATTCTTTAGGAAACTATGCTAGTCTGTAGATAAACTGACTGCATACTCCTTTTGTGAGGGAAAATAAACTGAGTGATATATTATATAATAATTTCTTCTTTGTTTTTGAACATTCTTTTTCTGGTATCACCATAAGAATTTCATCTTTCCATTCTGGAAACCACAAACTCTGCATGTGATGATAGAACAGTGACACACAATGCTCCTATGAACATTCAGCTAATGACTTGCTAACATCCCTTTCTTAGACAGATTGTGGCAAATAGGTAAGCTCTTCAGCCTGTTCAGTAGAGTTCTTTTCTAGAAGGACCCTCCAAACCTTTCCACTCTGTAGCTGTAAAAAGTCACTACAAGTCATCTTATCTTGTGAGCCCTTACCCAACCTTCAGTCATAACTGACATGGTCAGATGCATTGAATCTGTGCCATATGGATAGTTTCCACATAACCTTGTGTTGCACCCAAACTCTTCATCCAAGTCTGAAGTTTCCTCTATCTTTGCTAATGTTTATGGAGCTGTGCATTTACCGTGGATTTTATTTTATTGCTGTAGTCATTCCAAGATAAACATTTAGTTTTTGCCTATTGTTTTGCATTTGCAGCTTTGATTTATATTATGCTAACTAAAATAGCCTGCACAAGTTATAGGTAAGTCACTAGCAGTTTTGTATTGTGTTTTGTTGTTGTTGTTCTACCACCATACCAATACTCTGTCATGCATGTGTGTTCACACATTTGGCCATTTTCTCTCACAGATGTTCCTCATTCCACTTTTAAACTCACAGTCTGCATGCATGCATCTCAACTGTACAGATTTTCACAGACTGTACAGATTTTTGCCTCATATATTTATTCTGTTCCTCATAAAATTTGTGATTTTCTGGATTTTTGTGGCAAATAAATAAGGAATTAATTCACTAAATAATGACAATCATTTGAGTTTCAGATTATATATATTTAAGAAAATGCATGGTAATGCAATACCGTTTATTCTAGCAACTTTCTAAGTTGTTAAGAGCAATATTTAAAATGTATCCCTATTTTTGAGGCTTTGTCCCCCCATTATTTTTAGCTTTGTCTACATTTTTTGTGCTAAGAGGTTGAAAGCTATGTATGCATAATATTTACATGACTTTACACAGAGCAGTCTTTTGGGTACTTTTCTGCAGTTTTTTACTATACTTTTATATTTAAACTTATACTTATATTTGCATGCTATAAGCAGTCACTATGTGCATGTTGCAATGTGCACCCACAAAAACCCAAGTACTCATTTTGAATAAAAGAGAAATATATAATCTGAAATGAACAAGTTTGGATACTAGCAAGTATCACTGAATATTCTATACATACAAACCAAGACTGCAAATGGCAGCAGGAACTGAAACTTTATAGATAGAACAAATCAAAACTGAAATAAAACATAGCTGCCTGTCTGACAAAATGAAACAAGGCACTCTAACAACCCAATCTTATATAAACAAACATACATATTACTGTCTTCATGTATCCTGGGATTGTTGAAAAACATGCCTTGATACAGCCCTCAAATGCAGCTGGCACTTATTTATAGACAGAACTTTAGAAAGCATGCAGAAGAGCCAAAGCAAGGGCAGCATTAAAAAACAAAAAAGTTACTAAGTCTTTTTCAGAGGAACTACTGAGGTAGTATCCCAGGTAGGCATATTTATTTAGAAAATATTAATTTGGTCAGAAAATTCCAAATATTGAAAGCTCAAAATATCGAAACCTATTCAGTGTGGGTGGGGGGGGGGGGCATGTCCCCCTATACCTCACACACTCCCTGCTAATTATGCATACCAGTTTCATAACTGCACAGCCATGAGTAAATGGCAAATTCCCATTTCTGATACTTTGAGATTTCAACATTTTGGGTTTCAAGATTTTGAGTTTTTCAATCAAATTAATATATTCCATTTATTTAACATAAGGAAAATTGTGTTATCCTTGCAGAAAATTTAATCAACTGGCAAGCACTGCAGGTAAAACTCAAAAAACTTTCAGCTCTAAAAGAAAACTACTAAGTATCACCTATACACACAAAAAAAATTTAAATGCAAGTAAGCTTCTAATGACCAAAAACTGCATAAACAAATTACAAGTGGCACTGCTGCAGACAAATGCGTATACTTTTATAAGTATAAAAGGAAATTGACAGCCTGAGAAACTACATACAAAACATGGCACCACAGCTTGTAGTCAGTTTACAAACTGCAGCAAACATCAAGTTTACTCTAAAAAGCAATGCATAAATTAGCCACAGCCATAATTTCCTTTGGATTTTGTGTGAGCCCAAAGCAATTTTATCTAGTAGATTTTGGAGATTAAGCCATGTCTCTTTCTGTTTATCTTAAACAAAATAATACTTGTATCATCTCCTTCCACAACTGATATGCAATTGTTGTCTTTGCAATCAAACAAAGCAACCCAAATCTTTGCTTACTGGGCATAGTCAGAGCTTAAATAAAAATGCTTTTTTTATCAGTTCCTCCCCACAAATGAGATGAACTATATTCTCTTTGCAATCAAACAAAAACAAGGTAACACAATTTTTTGTTTAAGGACCTAGTCAAGACTATATTAAAACAAAGCACAAAAAAATCAAGAAAACTAAAACAAATGTAAAGTGAAGCAAACTATATAAATTATACCCCAAGAAATCCAACAGTCACACACTAGTATTGCCTGACAGCTTTAACAGATTCCTAAATGTATAGCTTTTATGGAATATGTTGCATTGCTACATCCTTAGTTTGATAATCATGTAACTGTTTTTTCCCTTCTGCTAAGACAATTCTGTTGCTATGTTATGAATTACCTTCTATAAATTATTGTGAGATTCAGCCTTGTTAATATACAGTGACACTTGACTGCTGCTTACTTTATTATCCTTGGTACAGTGTTCTGGCCCACCCCTCTTTTTCACAATGCAAGTATTTCATTGTTTGTTATCAGCTAATATTGATTTAAACTATGAAGACAGAGACAGCTTGGAACAGAGTTTTAAGAGTATGTGCTTTTAGACTTTGAACGCTGCATCATTCTTGGGTTTGATTCTTACAGCCCCCATTTGCCTACTCTGTGACCCTAAGCAAGCATTGTCCCTATATATCTTTATTTAATATCCTTATATATCTTTATTTATTTATATTTATATATCTATATCTATATATCTATATATATATATATATATATCTATATATATATATATATATATATATATATATCATCTTCTTTTGGCTCTTCCCATTATGGGTCGCCACAGTGGATCATCTGTTTCCATTTCTTCCTGTTCTCTGCACCTTGCTCTGCCACACCAACTACCTGGCCACATCCATAACCCTTATCTTAGGCCTTCCTTTTTTCCTGTTACCTGGTAGCTTTATCCTTAGCATCTTTTTCCCAATATACTCAGCATCCCTCCTCAGCACATGTCCAAACCAATGTAATCTTGCCTCTGTTGCTTTGTCTCAAAACCTTCCAACCTGGGCTGACCCTCTAATATACTTATTCCTGATCCTGTCCACCCTTGTCACACCCAGTGCAAGTCTTAACATCTTTAACTCTGCCACATCCAGCTCTAACTCCTGCCTTTGTATCAGTACCACTGTCTCCAACCCATATAACATAGCCGGTCTCACTACCCTCTTGTAGGCCTTTTCTTTCAGTCTTACTGGTACTCGTCCATCACAAATCACTCCTGACACTCTTCTACACCCACTCCATCCTGCCTGTACTCTCTTCTTCACCTCTCTTCCACACTCACCATTACTCTGAACTTTTGATCCCAAGTATTTCAACTCATCCACCTTCACCACCTCTACTCCTTGCGTCCTCACCATTCCTCTATCCTCCTTCTCATTCACACATATATATTGTGTCTTAGTCCTGCTGATCTTCATTCCTCTTCTCTGTAGAGCATATCTCCATCTCTCCAGGGTCTCCTCCACCTGTTCCCTACTCTCACTACAGATCACAATGTCATCTGCAAACATCATAGTCTACAGGGACTCCTGTCTGATCTCGTCTGTCAACCTGTCCATCACCATTGCAAATAAGAAAGTACTCAGAGCTGATCCTTGATGTAATCCCACCTCCACCTTAAATGCATCTGTCACTCCCACTGTAGAACTCACCGCTGTCACACTTCCCTCGTACATATCCTGTTCCACTCTTAGATACTTCTCTGACACTCCCGACTTCCTCATACAATACAACAACTCCTCTCTAGGCATCCTGTCATATGCTTTCTCTAAGTCTACAAAAACACAATGCAATTCCTTCTGACCTTCTCTGTACTTTTCCATCAACACTCTCAGAGCAAACATCACATCTGTAGTGCTCTATCCCAGCTTGAAACCATACTGCTGATCACTAATCATCACGTCCCTTCTTAACCTAGCTTCCACTATTCTTTCTCATAACTTTATGCTGTGACTGATCAGTTTAATCCCTCTGTAGTCACTACAGCTCTGCACATCACCCGTATTCATAAAAATTGGTACCAAAACACTTTTTCTCCATTCCTCAGGCATCCTCTCACTTTCCATGATTTCATTAAACAATCTGGTTATAAACTCCACTGCCATTTCACCTAAACACCTCCATGCTTCCACAGGTATGTTATCTGGACCAACAGCCTTTCCATTCTTCATCCTCTTCATAGCTGTCCTTACTTCCTCCTTGCTAATCCATTGCACTTCATTATTCACTATCCCTACATCATCCAACCTTCTCTCCCTCTCATTCTCTTCATTCATCAACCCCTCAAAATACTCTTTCCATCTGCTCAACACACTCTCCTCACTTGTGAGTATGTTTGCCTCATTATCCTTTATCACATTTACCTGCTGCACATCTTTCCTAGCTCGGTCCCTCTGTCTAGCCAATTGGTACAGGTCATTTTCTCCCTCTTTAGTGTCCAACCTTTCATACAACTCTTCATATGCCTTATCCTTAGCCTTCCCCACCTCTCTGTTTGCCATTCACCTCATCTCCTTATACTCCTGTCTATTTTCTTCATCTTTCTGACAATCCCACTTCTTTTTTGCCAACCTCTTTCTCTGTATACTCTCCTGTACTTCCTCATTCCACCACAATGTCCCCTTGTCATCCTTCCTCTGTCCAGATGACATACTACGCACCTTTCTAGCCATCTGCCTTACTAGCTCTGCTGTAGTTACTCAGCTATTTGGTAACTCTTCATTACCACCCAGTGTCTGTCTTAACTCATCCCTGAAATCCACCTCACAATTACCCTTTTTCAATTTCCACCATTTGATCCTTGGTGCTGCCCTCACACTCCTCCCCCTCTTCTTGATCACCAACATCATCCTACAAACCACCATCCTATGCTGTCTAACTACACTTTCCCCGGTCACCACTTTACAGTCTCCAATCTCCTTCAAACTGGCCCTTCTACATAAGCTATAATCCACCTGTGTGCATCTTCCTCCACTCTTGTATGTTACCCTATGCTTCTCCTTCTTGTTAAAATACATAATCACCACAGCCATGTCCATCCTTTTTGCAAAATCCACTAACATCTGACCTTCTGTATTTCTTTGTTTAACACCATACCTACCCATCACTTCCTCATCCCCTCTGTTCCCTTCACCAACATGCCCATTGAAATCTGCTCCAATCACCACTCTCTCACCCTTGGGTACAGTCATCACCACTTCATCCAACTCACTCCAAAATTTTTCTTTCTCATCTATCGCACACCCAACTTGTGGAGCATATGTACTAACAACATTCATCATTACACCATCAATTTCCAGCTTCATAAACATCACTCCATCCGACACTCTTTTCATGTCCAAAACACTCTTAGCATACTGTTCCTTCAGGATAACTCCTATGCCATTTCTCCTCCCATCCACACCATGATAAAACAATTTGAACCCACCTCCGATACACCTAGCCTTATTCCCCTTCCATCTGGTCTCTTGCACACACAATATAGCAACCTTCCTTCTGTCCATCATATCGGCTAGCTCTCTCCCTATACCAATCATACTGCCAACATTCAAAGTTCTGACCCTCACTACCACAGTCCTAGCCTTTCTCCTCTCTTCCTGCCTTCGGCCATGCCTTCCGCCTCTTCTCCTCCTATATATGATCAACTTTTCCCTTTAAATAAATTCTGTCACACATATAGCATTGACAGGTTATATTACATATCGTTGTTCTGCTGTAGGCCCACCTCTCTCCCAATGAGCATAATAGAAAACTTACCAGATTAGGGTAAACTTCTTTATTTCTTTAGACCAGCAGCTATGAAGACATGGGGTTACCACTTTAATATCCCATCATCCACAAGCCTTTCAGATTTTTAATACTTTTCCTACCAGAGATGACATTTTAACAGGGATTGTGGACAGGGACTTACTCTGTATTTTGACCTTCTTCAAAGTTTATTTTCATTGTCTGATGAGATGTAGACAGGCTCACATGCTACTGCGCATTCCCCAAGAGAGGTAAAGGACCTTGGTCCTGTCTGGTGACATCAATTATCTGTTTAGGACATCTGTGCATGCACATATTTCTTTCTTTCTTTCTTTCTTTCTTTATTTCTTCCCTTCTTTCATTCTTTATTTTAATTATTTAACATTATTTATTAACCAGAATACTGAACCTATTTAACAAATAGGTTCAGTGTAATGCTCCCTCTAGTAAGCTTCCAGGACCCATTATTTTTCCTTCATTCATTAGGGTAAAATTTCACTTTTCTTCTAGTCATGAAACCTTCAGAATAATTGAGAACACATTTCTAACTAAGGAATAATTGTATTTTCTTCCTAACTTAGTTTTTAGTCTTCTTCTTTATTTTGAACATGGGAGTGACATTCATACTTGAATCCAGTGATTCTCTATGACCTCATTATTGCCATCTCTTTCTGGGTTTGATTCCCCCAGCTTATGCTGATTTATGGGATTTAATGCAATTCCTATTGCAGGAGGTTATAAAGGTTCATGACGGTGACGACTATGGTCCAACATTTCAAAGAATGACTTCAACTGCACACAGTCAGCCATCTTATGTATTAAAAGTATTCACTAATCTAAAATCCTAAATGCATATAGTAAGGACAACTGTGGAGATTATTTCATTTATTTTTTTTTATTAATTTTGGAGAGAGTACCTCCTCTAGTTAGGGGAGGAAACTGGAGTGTTTTACTATAATCCAGGAATTGTATTGGCAACTATTATGGATGCCGTTAGTTCTCATGATTAAATGAAATTATTTCCATTATTTTGATTTTTTAAATTTATTTATTTAACATTTGTTTACCGGGAAAGTCTGATTTGGAACAAACAATTTTCAACGGAGGCCTGGGGAGAAATGCTCCTGATGCATGTCTATGTAATGTGGGAGGAAACCAGAGCATCTGGAGGAAACCCACACAAATGCAGGGAGGACATGCAGACTCCACACATACAGCACCCCAGCCAAGAACCAAACTGGAGAACCTCTTGATGTGAGGTGACAATGCAAACAGCTGCACCACTCCACAGTCCATTAACAGTTTATTTTTATAGAAGAATGAAAACATTATAATGCACTTTTAGGTACTCATGGTTTTTAGCATTGGTATATTTTAGAAATGCTCTTTATAAGCAGGGATTTGAAAATTTTTAAAATATAAGTTCTTAAATGGCTTTTATGTGTTTCGGATGTTAGGTTATTGAATTCTTTTAAAATGTATGATGGTTGAATGGTGTAGTGAAGTGATTATGTTTTTTTATTTAAATTTGGCTGCTTAAGTTTATTTATTTTATTTTATTTATTTATTTTACATTTGTTTACCGGAAATAGTCCAACTGAGCTGATGTAGCCATTTTACAGTAGAGGCCCGGGGAGAAAAGCTCCAAGACGTTAATACAGTACAATAGATGATTACAGAAGCAAGTAGTTCAATAGGACATGCAAGTCATACATTGACAAGTCTTAACAACATTTAAACTGTAATAGATATTTACATGTTATCATTAAGAGCAGACATTGAAAGAAGAAGAAGTAAAAACATTTTCCTTCAGTCTTAAAGTTGTTGTTGTATCTTTCGGCTTTTCCTGGTTAGAGGTCGCCACAGTGGAACTCTGATCCGCTAATGATTGGCAGTAGATTTTTACGTACCGAGTTGCCAGCCCTGACATACAACCTTCAAGTGAAGGTACACCCATTCACGCATGTCTCCACACAGAAGACGCTTTAGCTGAGAATTGAACAGGACAACGACTTATTGTGAGGCGACAACACTACCGCAGCACCACCACTGCAGTTCCTACAGTCTTAAAGTATTGATTCAATATAAATGGAGGGAATATTAGGAAGAGATGAGTTAAGCAAGTATAGGAAAAGATTCATGAATTGAGAGAGACAGATTGGCAAGGCCAGGAGGGGAGAAATAATAAACAGTAATAGTGTAAAAGGTAAAAATTATGGTTGATGATTGATTAGTGAGTAGTTTAGGGATTGAATAAGTATTTTGTGGTGGTTGAGTACAGAACAAAACCAGAGAGTTTTTAAGTATTCTTTGGCAGTTGCTTTGAATTGTTTTGGTTCATTTAGTAATCAAATTTGAAGTGGAAGCTTTTTCCAAGCAATGGTAGGATGGTAGCTATGTAGATTACATCTGTTATTAGTCCTAGGTTTATAGATAAGTAGTAGGTCTAGGTCGGAGCTGTGGAGTGATCTAGTTGGAGAGTAGTGGGATATAATGGAGAATATGTTAAGGCAGTAGGAGGGTTGATATAGTATTGAGTATATAATCTGAAGCTGTGAGAGAAGAAGCAGATTAGGTAGTTCCAGCCAGTTTAAGTGAGACACAGTGATGGGTTTGATAAGTATGTTGGGCTGAGAATCTGGAAACCTTGTTGTAGGTAGAGGTAAGTTTTGTTAGGAGTGTAATGGTAAGGTTAGTGAATATTTGAGAACCATACAGTAGGTTGGGTAGGAAGTAGGTATGAGAGAGGGTTAATTTAGCTTTAGGAGTGAGAAGCTTCCTGTTTCTATATAGAAGGCCTAGTTTTTGACGGATCTTCTTGATATAGTTGTTGATGTGCAAGTCAAATTTAAGTTGATCAACTATAATGATGCCTAAGACTTTGGTACTAGATTCAGGTATGATTGAAGTCTTGTTGACTGACAGTATAGTGAAAGAAGATTTGAGATGGTTAAGAGATTTTGGGAGAAAGAGTAATAGTTTTTTTTTGGGGGATTCAAGATTAATTGGTTGTTCGTGATCCATGTTTATACTGATGTGAAGCAGCCTGAGTAGTACAGATGAGACAAGAGAGAGAGACAGAGATGGTAATTACAGTAGCATCATCTGCATATTGAACAAGAGATGACTGAGAGCAGGAAGTATAAAGTAAATTGGTGAAGATATTAACAATGGGCCCAGTATATAGCCTTGGGGAACACCCATTTTTATAGGGAGGGAGGAGGAGAGTGCAGAGAGCCATTTCACTGTTTCAAGTCGATCAGAGAGGTAGCTGGAAAACCAAGTTACAGCAGCAGGGGAGAAGTTCAGATTGGCCTGTTTAGTCAGAAGTAGAGAGTGTGAGACAGTATTGAAGGCTTTGGAAAGGTCTTGAAATAAACAGGAGACAAGTTTATTGTTATCACAAGCCTGGGAGATAGTGTTTGTAAAAGTGATAAGGGCAGTGTGAGTACTGTGTTGTGGGCAAAAGTAGGAGTAAGTAGGTTTTCCTGTATTAAGTATTGCAGAGTTTGCTTATGTATGCATTTTTCTAGTTTTGTGACAAAGGTGACAGAATGGCTTTAGGTATAAAATTAGAGATTACATGAGAGTCACCTCCTTTATGTATAGGTAATGTGTAATTTCTTTTCCAGATAGATGGAACTTTTGGCTCAGAGATGGAGCGGTTGATCAAGATGGATACAGGAAAGGCAAGAGTATCAGCTGCCAGCTGGAGAAAGTCGGAAGGAATACTATCAGCAGAAGAAGAGCAAGGTTTTAGTTTGGAAAGAAGTTGTTTGATGTAAGAAGTAGATACAGGTTGAAGACAGAAAGGTTTGGAGGAGTTTGAACTAGGAAGTGATACAGGGGGATTTGAATAATTAGCTGGGAGAGGATTAGTATTAATCCTCTTTGATATAGAATCGATAAAGAAGGTGTTAAGGTCAGTGGCTATTTCATCTAATGTCCTATCAGGGTAAGGATTTGGGGATGAAGGGTTTCCAGAATGCAGTATTTGATTAACTGAGTTCCAGAATTTTTTGGGATTCATTTTTAGTGATATAGAAGGGTTATAGTAGAATTCCTTTTTATCTCTAGCAATATGTTTTTTGTCTGGTTTCTTAGTTCTTTGTACTTTTGTAAGTCAGAAAGTAGTTTATTTTTCATCCAGGTTCTCCACAACCTGTCCCTATTTCTCATTAGGGAGCGGGTTGCCTTTGAGTGCCATGGGAATATTTTAGATTTTATTCTGAGAATATGGAGAGGTGCAAGAGAGTTCAGTATATTAAGAAAGATAGTGTTAAATTATTTTACAGCTTCATCCAGAGTAAGATCATTTAGATGACTTCAATTAATTCTAGAGAGAAGGGTGTTAAAAGTGTCAGGAGAGAAGTTGGATAGTTTATGACATGTTATGTGTCCGTGTGGTCTAGTAAGGTGGGGAATGAATCTAGTAACTTTTATTGGAGAGTGATCACTAAGTGAATTGGGTAAGGTTTTTGGGTTATGATATTGGAAAGGGTTAGATACAAGTATCCAGTCAAGTAGAGTACTAGGGATTTGTGAGTTATTGTAGTGGGTAGGTTTTGATATTAATTGTGAAACGCTGTGTAGGATAATGCAAGAGGAAGAGTTTGGGTCTTTTAGAGCTAGCCAATTTATATTTACATCACCAAGGAGAATTGTTTTATTAGAATTGTGTTCAGTGAGATAAGAGAGAAAGTTTTTGAGCAGAGAAACATTATTTCCAGGAGGAATGTAGATGGCTACTACAGTGATGGTGGAGGAGTTATTAATTTTAGAATTGGCTGCCAGGATTTCTACTGGATTGAAAGATGGCATTGGTTCCTTAAGAGAAGTGAGGGACAGATGATTAGAGTAGATGATGGCAATTCCATCCCCCTTTTTTTAGGGCAATCAAGGCAAAGTATATTATACCCTGGGGGATAGAAAGTCTCTATCTGGGACATGTGGTTTCAGCCATGTTTCTGTTAGAGTGATTACGTCAGGGGTAGGGTTAGCAACCTAAGCATGACAATCACTAGTTTTATTAAGTATACTTTTGATATTCATTGAGTAGAATGAAATGTGTTTATTTTGTGGGGCTGGGACATGTTGTTTAGGAGGGATAAAATTATTTTTGGGTGAAGCTGAGGTAGGTCCTGGGTTTGGATAAATGTCACCAGATAGAAGTAGGGTAACAGACAGACAGTGAAACTTGTATTTATGTAGATAGCTGTAATGATATTTTAATTTAGTTTTAGTATGGATGGTGCAGGAAGGAGGAATTCTGATTTTATGAAGAGGAGTATTTAGAGGGAGGATAGATGAGGTGATATTAACAGGCATCTGTGGATGAGAGAAGATACAGCCTTGAGTATTAGTAGGGCTAAGGATAACAGGAGTTAAATAAGGATGAAAGATGTTTAATAATGCAAGGAGAAATAATGGAGGTGGTTAGAGAATAAAATAAGGTGAGATAGACATACTGGAAATTAAGAGGAATTAGTTGCTTTGAGTTAAGCAGCTTGTATAAGGAAGGTGATTTGACTAGCAAAGGAATGAGAGAAGGAGTAAGGATGGAAAAAGTAGGGGGGGCTGGTTATTGTGAGGAGAGATGTAATCAGTAGAGATGCTATTATAAGTAGGTAGAGCGATGGGAGGAGGAGGGGAAATTAGAGAATGATATGCAAGACAGGAAGGGGTGTGGTATAAGGTTATGTGTGTGTCAGGGGGAGAAGTATAAAGGAAATGATATGGGGGGGTGGGAATCAGGGTGGGTAGGGGAGCAAAGTAAACCCGAGCATAGTGAGGGTGAATGGAGTGGGGTTAGCCCGGGCCATGTGAGCTCCTGAAAAAAGTAGACAATCAGTCACCAAAGAAAAGAACAACAGAGGAGAAGGAGGATTTAGCTAGGAGAGAAACTGTGTGAAGGTTGAAAGAAGCAGAGAGGACACAGTAGTATCTACAGGTCGACAGAAATAATAGTTGTAGAAGGAGAAGGAGAGAAATACAAGAAACTACAGGACTAATAAAGGGAGAGTAGAGAAGGTAGACAGAGGGATGAGGGAGTTTAGTGGAAGGACCCAAGGGGTGAAGAGAGAGCAGAAGTCTAGTGACTAGGTTAGGGCTAGATTAGAGTAGGGACAACTTTGAGGGCTAGAGTAAGTACAGAGTAAGAGGATTATGGCTACTGGCGAGCCTTGGTAGGGAGCGAAATCAAACCACCTAACAGGGTTAAGGCAGGTCTAATTTACTACAATACAGTTGTCCATAAAAATGTACATACTTATGTCTTAATTTAGTTTAGAATTTCTTGGAGTAGCTTCTTGCAAGGTATGTGCAGGACAACTGGGGTGCAGGAGGTAATTAGATTTCCAGCAGGGCAGATTCTGTGAGTGTATAAAGCAATTGGAGGTGAAGGCTATGGAGATATGGAAAAAAAGTGAGTTACTAGAGATCAGCAGATTAAGGGGCAACAACAATATTACAAAAAGAAACACAATTTAAAATAAGAGGTATGTAGCATTAAAGCATTTCAATCTGGAACGTCCAACCAGTAGCACAGAGCAGCAGTTCAAGCAATAGTATAGATTACCTGATTATAATTACCGCCGCTAAAGAGCAAACACCAAGCAGCATTCAAAGGAATTAAAATAGCAAGTAAAAAATTGGTCAAATACAGCTACATCTAGAGGACAGGTAAAAAGTAGGCAAAAGGCAGAGTGCTTAATACAACTAGCAACAAAGATTTCTGCTGAAACGTTTTTTTTTTTTTTTTATTTTAAAAACTACAAAGTAACGTGTCTGAAACTGATTGTTAGGATTAGTCTACACACTACTTGGGTCCAACAACATGTATCTTCATTCATGCGAACATAAGATCTACCCAGAGAGTAATAAGAAATTATAAGAAAGGACAAAGGCTCTTCACAGCAGTCATTACTAAATATTTTGCATTCCAACATTCATTTCTACATTATCAATATAGTCAATCTAGTAATACTGCCACGTTCTTTGATGTATGTACTTATAATAACAGTTAATGTATCCAAATATCTGTATCACAGTTAAAATAGCAGAACAACTGACATATTATTTTTAAACAAAGCCTATTGTCCCGTTTAGACTTAAAACCATTTAAGGCAGCAAAATCAGCAGTTTTATTAGCATACTCAGTAGCAAGGATGCAATCACAATCTAAAATAGCAGAAAAACAGATATATCCTTTTTAAACAAAGTCTATAGTCCTATTTAGACTTTAAAACATTAAAGGATGTAAAATAAACAGTTTCATTCACTTACTCGGTAGTGAGGACACTATGGGCTGGGGACGCACAGCAGCAGGGAGGGAAAGCAGGATTCAAAATATGGCACCCCAAGAGGCAACTAGCCTATGTAACATCCAAGCAGAAGTTAGGTAAGGGGGAGGAGAGATAGGAAAGGTACATACAGGTAGAGACCTGAAGCTGGCCGTGGCTCTCGAGCTGCTGAAAAAAATAGACAATCGGTCACCAAAGAAAAGAGCAGCAGAGGAGAAGGAGGATTTAGCTAGGAGAGAAACTGTGTGAAGATAGAAAGAAGTAGAGATGCCACAGTAGTAGCTACAGGTTAACAGCAATAATAGTTGTAGAAGGAGAAGGAGAGAAATGCAAGAAACTACAGGACTACTAAAGGGAGAGTAGAGAAGGGAGACAAAGGGATGAGGGAGTTTACATTTGGAAATTAATTATAGCATGTGAATTTTGCTGTTTTGTAATTTTGTAAAATTTTAGATGACTTTTTAAAGGTTAAATGTTTTTTTCATTGGTTAATTAATTGTGTATTATGGTATAAATAATGTGTGTCTAGTGTTGTAAATTATTCCCGAAGGCTTTGCAGTCGAGGTACCAGAACGCTATTAAATATTTCACACTTTGCAGCTTTGATGGCTTGTTGTTTTTTTGCTGGTTTCTTTTGGGGTGTTTTTTTTTTTCATTCTGTTATAGTCCAAACAGTAATGGGGAGGAATAATTAGTGCTCTTACCTGCTTATATCATAAAAGTATGATAGTTGATATGGCAAAGGAAATTATATTCAATGGGATTATCAATTTTCTAGCCCATCCTCTGCCAATAATTTTAACATCAAACCTACCTCATCCCCTTTAACCCATACCTTAAACAGACCTTCTAATTCACTCCTGTTCAGATATCTAAACATCAGAAGTTTAAATAATAAAGTTCAACACCTCCATGCCTTACTAGATCACCTTTCCCCTGATACTCTTTGTCTGACTGAAACCTGGCTTAAACCAAGTACCTTAGACGATGAGGTCATACCACCAGTTTACAATATATTTAGACACGACCGTACTGCTAAAAAGGGAGTGAGGTAGCTGTTCTTTACAAATCCATGCTAGAAATGACCATTGACACCCATCAACCTACTCAAAATGATAATGTGAAATCATTACTACTAAACTACACATCAACAAAAACAAAAGTATATATGTTATCTGTCTACATTCCCCCAGGCAAAAATATACCAGTACCTGAGGACATACTTAACAGGGTATCAAATAATTATCCCCAAGGAACCACTGTAGTCGGAGATTTTAATATAGACTGGTACTCATGCTCCTCTGAACCCCCCACTTACCATGTTAACCTTTATGGATTCTCACAAGTTATATCCTCCTCCACCAGGATTACTAAACATAACAATAAATAAACTATATTAGACTGGATATTTATTAACAATCACTCCCACATGAATAAAGCCAGGACCTTGCCCGATGACATAAGTGATCACCATCTCACCTATATTATCAGGCAAAAGGTTGAAATCCCCAAACAATCCACCTACAAAACAATCAGGAACAAGAGAAATTTTAACCTTAAGAATTTCCAAACTGACCTTAAACTTTGCAACTGGTCAGTACTTAAGCATCTCCCACTTGAGGAAGCTGTAAAATATTTTAATACTAATTCTTATCCTTCCTAGACACCCACGCTCCAGCTCGTACTATTACATAAATACATACAAAGGTTTCAAGCATGGGCATTAAAGCCCTTCTAGCTTGCCAATATGCCAAAACAATTGCTCCCATAATAAATATCCAGGCTGTTCTTAAAAATATCTAAACTAGTACTTGCTTTAATGTAATTTGGTAGTCTGTTCCAAGCATCAACTACTCTGTCAGAGAACCACTTAGTACACTTCTCATTCCTATAGAATCTTCTACATAGGTTATCTGATGATTCTCTAGTACTTTTTGACAACCCCAAACATTCCTAGAGGTAGTTGTCCCTAAATGCCTTATATACCTGAATAAGATCTCCTCTTGGATATCTGTAAGAGACACTGTACAAGTTCAGATATTTTAGTCTTTCATAATAACTTAGTTTTTCACATCCATGGATGCCCTTCGTTTATTTCCGCTGTACTCTTTCCAGTTTATTCATGCTTGTTTTCCTATAGGGTTTCCATATTGTTATTCCATACTCAAGTTTGGGTCTAATGTAACCAATAAACAATGACTTCATTATGTTTTATTTCCTAGACTTTATAAATCTTTTAATACAACCTATAGTTCTATAACTATCATTAGCCAATTGGTTGATATGATTAGAAAAACTCATAGCTGAATCAACCCATATACCCAGGTCCTTAAATGAGGCTACCGGTTCAATCACTGTGTGCTGTATTAAATATTCACCTTTCAGTTTATGTTTCCCAAATCTCATATGCTTAGTTTTTGATGTATTTATCAACATATTATTCTCCTGTGCCCAAATGGTCAATTTAGTCAAATTATTTTGCAGACACGCCTTATCTGTAACACTTGTAATCAGTTTACCCAGTTTCAGGTCATCAGCATAGAGACTGTAGAACACCTCAGATGAAAAAGTAAGGTCTGAAAGATACAATCTAAACAAGTAAGGGCCTAGTACAGAGCCCTGTGGCACACCTTGACTGCGACCAAGGATTTCACCTGTCCAGTTGGTGTGTGATACTTGCCATGTCCTATTTGTAAACCATGCAGCTATCCATCTTATCAACAGTACATCAACACCTAGTTGTACTAATTTATTGATCAGTGTTTTGTGCATGGCCCTGTCAAATGCTGAAGTTAAATCTATATAAATCACATCACAGCACAATTTTTCATTCATAGCTGTTATTATATTGCTATAAAACATCACGTTACAGGTGGTCATAGATCTATTTTCAACATATGCATGCTGATATATGGTTTCAAGTCCCAACCTATCCAGTTCTGACAATAACTTATCCAGTATTACCTTCTCCATTATTTTTCCACAACATAAAAGTAGACTTAAGGGTCTATATGATTCTGGGTTTGTACTGCATCCCTTTCCCTTAAAGACAGGTAAATAAGTGCATGTCTCCAATTTTGAGCAATCTCCCCATATCTATATGACCTAGTGAATAATAGATGAAGTGGCAGTGTAAGTTCTTGCTTAAGTGTTCTCAAATCATTGTTATGTATTCCGTCTCCTCCCTGTGCTTTGTTTGGATCCAGTTTGCACAGTTTTTTTTCAATATAATCTAATTTGATTCCAGTATCTGGTGATACCTGGATGTCACTAGGACAACTTAACACCCCTTTTGTGGAGCCAAACTGTTTTGCATTAGATTTTGTAAATATATCTATAATCTGTTGTATCTGAGAATAAATTTTAGAATCTGCAAACAGTTTATCAATTTGTGCATCTTTACTCCTTCCACATCTTATGTATCTATAAAAAGGTTTCCTATTATGCTCAATATCTTTATATAAATTTTCTTCGAATTTTTCTTGATCTTGTCTAACACTATGCTTAATCTGTTTGTCCAGTTCATTTATTTCAGTTTTCAAAGTTGTAGTTTGACCTCTCTTCCATTTCTTATATTTTTTGTCCCTCACCTTAATCAGGTATTTTGTTCTTATGGAAATATTCCCCCCTGATGTTATGGGCCTAGATCCTGATGTTAAACATTTTTTGACTTTTTTGCACTCAAACACTTTCTCTTTCAAAACTTTCCACATTCCATCTGCAGTTTTTAAACTGAACACCTCACTCCAGTTAGTTTTATATAGCAACTTTTTTGCTTCCCTATAATCTGCAATTAACCTTCTGTGTATTGGCTTAGATTTCAAGTTTGGCAGAATTATCTAGCAAAAAATTAACCTTTATGATCCCATGATCAATGCACATCAATGGTGGTAAAACTTGACTTGAAGTTACAGTAATTTGTTTAGGAACACAAACAATATCTAGTATATTCTGTTATATTAGAAGTAAAACCAAAGCTAGCTCATGGCTTACAGCTGCAACTAGGCAAAAAATCTTACTAAGAAATAAAACCTGGGCCACCTGGCGAGCCTCACAAAATCTCTCAGATCAACTCCATTATAGACAATTAAGGTATGACACAAAAAAATCTGCCATGACTGACAAAAAAAAACTACTATTATAACCTACAACAGAAACACCAAAAAGCCACATAAATTCTGGGCAACTCTAAATAAACTTTTCCATCCAGGACTATCCACCATCCCTTTCCCCTCAACCTCCAACTCAAATTCTCTTGTAGAAGTTGCCAACTCCTTCAATAGCTTCTTTACAGACACTATCCATAACCTAGCCAATAACGTATCCCCAGTGGACCAACTCCATCTGCCACTACACCCAGTACCCAAAATACCTTCAAATTTCAAGCAGTCTCAACATCATTCATCCATAAACTAATTAGAAAACTAAAACCCACTACCCTTGCCACTGATCTCCTCTCTGCAGACTACCTACAAAGAGCAGCTGATGTTGTAGCCTACCTTATATCCATTATGATCAATAGATCTATATCTGAAGCTACCACTGCCACTATCTGGAAGATATCCCATATCAATCTACTCCACAAGGGAGGCAGTTCCACTGACCTCTCAAACTACAGACACATAGCTATACTCTCTCCTCTAGCCATAATCATGGAAAAATGTATCCAAAGCCAACTCCTAACCTATCTTCTTGATAACAATCACCTGACAAATTCTCAACATGGCTTCAGACCATACCACAGTACTACCACTGCTCTAGTATCCTTTGCCAATGTCATAAATCATACTTGTAATAGTAATAAACTCTCCTCAGCCATCTTCCTAGATATTTCCATAGCTTTCAACATGGTAAACCATCAACTAGTCCTGCAAACCCTAGAATTAATTTCCCTAGACACCCATGCTATACAATGGTTTAAGTCATATCCGGGGTGGTAGATAACAGGCAGTCCTGTGGAAAGATAACTTATCTATCCTTTTACCTATAACATTTGGGATTGGGAGTCCCCCAATGATCCATCTTAGGGCCCCTCCTATTTTCCATATTCATTAATGACTTGCATAAAGTAATACCAGACACTGCCTGTATTCAATACATAGATGACTCAAACCTAATATGTTCCACAACAACCTCAAAAGAACTACTGACATTATCCCAAAACACATTTAGCACGGTTGAAAATTGGCTCCTATATCACTGCCTCATACTAAATCCCAAAAAAAAAAAAAAACTTACTGCTATTCTGCCGATCTCATAAGTCCTCCGCTCTAACCTTCTCCATTAAATCTAACAATGGCACAATTATCTCACCAGACCCCTCAACCAAGCATCTAGGAGTTATAGTTGACAACAACCGGAAGTTTGACTTGCATATCAACCACACAATTAAAACAGCAAATAAAAAACTTGGCTCACTACACAGGATCAAACCCTTCTTAACTCCCCTAGACAGAACTGTTCTTGCTTGCACTCATCTACTATCCACGCTTCTCTACTCATCCCCCTTATTCATAAACCTGAGTCAAACAGACCCAAACAAGCTCACAACCTGCTATAATCATATTGCCAGATTTGCCACTGCCTCTGCCTATAGGACCCACCACTGCTTTAACCTCAACTACTAGGCTGGCTTGAACTAACTAACCTTCTACTGGCTAACCAACTAGTAACAGCCCACAAGATTTTCTACCAGCCAGAATGGACACCCAATCTTAAAACTCTCATCACCACCTACCATAACCTTAAAACTCTTAGATCCTTCAACAAAATGTTAGTTTTCACCTTCAAAGCAAACAACTCAGCTGGGGAAACTTTGTTTACCAACTCATTTGGTAAAGCCTGAAACTCTCTTCCTACAGAAATAACCTTACAACCCTCTTCAACCCAATAAAAAAAAAAATTAATCAATACTTCACAATGCGATAGCACTGTCCTTGCTCTACCCCAAACTAATCCCCACACACTTCTACTGTTTTCCCAGTTAGGGTCTCCTTGCATTGTCACTGAATCCTAACCAAGTTACTCTGTACAAACTTGTTGATTAAGTGAAGTCTGGTATGTATTTTAAGTAACCTATAAAGAGACACAAAAATATAAATGAGCTGTTGAATGTTGGGGCTGGGAACTTGGAAAGTGACCTACATATATATTGTATAACCTCTATCTAGAATTATACTAATAGTGGAATGGTCTTAATATGCAAATATGTAACAGTTTCTCTGCATTCTATTTCTCTATTGTATTTCATATTGTATTGTGCTGCTCTGTCTTATTGTGTTCTGTATGGAGCTTTTCTCCCCAGGCCTCCGCTGAAAATAGACATATATCCAGTCGGACTTTCCTGGTCAGCAAATGTAAAATAAATAAATAAATAAAATATTTTAACAGATGAAAAACCTCTTAGCATTAAACTGAGTCATACTACTTTTCGCAAAAAGTTTCCCAGTCTCGTTATCCTTAGGCCATAAGGGTATCATGGAAGTAATCAAAGTCATTGAGAAGTTATTTCTGGTAGCCTATTGCAGGCTAAAGTGATTGGAGTTGCCAAAGGTTTGTACACACTATAAAACAGGAATAAAAAAAAAAAAGAAACTGGACACCAGTGCTAAATGCATCAATGTTACCATTACACATAAAGTAATAGGAAAATATCTCTGTGGATTCTGTACATGGTGGTGATTTAATGATACTGGACTCTATATGAATTTACCCCACATAAATCCCAATATAAGAATTTATATATATTACACCTGCAATCTATGTAGCCAGATATTTAATCTGTCCCTTTTTTGGTAGAAAAAACATTTATAAGTTATTTTATCAAACTGATATATTTCATAAAGAAAAAGGTTAGACATAATGGACTGTTTCACAACCATACTGGATTTAAAAAAAATGTATTTTTTGTCACAGACATGAGCAGTGGTATCAGAAAGTCGATTTGAACAATACATTAGAGATTTAATAATTACAAAGGAAGCTGTTTTTAGCTGCTCAGAAGTCACATGAACTTTATGACAGTGTTAACATTATCGGATCAATACCATGTAAGTTTAAAATAAACATTTAATGTTTTTAAATAGGCTGTGTAATGCTATAGCTTATATTTGTTGTCCATTTCTGTGAAGCTCAGCAGCTTCTGTTTAATGAGAGATGGCTGTCTAGAAGCAAGTCGGAGGGTGCACAACAGAGAAAAAAATCCCTCATTAGCCAAAACAGGCAAATCAGGGAACTAGTAAAGTCCTCAAAAGCTAAATACAAGACTAAAATAGCCACCCAAGCAAAGGATAATCATAAAGCATTTTTTAGTTATGTCCAAAATCTTCCTGACTGAATAGGGTGGTCTAATGGTTAAGGTGTTTGCCTTACAAGCACAAGGTGCAGGGTTTGAGTCTCACAAGGGATAATTGGCTAGGCTTAAAGTGGCTCACAAGGGCAGTTAGCTTAGTACTAACCTATGAACCTATTAAGAAAAACAATCAACAATGTGCCCAGTTGGCTGTAAATCACACTACCTATACTCAGTCAGAAGAAAGAGCAAACCTCCTGATCCATAAATTCAGGTCAAAATTTACCCTTCCTCACCTCCAGTCTGAACTAAATATCCCCTACTATTCCTTGCCTGTTACCACAAAAGAACAGGTCATCACTGCATTTTCTAAAGCTAGAAATATGGCATTGATTGGCCTTAATGGAATCCCAGTGAGCCTATTAAATAGCTTGATTCATGACCTAGCAGACCCACAGATTTCTGTTTAACAAAAGTCTCCAAACAGGCTTTGTGCCAGTACAGTGGAGGACAGCAACAGTCATCCCTCTGAACAAGGGGAGACCATCAATGTACCCAGGAACTACCAACTCATAAGTCTTATTAGCCTCATTTACTAGGCTATGAAAAGGATAAATTTGGACCTGATTAACGATGACATAGGAAATCTTCAGTTTGGCTTTGTCAAGGGCAGGTCCTGACTGCTCTGTCTAGTAGAGTTCTTTCAGAAGGTCATCAAGGCCATGGATGAGGGTAAAACAGTGCGTACCACCTGCCTTGACCTGGCAAGGCATTATGACACAATACTCCACTCGAGTATTATAGATAAACTCATAAAATTGGGAATAAACCTCTCTGTCACCAGCTGGGGAGACAACTGGCTCACGTATAAGACGCATGTTATTAGAGAGGGATAATTCACATCCAGCACAAGGACAGTTACCAGTGGAGTACCACATGGGTCAATGCTGGGCCCTGTCCTGTTTGGGATATACTTCTCCGATGTCAAGGCAAATGTACATGGCCTTTGGCTGACCAAGTTTGCTGATTATTGCAAGCTGGGGGCAATCACTCACTTCCCATACAATGCTGAAATCCTACAGGAAGGTCTAACAAAGACTATTGATTGGTGTCAGAGCTGTAGCCTCAAACTAAATGCAAAACAATGCATAATAACACCTTACAGGAAATCAAATACTTCTGCATATTACAACATTCATAGCAGCCCCCTAAGAGTGGACCCAGTGGTGAGAGATCTGGGTATTTAGACAGTAATCTGTACTTTGACACCCATGTGTCCATAGTGGTGAGGAAACCTTCTGTGTGGCTCAGCTTATAAGTAAGGACATGGCATCCAGATCTAAGGATGTCACGATTTAAGGATGTCATGGTATCACTGTACTCTGCCCTCATCAGACCAATAATCAAGTACAATGCAACCTTTGACATGTAGCTCGCTAGGCACCTGCAATAGCTGGAGCATCCTCAGAGATTACTCACCAAAAATACAGGGTATAACCAACATGTCATATGTGGATCAATTAAAAGCCCTATCACTGTATTCAGTTTCCTACTGATAACTTTGGGATCATCTATGCCTGACCTACAAGGCAGTCTCTAACCCAGCCATGATAGAAATGTTGCATATTCGCAAAACTAATTCCACGTGTGTTACCCAAGCCAAGGATCTAAACCTGATACTCTGACACAAATAGATCATGCTGGTGATAGATATGTGTCTCAGAGAGTACCCCTCTCCTAGAATATACATCCTATTCACATGAAGCAGAACCCTTCCCTGATGATCTTTAAGTGTAATCTGGACCAATGGATGGGAAATTGTAAATTCGGTCCTGAGGTGGTGCCAATGCCCTTATGGACAGTGGGAGTCTGTAAAAATTGTCAAAACCCCAGTTGCTGACCCTTGTTATTTTTTCCCTTGGGATAAAAAATTGGGTTAAACTGGCTAGGCCTGTAAGGGCTCTTGAGCCATTAGCCTAGTAATCTCCTATGAACCTATGGCTCTACAGGAAAACCACTAAATTTAAATATCCTGCAGTAATGATTTTATCACTCCTCATTCACTTCTACAAGGTCTGAACAGGCCAAAAACACTTCAACACATCCCTTCACTCCTTAGTTGGACCACAATAATGTATTAAAATCACTCCCTTTCCTTCCTAAGCAGAGTATATCATGACCCATCTTCCCTCATCATTAAATTATCCTTACATCCCTATGATCTCTGATCACTATCGCCATACATATTCACCCCACATTACATCAAAGCGATGACAGCTGGCACAATGGTTAAGGTCTTTGCCTCCAATGAACAAGGCTCAGTCCTGACTTCTGGGCCAGTGCCACTGTGAAGTTTGAATGTTCTCCTTGTGTCACTCTTTGAGGTTCTTCCCACCTCTCATAAACATGCTATGTATTTCCAACTCAAATTCACCCAAGAATGGAGCTCTGGGTAGCAGCACAGATGCTAGATGTTTTTTTTATTAAGGGGAAGAGTTGTACAGGTCAACTATTTTGTGCACAGCCTCCTCTAGATAGTATGAACATGCATTACAGATTACTCAATGTGTCAGGACTAGCCATTTGGTTAAAATAGGCTGTAGGTGATCTGGTTATGTTGAACAATGCTGCCAAAAACAAGCATGGGTATTTGCTGGTGATAAGTGGGTTGAGGACTCAGTCTATTCCAATCTTTGCCAAAGACTCATGCTAATGGATGCAAGGATCTATGTGTCCCTATGAGATGGTGTGTGACCATTATAAAACCAAACAGACCTGGTTCAATAAGCTACTGGCTGGCTGGTATCCAGTTGCCAGTTTGGGTTTCCTGGATAGCTCTACTGAGTGTATGCTGAATATAAAACATGATCTAAGGATTGCTAGATTCAGTATAGGTTCACTGACATTATGTAGCTTGGAAATGGATGACATGACTCATCCCCTCCAATGGAGCTCAGGAGGTTTGCACTATAACTTCCAATGGGCAGACCCTAAGCCATTTGATAGAATCAAATTATGTCCTCACATTTCAAACAAATTTTCATATCTCTAGAAGCATAGGGATTATGAAAAAAGTACAAATGGCAAACTGTGCAGCATAACCTATTTTTATAGTGGTTCGATTCTTTAGGTTATGGGTCTTAAACTGTAGTTTATAAGTCACAGTAAACACAGCAAATTTGTAATATTTTGTAAACAACTTTTATTATCTCATCAGCAAACACAAGTCACACATACTGTCAGCAGCATTTTTTTTCATCTAGCTGGGAGCTTATATATGAGGCTAAGGAGTTAGATATATAAGATATTTAAACAATCATTTTTTGGTTTGTGACTGACTGTGGAGTTGATTAGTAAGAGAAGTTGTATTTGAATTTATATTATATGTATCACTGTTTTTCACTGTTTGTAGGTAGGAAGAGATCGATTGTTAACAAGATTTACTTTGATTCATATTTTGTTGTTTTACATTTAATGTCACTGTTGGTTGTTAGAAAGGGATATGATTTAGACAGGCAAGCTCTAGCCACCCCAAGGGGCATAGACAGCTATAAATTTAGACAGACTGCAGAGAGGAAATTCCTGAGTATATCTGAACAATCCCATCTTAGTTTATGTTTTATTTATTTTTATTGTCAAAAAGAAATGGTACTGCGAGTGATAGTGACGTAAAGGAATTACAACTTTTGCCTGGCTTGTAGAACTTGTATGGTCAGAACAACGTACTGTACTTTATTTAGTTGTATATTGCCAGTGTAATTTCTTTTGTCATAGAAGTTGATTTAAGTTCTCTTTGAATTCTCTGATTACTGATTTTGATCTTTTCTTTTGTAATATTGTATTAATTTGAAGCTGAATATGGATTCCGTAAATGAGTACACAATTAATGATTTGCTAATGCACAAATATCTTGTACAGTGTAATAAATGCTATGCATATTTAAAGGTAACAGCTTATAATACTGATGATCTGTGTTCCTCGTGTCAAAAGTTGGATGATTTGCTTACTATTGTTAGAAGTAAATCTAGACTTAATGATGGTGATTGCACTTCTGCAATTGGCATGGCTTGGAGAACTGTTGTTTCATATTTTAATGACTGGACTGATGAACTAAATAATGTTAGGTATAGAACAAATAGAACACATTTAGGAAATGATGCATATATTTTCTGCAAAGATCATTCAACCCCAAGGAATCAAGATAATGCCGCTGACATAGAAGGAAATAAAAAAAAAGAAAGAAAGGAAGAAGTTCAAAACAAATTACAAGGAAGAAAAAGAAACTGATTAATGACTGTAAAGGAAAGAGAATACATAGTAAAAAGGACACTGCTTTGTTATGTAACACACAGGTTACAGGAATGATGATATTTTTATATCAGGAAACCTTCAGTCTACAGAAAAAGGCATCATCTTTCCAATGGAGAGGGTAGAAAAAAGAGGCAAGGGGCAGGTAAAAAGGAAGACATCAACATTGAACATGGAAGGATTGAAGAAAATTACTGTACAAAAAAAGAGGAGAAAGGCAGGTGTTGACTACTTGACTCAAGCTGTGGATTTACAGCACCAGCTGGATGAGAATTTAATAAACAATGAAAACAGTGGGATTAATAAGAATAATAGTGAAGAAGTTCTATCCTTTGTAACAATTGATAGAGCAGATATTACTGTATTAGAACCTGAAGATTCTTCAGAGCTGGCCAGCACAGATATTCTTGCAATTGGAGACACAGTTATTAGAGGAACTGATACGTATATTTGCAGAGATGATAATGAACATCAAATAGCGTGATGCTTGCCAGGAGTGAAAATAGAAGATGTGACACAAACCTTGAAATGCCTTAATGTAAGGAAGTATGGCTCTGATTTTATTCATGTTGGTACAAATGATGTCAACCGCAAGGATTCTCTGACTGTTAGTAGCGGACTTATAGACCTCCTAGATAGTATAGCTTGTACTGGTGTTAGGACATATTTTTCACAAATCACCTATAGAAAAGATAGTCAGGTCACTGTGAATGCAAATATTTTTGGGGTAAATACCTACATGGAAAAAGTGTCCAGTTTTAAAAAATGGAAATGTGTAGGGCATCCAAGCCTTGTTCTGGGCACACTTGTTCAGACAGGATGGTGTGTATTTGTCTGGATCAGGGAAGAGAATTTTTGCAGGAGATATTTTGCAATATTTGGCAAACACTAGGCAGGATTTTTACCATGTCAAAAAATTAACAGCCCACAGATAGCAACATTTGATGCCTCTCTGATGGTTGTTAATGCTAGGAACATTAATAATGCATTTTTTATTGGAAAATTTGCTACATTCCCACAAGATTGATGTTGATATTGTTTGTGAAGCATGCTTAAAAACAATGACTGGACCCAGTTCGGTCAGGGTATAAATGTTTTTACTGTAGCAGACACTCTAATAAAAAATAAGGTGGAGGTGTTATGACAGGGATTAATTAAAGCTATGACACCTGTGATTGTTCAGTGATAACAGTAACACTATAGACTATGCAACTATGACAATAAAGACAACCCTGGAACATATAACAAATGTTGGAGTGCATAGACCACCAAAGTCATGTGCAGATGACCTAGAGGAATTCATACATTTCTTGCATGAAACACAGGAGGGAAGAATAATATTAGCTGGGGACATAAATTTACCAGAAACAGACTGGAATAATACTGCTTTTATAATGATAGTAAGGAAATTATTCACAGCGTATATTCAGGAACAACAATTGTTTAGATTGTAAAAAAAAAAAAAAAACTATCAGGGAACAGAACGTACTAGACATTGTTTGTGTTCCTAAAGAGATTATTGTAACTTCAAGTCAAGTTTTATTACCATTGATGCGCAATGATCATGGGGTTATAAAGGTTAATTTGTTGCTATATAATTTTGCCAAACTGAAATCTAACCCAATGCACAGAAGGTTAATTACAGATTATATGAAAGCAAAACAGTCACTATTTAAAACTAACTGGAGTGAGGTGTTCAGTGGAAAAACTGCAGATGGAATGTGAAAAGTTTTGAAAGATAAATTGTTTGAGTGCAAAAAAAATCAAAAAATGTTTAACATCAGGATCTAGGCATACATCAGGCAGATATATTTCCATAAGAACAAAATATCTGATTAAGGTAAGAGACAAAAAATATATAAGAAATGGAAATGAGATTGAACTACAACTTTGAAAACTGAAATAAACAAGCTGGACAAATAGATTAAGCATAGTGTGAGACAAGATCAAGAAAAGTTTGAAGAAATCTTATATAAAGGTATTGAGCATAATAGGAAACCTTTTTATAGATACATAGAATGTGGAAGGAGTAAAGACACATACATTGATAAACTGCATGCAGATTCTAAAATTTATTCTCAGACACAACAGATTATAGATATATTTACAAAATCTTATGCAAAACAGTTTGGCTCCACAAAGGGGGTGGTAAGTTGTCCTAGTGATATCCAGATAACCCCAGACAGTGGAAACAAATTTGAAAAAGAACTGTGCAAACTGGATCCAAAGCCCACGGAGGAGACAGAATTACTAACAATGACCTAAGAACACTTCAGCAAGAACTTATAGTACCATTCTATTTGTTGTTCACTAGGTCATATAAACATGGGGAAATTCCTCAAGATTGGAGACATGCACTTATTAAACCTGTTTTTAAGGAAAAGGGGAGTAAGACAAACCCAGAATCATATAGACCCTTAAGTCTACTTTCATGTTGTGGAAAAATAATGGAGAAGATGATATTGGATAAGTTATTGTCAGAGCTGGATAGGTTGGAACTTGAAATCATGCATATGATGAAAACAGATCTATTATGCCATGACCCCCCCAAAACGTGCACGCTGATTGGCCAGTGTGCCCGTTGTAAATCGAGTTATACTAATGGAAAAAGGTCCGGTCGCCCGGACTTTTTCTATTAGTATAACTCGTTTTTTTAAAACACTGTCTCGCTATGTTAAATGGGTTTAACATAGCGAGACAGCTTTAAAATAAGCAACGGAGATCTCCGTTGCTTATTTTAAAGCTGTCTCGCTATGTTAAACCCATTTAACATAGCGAGACAGTGTTTAAAAAAAAAAGCAACGGAGAAAGCAAGATCTCCGTTGCTTTTTTTAGTGTCTCGTTATGTTAAATGAGTTTAACATAGCGAGACAGTTTTAAAATAAGCAACGGAGATGTCTGTTGCTTATTTTAAAACTGTCTCGCTATGTTAAACTCATTTAACATAGCGAGACACTAAAAAGCGGAGATCTTGCTTTCTCCGTTGCTTTTGCTCAACTCTGATGTACTGCGCAGGCGCAGTACATCAGAACTGCCACGGATGCCAGACATCTGCGGAAGGGCAGTAAACAGGCATTATACTATGCCATTATTTAAGAAAAGTAATAGTTTCTTTTCTTAAATAATGTCATGATAATAGCAATAACCACTTCTGGGTGTGGTAATGCTAAATTTACCCACGGTTGGCTTTGTTTGGTCCTCGGGCTTCGCCCTCGGGACCAAACCACGCCAACCGTGGGTAAATTTAGCATTACCCACACCCAGGCGTGGGTTATTGCTATATTACCACCTGTAACATGATCTATAACAATATAATAACAGCTCTGAATGAAAAATTGTGCTGTGATGTAATTTATATAGATTTAAATTCAGCATTTGACAGGGTCATACATATAACACAGATCAATAAATTAGTATAACTAGAAATTGCTGTACCCTTGATGAGATGGATAGCTGCATGGTTTACAAATATTACATGGCAAGTATCATACAGCAACTGGACAGGCAAAATCCTTGGTTACAGTCAGGGTGTCCCACAAGGCTCTGTCCTAGGCCCTTACTTGTTTAAATTGTATCTTTCAGATCTAACTTTTAATCTGAGTGTTCTAAAGTCTATATGCAGACAATCTGAAATTCGGTATAATGATTACATGTGTTACGGATAAGGCATGTCTACAAAATAACTTGACTAAATTGACCATTTGGGCACAGGAGAATAATATGCTGAAAAATACATAAAAAACTAAGCATATGAGATTTGGTAGGCATAAATGGAAAGGTGAATATTTAATATAGCACATAGTGATTGAAACTGTAGACTCATTTAGGACCTGGTATAAAGATAGATTCAGCTATGAGATTTTATAATCATATCAACCAATTGGTTAATGATAGTGATAGAACTATAGGTTGTAGAAAATAATTTATGAAATCTAGGAAATCAAAAGTAATGAAGTCATTGTCTCTTAGTTACATTAGACCCAAACTTTTGTATGGAATAACAATATGGAAACCCTATAAAAAAACAAGCATGAGTAAACTGGAAAGAGTACAGCGGGAATATGCCAAGGTTATCCATGGATGTGAAAATTTAAGTTATTATGAAAGACTAAAATATCTGAACTTGTACAGAGTCTCTTACATATATCTAAGAGGAGATCTTATTCAGGTATATAGGGCATTTAGTGACATCTACCTCTGGGAATGTTTGGGGTTAAAAAAAGTACGAGAGAATCATCAGACAACCTATGAAAGAGATTCTATAGGAATGAGAAGTGTACTAATTGGCCCTCTGACAGAGTAGCGGATGCATGGAACAGAATACTAAATTACATTAAAGCAAGGACTAGTTTAGATATTTTTAGGAACAGCCTGGATATTTACTGCGGGAACAAGTGTTTTAGTATATTGGCAAGCTAGGACATTAATGCCGGCGCTTGAAATATTTGTATGTATGTATGTAAAGAGTTCTGTCTGTGTTACTTGGTTGTTGAGATATTTAGAAAAAATGTAAATATCATATCTGTATAGCATAATATCCTAAAAAACAACAGTTAATATCTATTTACCTGCACTAGACAGAGGTTGAATGTTAATGCAGTTGAGATTGCCATGGTGTAAATTTTAAGAGGAAATCTTTTAAAACCTTGTACATAGCATGATTTTTGGAATTATTGATGGAAATATGAAAAAGCAATATTTGCCACCTAGAGGCACCAGTAGGAGTTAACTGCAGATGCACCTGGAGGTGTCACTCAGATGTAATGAGTTTAAAGAAAAGTCAGCATGTGCTTAGCATACAGCAGACAAGATGGACGGGCTGCAGAGCCAAGCCACATTTCTTGCTACCCAGAGTCCATTAAGCAGAGGCAAGAGTGACTAAAAATGGCATTGGAAGTATAATAAGTAAGAGGCTTGACAAGACATTGAGGGATGTCATCAGAATTAGTGACAGGGAGAGGCTTGAGAAGGCAGTGAGGATGTCATCAGAAGTAGTGACAGGGAGAGGCTTGAAAACACAGTGAGGGATGTCATCAGAATTAGTGACAGGGAGAGGCTTGAAAATACAGTGAGGGATGTCATCAGAATTAGTGACAGGGAGAGGCTTGAAAAGACAGTGAGGGATGTCATCAGAATTAGTGACAGGGAGAGGCTTGAAAAGACAGTGAGGGATGTCATCAGAATTAGTGACAGGGAGAGGCTTGAGAAGGCAGTGAGGGATGTCATCAGAAGTAGTGACAGGGAGAGGCTTGAAAAGGCAGTGAGGGATGCCATCAGATATAGTGACAGGGAGAGGCTTGAAAAGACAGTGAGGGATGTCATCAGAATTAGTGACAGGGAGAGGCTTGAGAAAATAGTGAGGGATGTCATCAGAATTAATGACAGGGAGAGGCTTGAAAAGACCATGAGGGATGTCATCAGAATTAGTGACAGAGAGAGGCTTGAAAAGACAGTGAGGGATGTCATCAGAATTAGTGGCAGAGAGAGGCTTGAGAAGATAGTGAGGGATGTCATCAGAATTAGTGACAGGGAGAGGATTGAAAAGGCAGTGAGGGATGTCATCAGAATTAGTGACAGAGAGAGGCTTGAAAATACAGTGAGGGATGTCATCAGAATTAGTGGCAGAGAGAGGCTTGAGAAGATAGTGAGGGATGTCATCAGAATTAGTGACAGGGAGAGGCTTGAAAAGACCATGAGGGATGTCATCAGAATTAGTGACAGGGAGAGGCTTGAAAAGACAGTGAGGGATGTCATCAGAAGTAGTGACAGGGAGAGGCTTGAAAAGACAGTGAAGGATGTCATCAGAATTAGTGACAGGGAGAGGCTTGAAAAGGCAGTGAGGGATGACATCAGAATTAGTGACAGGGAGTGGCTTGAAAAGGCAGTGAGGGATGACATCAGAATTAGGGACATGAGGCTTGAAAAGGCAGTGAGGGATGTCATCAGAATTAGTCAAAAGGAGAGGCTTGAAAAGACATTGAGGGATGTCATCAGAATTAGTCACAGAGAGAGGCTTGAAAAGGCAGTGAGAGATGTCATCAGAATTAGTGACAGGGAGAGGCTTGAAAAGACAGTGAGGGATGTCATCAGATTTAGTGACAGGGAGAGGCTTGAAAAGGCAGTGAGGGATGTCATCAGAATTAGTGTAACAGGGAGAGGCTTGAAAAGACATTGAGGGATGTCATCAGAATTAGTGACAGGGAGAGGCTTGAAAAGGCAGTGAAGGATGTCATCAGAATTAGTCACAGGGAGAGGCTTGAAAAGACAGTCAGGGATGTCATCAGAATTAGTGACAGAGAGAGGCTTGAAAAGACAGTGAGAGATGTCATCAGAATTACTGACAGGGAGAGGCTTGAAAAGACAGTGAGGGATGTCATCAGAATTAGTGACAGGGAGAGGCATGAAAAGGCAGTGAGGGATGTCATCAGAATTAGTGTAATGGGGAGAGGCTTTAAAAGACAGTGAGGGATGTCATCAGAATTAGTGACAGGGAGAGGCTTGAAAAGACAGTGAGGGATGTCATCAGAATTAATGACAGGGAGAGGCTTGAAAAGGCAGTAAGTGATGACATCAGAATTAGTGACAGGGAGAGGCTTGTAAAGGCAGTGAGGGATGACATCATAATTAGTGACAGGGAGAGGCTTGAAAAGGCAGTGAGGGATGTCATCAGAATTAGTCACAGGGAGAGGCTTGAAAAGACAGTGAGGGATGTCATCAGAATTAGTGACAGAGAGAGGCTTGAAAAGACAGTGAGAGATGTCATCAGAATTAGTGACAGGGAGAGGCTTGAAAGGACAGTGAGGGATGTCATCAGAATTAGTGACAGGGAGAGGCATGAAAAGGCAGTGAGGGATGTCTTCAGAATTAGTTTAACAGAGAGAGGCTTGAAAAGACAGTGAAGGATGTCATCAGAAGTAGTGACAGAGAGAGGCTTGAACAGACATAGAAGGATGTCATCAGAATTAGTGACAGGAGAGGCTTGAAAAGACAGTGAGGGATGACATCAGAATTAATGACCGGGAGATGATTGAAAAGGCAGTGAGGAATGTCATCAGATTTAGTGACAGGGAGAGGCTTGAAAAGCCAGTGAGACATGTCATCAGAATTAGTGACAGGTAGAGGCTTGAAAAGACAGTGTGGGATGACATCAGAATCTGTGACAGGGAGAGGCTTGCAAATGCAGTGAGGGATGTCATCAGAATTAGTCACAGGGAGAGGCTTGAAAAGACAGTGAGGGATGTCATCAGAATTAGTGACAAAGAGAGGCTTGAAAAGACAGTGAGGGATGTCATCAGACTTAGTGACAGGGAGAGCCTTGAAAAGACAGTGAGGGATGTCATCAGAATTAGTGACAGGAAGAGGCTTGAGAAGACATAGAGGGATGTCATCAGCAGTAGTGACAGGGAGAGGCTTGAGAAGACATAGAGGGATGACATCAGAATTAGTGACAGGTTCATGGCAGTCAGATAGCAATGTAAAGATAGGGCACAATTTATAATCTCAACCTGTGACCCACAACATGTTTGTGAAAGTAAGAAATAATGCATTCAGGCAGCAATTGCAGCACCTACTAAATAAAGCCAGACAATATGAATTAATATTGATAATGGGGAATCTAAATGCACATATCGAGACAGACAGCACAGGATATGAGGACTGCCTGGGTCCACTTTGGTCCAGCAAACAGGAATAAAGGAGGAGAAGCCATTCTAGATTTCTGAATGGAAAATGGCTGGATGGTGGCCAACACATCATTCAGTAATGTAGACGAGGTCACATGCAAGAGTTGCAAACATGGAACTCAAGTATATTTCCCTTTAGAAATGAAAGGACATTGGGGTAGAATAAGAGAAAGCAACATCATCTCCAGTGAAACATTCAGTCTACAGCCTAAACCATTAGTGGCCACAATGAACTGCAAGCTGTTGTCAGAGAAGACTTTAAAGTCAACAGAGAGTAGTCTGAAGACCTGGTAGTTGACTGGAGAGCAAAAAGAAGAGTTCAAGGAACTATTCAGGAATAAGAGGAAATAGAGTTTAAGAAGAATGGCAGTACCTCATAACAGCAGTTGTAAGAACTATAGAATAGATATGTGGTCACGCCAGGTATGGAAATAATGTATATAAGGAAAACTGGGGGTGGAAGTCATTAAAAGAAGAAAGTGTGCATGTTAAACTGGGAGATATTAAAGCTGGACTAGAGTAGGAAGGAATACTGGTTAGCTGACAAGGATGCTAAGAGAGTAGTTACAATAGCAAGAACAAGGCTACAGTCGCACCCTTCCATCTTCTGGAAAGTGACTCAGTAGATAGCACAAAGAAATTATTAGGTTGCAAGACAGACAGAAAGAAAAAGATCATCACCAGACACCTTTCATAGGGAGTGCCAGAAACAACTTGCTCACCACTCCACAGGACATCAAAAGCAGATACATGAAGTACTTCTATCAGATTTTGAATGAAGACTACCCCACAGAAGCTATAATCCCCATGCACAGCCTACAGTGAAAGAAGAGAAGCCCTCCTTAGAGGAAATAAAATCAGCACTTAGAAAAATGAAGTCCGGGAAAGCAGCAGACTCAGATGAGGTCACAGTAGATACGATAAAAATGTTTGATGAGCACCAATATTCAAGATCAAAGGGGACATTCACAACTGTGAGCAGCATAGAGCTATCAAACTGCTGTCACACTGCATGAAAGCTGAAGCTCTGCATTGCAAAATTAATATGCGAAGTAGTAGAAAGTAAGATGGGTGATGAACAGTTTGGATTAGGTCAGGATGTAACACAGCCATTCCAATGTTTCCAGTGAGACAATTCATTGATAAGAGGCTAGAGATGAGGAAAGAGGAGTTCAACTAGGCATTCCTAGACTTGGAGAAAGCATGTGACAAGGTTCAAAGAAAGGTGATTAGGCAGTCCTGCAATGGTTCTAAGCATTAAACATTAGTGGAACTGGTGCAGTTTATGTACAAGGACCCAATAACACAAGTGCAAACAGTGTTTGGACTCACAGAGGGGTTCCCAATGGGAGTAAGTATGCATCAGGTTTCAGCTCTGTGTCCACTGCCCGCTCCTGTTGATACTGATAATGGACTTGATCAACAAATAAGGTGGAAGGGACAAATCAATAAAGCTGCAGATGATGCAGCATTACATGCAGACTCTAAATAAAAACTTCAGCAGATGACGGCATGATGTCATGGGATTCAAAACTGAAGGCACATGGGATGAAACTTGGTACAGATAAGATAGTTGTTATTGCAGCAAATGGGAGAAATCAGAAGAAGCTGAGACCTGACACAGAAGGGAAATAGTGGAACAGGTTAGCAGCTTCAAGTATATGGAAGGGTGTTTGACAAAAAAGGAAGTCTAAATTAGGAGGCCAAAGCTAGAATCAGAGGGGCTGCAGCCAGCTTGCGCAGAGTATCAGGTATAGTGTGTTAAAGAAGAATGCCAAAGATGCTGAAAAGTTGTTGTTGTTTCTTTCGGCTTATCCTGATCAGGGGTCGCCAGAGCGGAACTAAGGTCCGCTAATGTTTGGTAGTGGATTTTTCCATGCCAAGTTACCAGCCCTGACGCACAACCTTCAACGAAGGCATGCCCATTCACGCATGCCTCCACGCAGAAGATGCTCTAGCTGAGAATTGAATGTGACAACGTCTTGTTGTGAGGTGACAACGCTACCGCAGCACCACTACCACAGGTGCCAAAGATGCTCAAAAGTAAGGTGCACAAAACTGGTGGCAGTGAAGAAAGGGCATGTGAGAAAGCTAAAGCTGATCGAGATGAAGTGTCTGAGATGGGTGGTAGGATGCACACTATGGGCATTTATTCAATAAACTGAGCTGTGTCCTTAAACAACAAATGTGAACCAGAAAAGTATAAACATGGCTTTTCATAGCTGCACTTTAAAACCATGTTTATACTTTTCTGGCTCACATTTATTGTTTAGGGACATAGCTCAATTTATTAAATCCTCTGCACCATGGTACAGTGCTATGATTCTTTATTCCATTGCTGAGTGCAGCAGTTTATTTTAGCAGAAGTCACTTTTTTAAAGAAATGCCTAAAAAACAACTCTGAAGCCTTTCAGTTTATGGAAATTAGTGTGTGGCTGGATTTCTACTTTGTCCATCAGTTTCATGTCTTTCCTCAGTGTGCCAGTAGGAGTATAAGGTGTTTAAACTGATTCATTTGTAAATACCCTACCAGGAATTATGCAATTTTGTCCCACCAGGATTCATGGTTAGACATACAGGTAACAGGAGTCATGAAAATTGTACATAATTAACTTGGTCCTTTCTCTCTCTCTCTCTCTCTCTCTCTCCCTCTCTAGAGGGCATTAGAATATATTTTGTTAAATGTCAGAAAATTAACAGTTATAACTATTTCTATTTTTATTAATTTTACTGCAGCAGAGAAATTAAGATAGTCACTCCAAAGTATTAAGTTATTAAAATAGAAACATTCAGCATCAGTTTAGTTTCCTAAATTCATGTACTTCTGCTTTAAAATGTAATAGTCTATGCCTTATGAGTAGGTTAGTCTGATTTCTGTTAAGCAGCAAAACAGTGTCATGACCAAACTGTCATAAATTGCTATTAATTGGTTAACATAGTACTTTGTTAAATGTGAGTGCACTAAAGTTCATTATTTTCCATCTCAAGTTAATAATAAGTTAATAATAAGATCAACGCTGTTAAGCCGCTCTGCTACCTCTACAAAGTGACATCCAGAATTTTCTTAGCTACTAATCCCTAATTTTGTTACATCTGCTATTTTGCTGAAATCTGAATTTCTAAGTGTTTTCTCAATTTTATGTTTAGTTAAAACAATGTGTACTTTCCTCTTTCCACCTCACTTCTCAGATTACTAAATAATGACTCCTTACCTACCAACTATGCCTATTCTCTCAGTCTTACTCTTGACCACCCTTCTCTCAACATACCATCTCACCTTCTTTGAATTTCCACTTAACAACTATCATAACTCCTCACAAAAACACACTTCTACTATATTCACTTTCACATCATACTCTAATGTTAACTCCACCCCTAGCTATCATCTATCTAAATTCCACAGGCTACATCACCTTACCTACCTCCTACAATCAGACAAAAAAACAAAACCTCTAACTCTTCTAAAGAGCAACTATTTAACTAAACTAGTTAATCCTACCCTACAAGATGGTGATATCCACCCCAACCCTGGCCCTATCTCCCCTCCTCCCCAAAACTGCTCACCAAACCTTAATAATAACTTCCTCATAGGACACCTCAACATTCAAAGCATAAATAAGAAAATACCCTTCATCCATGCCCTCTTAGATATCCACTCCTTTGACATTCTTTGCCTCTCTGAAACCTGGCTAAACCCAGGCACAAAAGACTCGGAGATTATACCCCAAGGTTATAATATAGTAAGACATGACCGCTTAAAATGTAAGGGTGGTGGAGTAGCAATACTTTTCAAAAATCAACTTAACATCTCTACTCAACCAGCATGTCCAAACCAAGATAGCAAAATAGAAGCCATCATTATTAAACTCCAACTTAATGCCAAAAAAGCCCTTTACGTTATATGCTTGTATCTTCCTCCAGGTAATAACATTCCAATATTAGAAGACTTTCTTAGCTGGGTTTCTACCACCTACCCCCAAGAAACCATAATTCTTGGCGACGTTAACATAGATTGGAACACTATTAATGCTGACAATCCCTCCTCTCATATTAACCTACATGGTTTCACCCAAACTATTACCTCAACTACAAGAGTCAATAAGCCCAGTAAGAGAGAGAGTATATTAGACTGGATACTCACAAATAAAGTCAACAAACAGTATAAAGTAGGTACTATGCCAGACGATATCAGCGACCACTCCCTAACCTACATTACTAGAGAAAAGTCAGAATGTGTTAACCTCCCAAATTCAAGGCTAATTCGTTCTATCAAGCATTTTAACATTGAACTTTTTCAAGCTGAACTGAGAGCATGCAATTGGAATTGCTTAAAATCACTTCCCCTGGAGGAGGCAGTCTTATTCTTTAATACTACCTTCTTATCCATACTTGATACACATGCTCCTGAACGTTCTATTAGAGTAAAGACCAAAACTGCCCCATGGCTTACCAACGATACTAAAAAACTCATTCATACCAGAAACAAAGCATGGACGAAATGGAGATGCCATAGACAAAACCCTGATTTAGTTCATTTCCGCCAGCTTAGAAATCTGGCTAAGAAATCAATAATCTCTGACAAGAAAAAATACTACTGTGAACTTCAGGAAACTCATCTTAACAATTCTAAACAATTCTGGTCATCAGTAAATAGACTTCTTTCCCCAGGAATTGCTAAAACCCCTTCCCCACTTAATGCTGACCCAGAAACCCCTCTCCAGACTGCTAATGCATTCAACTCTTTTTTCTCTGAAACTATTCAATCCCAAGCCAAACAAATGAACACCAACAACTCTTATATTCCAACTAATATAGCTAACTCCTCCTACAACTTCTCTCTAAAACCTATATCTACTTCTTTCATCTACAGACTCATTCACAAACTGAAACCTTGCACCCCTTCTGCAGACAAGCTCCCTTATCTTTTCCTTCAGAAAGCTGCCAAAGAAATTGCATACCCTATATCCTTACTTATAAACAGAACTATCCAAGAGGGAACCATCCTGACATCTGGAAAGTCTCCTATATTATCCCACTACATAAAGGTGGTAACTCCCTTGACCTTTCCAACTTTAGACCAATTGCCCTTCTCTCACCCCTAGCAAAAATCATGGAAAAATGTATTCATCAGCAACTTGTGCACTATCTCTCTCTTCACAACATAATAGCAAACTGTCAGCATGGCTTTAGACCCCACCACAGTACCACCACTGCCCTTCTTTCCTTTGTAGATACTATCAACAAAAATCGAAACAACAATACTCTCTCTTCCGCTCTTTTCATTGATCTCTCTAAAGCTTTCGACATGGTCAACCACTCTCTCTTAATAAACACTCTTGAATCTTTCTCTTGTGATAAATTCACCATTAATTGGTTTAGATCTTATCTTAACAACAGACAACAAGCATTAATATGGGAAAACCATATCTCATCACTCTTGCCCATTTCCATTGGAGTTCCCCAGGGCTCCATTCTTGGTCCACTTCTGTTCTCCCTCTTTATTAACGATCTTCAGACTGCAATCCCACAAGCAACCTGCATATAATACGCAGATGATTCAACCCTTATCTGCTCGGCACCATCCTCTACAGAACTGATCTCACTGACCCAAAATACCTTTAATACTGTAGAAACATGGTTTTCTAGACGGTTTCTCCTACTAAATGCCAAAAAAACAAAACTCCTCCTCTTCTCCCCCACCACTCGGTCCCCCCCTTTAAACTTTACCATCTCCTCAAATAATGGTACTATCATCTCACCTGATCCTACTACAAAACTTTTAGGAATAACCATTGACAATAATCTCTCCTTCGATCAGCACATTAACAACAACATCAAGTTAGTTAACAGAAAAATAGGATCCCTATATCGCATCAAACCTTTTCTAACCCCAGCAACTAGAACCAAGATTGCAAAATCTCATCTTTTATCAACTCTCCTATATGCTTCCCCTACTTATACAAACCTTAAGAAAACTAATCTTAACAAACTTGCAACTTGCTATAACAACATAGCTCGCTTCGCCACTAGTAACCCCTTTAGGACCCACCAATGTATAAACCTAAAACAACTAGGCTGGCTTGAATTTCAAAACTACTTTATAATTCCTCAACTCACTATTGCCCACAACATTTTACACCTACCAGACAACACCCCAATACTCTCTCAACTTCTAATCCCTTACAACAATTTTAAATCACTTTGTTCCTCTAGTAAACTCATGACAAAATCTATAAAGGCAAACAACACAGCAGGTGATTCTCTATTCACTAACACAATAGGTAGAAGTTGGAATATCTTACCTAGTGACATAACTCTGAATACATCCCTGCCACTTTTCAAACAGAAAATTAAACTGTACTTCCAAAATCATTGGCTTTGTTCCTGCAATACACCTGACTTACCATCATCTCTCACTCTGTTTCTCCTCCACTCTTTTCATCTCTACCCTATTTCAGTTCTGTTCCTTTTACTGTTGAGATTTAAGTATGTACATTTTTGTACAATTGTGGATATTTAATGAACTGCACATTGTAAACTTGTTTCTCTTTGAAATTATCTTTCATTCTTTTTGTTTTTGTAATTTCTGATTTAGCTATATCTTAGAGTAGTCAATTTTTTATGTAATATACTAGTATATAGTGGAGCTTTTCTCCTCGGGCCTCTGCTGAAAATGGACATGTATCCAGCCAGACTAGCCCGGTCAACAAATGTAAAATAAATAAAATGTTTAGTTTCAAGTTGTGACTACAATGGATATCACAGAAATAGCTTATGGTATACCAATTTATGAGACTCTTTCACATACTCTTGTATTTTATTGCTTTCTAACTGGATAGGTAGATTGGTGCAGGGAATTCTATGACCATGACCTTGGTGAAAGAGAGAATTCTAACATGTTGTAATAATATAGATACATAATACAGGTATATTGCATTCATTTAACAGCATTGGAAAATAACTCACAATATGAGCAAATAAAGCAAAGCAGTTGCAGCATTTAAATAAGTTTTACTGGGTCAATGAAATTAGATAGGGGAAAAAGTAGCATCAGCAATCAACAATGCTCTGCAGACTTAATCCAAGCCAATGAGTACTATGGAACAGCTGAATTTAATATACTACTTACTCCATTTGTTTTCCAGGATTGTCCAACTTGCCATGCAAGACCCCTTTTCAGGAAAGGCTCAGGGAGAAAAGCTCCATAAACATAAACTTTTACAAGCACATCATAGCTGAGCTAGCATGATGATTAGGCAGAAGATATTTTGTGTAAAATTTATCATAGCTACATACAAACATACAAAATCAAACACATCTTACATAATAAACAACTTAAAATGAGTTGAAAATATTACAATACAAATCAGTCAGCAAATGTAAAAGCAGTTTAATATTGAAGTGCTCCAAAGTAGCAGCCTTGTCATAGTTTCTAAAGTAGAAACAACACAACTGGTTCCAAAGTACTAACACTAGAACAGGTAGTAGTGCTTTGATTATAGGATGGCAGATGTGGGTAGAGACATTTGTGAAGGAACATAACTTAAAAGCTAGATAAAGAGGAGAAGGTATAATTATCGCAGTCTTGGCACAAGTGATGAAAATAAATAGAGAGAGGAATAAATAAGTAGAAAGAGTAGGTAGGTGAGCAGTTAGTCAGCCAGTTCAGATAAAGAATTGATGCAATCTAATATTTAGGAGCTGGGCATGGAGATATCCCAAAGCTAAGCTTATTGTTTATTTCCCTGAGTGGGCTTGGCATGGTGTTCCATATCTTGGAGATATAACTGGAATAGAGAGCATCCCTTAATGAGTTATGGGATCTTGTCAGTTGAGCCTGGAATTTATCTTTAAATCAGAGAGTTCTTCTAGGGTCATACCACTGCAGAAGGGTATGCAGGGAAGGTTGGTGAGGTATGGAATGAAAATTTTTAATGAAGGAATTTAAGATAGTTTGGAAATTGCATCCAATTTATTTTCAAGTATGAAAGAGAGTTATGAGCCCTACAAATTAGCAATGAATTTAGCAATTATACTGTAGCATTGTTCAAGTTTTCCCAACTGGCTGTTGTGTAGGTTAGTGAGGATATGGGGGGAGTATAGGAGTGTTGTACGAGATAAGCGTGTGCAATAAATTTATGATCTAGGCCAGTGAGAAATAGCTTGGCTTTGTATAGAGCTTTAAGCTTTCAGTGAGTCTTCTTCATGATATTATATATCTGGAACTTGAGCTGATCAATCGCTAATGATGTTGGAAACTTTCTCAAGTTTAATGTGTGGCGCACTGGAAATATTAAAAATACTTGAGTTTTGGAAACTGGTTTTAGAAAGGAAGAGCATCGGTGTAGTGTTTTTTCTACCATTAACTGTTAGGTGAGTATTGTCCATCCACTGTTCTACTGCTGAGTAGGGATTTTTGCATAACAGTCTGCTGCTGTCTTAAGGAAAGGGCAGAGCAAATGATTGTAGCATCATCTTCACACTGAATCACAGCTGACGGACATGTGAAAGTGTAACATTTACTTAAATATATGTTCAACAGCAAAAGTCTCAGAGCTTAACCAGGACAGTTACAGAGACTGGGAGGAAGAAGGAGCATGTGTTTTTACACTTTAGTACATGAATGCAATTACTTAGATAGCACTTGAATCAAGATAATGCTGTGTGTAATAAGATCTTTCAGGGTTTGAATCATTTGTGGGTGTGGAGCAGTAGTGAATGCATTGGAGAGGTCCAAAACATCAGTGAGACATCACCAGCATTATAATGTTGGTTGACCCTGTCTAGAAATGACAACAGAGCAGTAGTGGTGATATGGTGGGCGAATGCCATACTGGTTACATGAGAGGAGATTACAGTTAAGTAGATATTGAGGGTTGTGAGAGGCATGCAATGCTCCAGGATTTTTGAGAGAGAAGGAAGTAAAGCTTTGGGTCACTAGTTATTAAGGTCAGTAGAGTTTCCACCCTTATAAAGTCATATGATCCATGATTGTTTCCATACTGCAGGAAAATACGACTCAGTAACAGATCTATTTCTGAGGATAGAGACTGGAAAAGCCAAGGCCTCAGCTGCTACTTTAATGTACCCTGCTGGCAAGGTATCATCCACTAGCACTGTTGACTTTAATTTAAGGAGGAGTTTTTTGATAGATGCAGCAGGAAATGACTTTAGTGTAAAGGTGTTCATTTGAGGTGGATTTTCAGGTTTGTCATAGCATGGTTGAGGACCTGGGGATCTGCCTAGTGTTCCGAAAAAGCCACTAACTCACTGGAATACACACGGCAAAACAACACTTTAATAAAAAATAGTAAAAATATATAAAACATGTGAGCACTTTCAGAGTCCTCTCTGCTTCCTCAGGCATACTACAGTAACTGCTGCTCTTGTTTAAATAATGATACATCTGTGTCAAATCCAATCAGTTGACAGTATCTTGAAATAAAAATTAAAAGGACATACACTATATAAACAATCAAATCATAAAAATAGTGGACTAAAAATGTATGTAAAAAACTGTAAAAGCTTGCTCTATAAAGTTAGACAGTCTTAAAACTGTAGAATATACGTATAGATGTTAAAAGATGTGACTGGACATAATAATTAATGTTTCAAAGCCCTGTTCCTGAGAAAAGGTTTCAGTGAAACCTTACTATTTAGTCCAGGTGGTCTGTTAGCCTGAAATCTAATTATCCATTCCTGTTCTGAAGCTTTGGTCTTATTGTTCATGTTCCCACCTCTTATTTTCTTGTATAATGTGTAACACTAGAAATTTGAAGGTGTGTGTGGCTCCTTCCTTTATAACATGCACTGCTAACGCGCTTGTCTCTTTTTTTATTTTTAATGTCCCTTACATGTTCTAGGACTCTATCTTTGAGCAACCGATTAGTTTTGCCTACATAGTAGGCTGGGCATTTTGTACAAAGACCAAAATATATAACATTCTTACTATAACAGTCTGTATAAAAGCGTGTATAAATGCTGACCTTTCTCGTCGGGTGGGTATACTGACCCCTCCAAATATGAAGGGGCAGGCTGTACACCTTCTACATGGAAAGGTACCTAGCCTATCAGACCTTGCATAGTGGTCTCCATCTAACTTTTTGTAGCACAACTGTCTTTTTAATGACATGTTGTTTTTAAAGGTGTAAGATGGCGTACCTATAACACCTTCTGGTTCATCCACATTTAACAATATGCTCCAATTATTTTTAATTATATCACAGACTGTACTGATATTACTTGCACATGTTAATGGAATATGTAATACATCATTCTCTAGGTTCCTGGTTACTGTGGTACTGGTGGCATAGTTACTTTGGTTATCCTGGATGATTCTCGTCCTGTCATAATAGGGCTTGTACTTCTCTCTTCTCTCATTCCAAACCACTTTAATTTGTTTGTCTATATCTCTGGCTTTATATCCCCTTTCAATAAATTCATGTTTTAACAGGGTAAGTGCCTGAGAACAACTATCATCATCATTATATAGCCTCATGCATCTAACTATCTGTCCTTTGATCACATTGGTTTTAGTGTAGTTAGGATGCATATTACTACTATGTAGGACATTGTTCTTTCTAATGGGTTTCCTATACATGGAGGTATGAACATAATTAAGTGTGTGTCTTGTAACCTTTACATTTAAAAACTCTATTTCTCTATTTGAGTATTTGTATGTGAAATTCAAAAAGGGAGTAATGGTATTAATGAAATTTAAAAATTGCTGCAAATTATCTTCGTTATCATGCCACAACAGAAAAATATCATTAACAAAATGCTTGTACCATATAATAGATTTAGCAAACACATTGCCTGTCAAAATATTCTCAGTTTCCCATTGTACAAGTGCTAGGCTGGCGTAGCTGTTGGCACAGGCAGTGCTCATAGCCACGCCAACCTTCTATATATAAAACTTGTCACCAAATACAAAGATATTATTTTCTAGGATGATCTCAAGTAGGGTACACGAGTCGAATTTTGGTATTTTCTATCCTTTTTCTATTGAGTAGTTCCCTTACATTATCTATACCCCAGGAATGGGGAATAACTGTAAAAAGAGACTCTATGTCAAGAGTAACATGCGACCTATAGTATCTAGTCGGGGGTGGGCGACAGAACCACTGTCGATATATGTTGATAAAAACCTGCATCCTATACTTAAGGAATGTACTACTGTCTTATTGGACACTAAAGATATTTTGAGAGACCTAAGTGTACATTTGGAGGGTATAGATGACCAATATGACCAAAAGATAATGAAGATAATTTACAGTAATTTTTAAATTTCATTAATACCATTACTCCCTTTCTGAATTTCACATACAAATACTCAAATAGAGAAAGAGTTTCTCGATGTAAAGGTTACAAGAGACACACTTAATTATGTTCATACCTCCATGTATAGGAAACCCATTAGAAAGAACAATGTCCTACATAGTAGTAATATGCATCCTAACTACACTAAAACCAATGTGATCAAAGGACAGATAGTTAGATGCATGAGGCTATATAATGATGATGATAGTTTGTCTCAGGCACTTACCCTGTTAAAACATGAATTTATTGAAAGGGGATATAAAGCCAGAGATATAGACAAACAAATTAAAGTGGTTTGGAATGAGAGAAGAGTGAGGTACAAGCCCTATTATGACAGGACGAGAATCATCCAGGATAACCAAAGTAACTATGCCACCAGTACCACAGTAACCAGAAACCTAGACAATGATGTATTACGTATTCCATTAACATTTGCAAGTAATATCAGTACAGTCTGTGATATAATTAAAAATAATTGGGGCATATTGTTAAATGTGGATGAACTAGAAGGTGTTATAAGGGTTACACCATTGTTTACCTTCAAAAACAACGTCATTAAAAAGACAGTTGTGCTACAAGAAGTTAGATGGAGACCACTATTCAAGATCTGATAGGCTAGGTACCTTTCCATGTAGGTATACAGCCTGCCCCTTCATATTTGGAGGAGGTCAGTATATACACCCGCCTAGAAAGGTCAGCATTTATACACGCTTTTATACAGACTGTCATAGTAAGAATGTTGTATATTTTGGTCTCTGTAACAAAATGCCCAGCCTACTATGTAGGCAAAACTAATCAGTTGCTCAAAGATAGAGTCCTAGAACATGTAAGGGACATAAAAAATAAAAAAGAGACAAGTGTGTTAGCAATGCATGTTATAAAGGAGGGAGCCACACACACCTTCAAATTTCTAGTGTTACACATTATACAAGAAAATAAAAGAGGTGGGAACATGAACAATAAGACCGAAGCCTCAGAACAAGAATGGATAATTAGATTTCAGGCTGACAGACCACCTTGTCTAAATAGTAAGGTTTCACTGAAACCTTTTCTCAGGATCAGGGCTTTCAAACATTAATTACTATGTTCAGTCACATTTTTTAACATCTATACATATATTCTACAGTTTTAACACTATCTAACTTTATAGAGCAAGCTTTTACAGTTTTTTACATACATTTTTAGTCCACTATTTTTATGATTTGATTGTTTATATAGTGTATGTCCTTTTAATTTTTATTTTCAAGATACTGTCAACTGATTGGATTTGACACAGATGTATCATTATTTAAACAAGAGCAGCAGTTACTGTAGTATGTCTGAGGAAGCAGGGAGGACTCTGTGAAAGCACTCACATGTTTTATATATTTTTACTATTTTTTATTAAAGTGCTGTTTTGCCGTGTGTATTCCCGTGAGTTGGTGGCTTTTTTGGAACATTATACTTTTATTGTTGGTTACTTTATCCAGATTCAGGGGATTTGTGTTTGATAGGATCTACCTAGTGTGCCTGGTATGTTGATGAAGTGAGAATTAAAATAATTTTCTCTAGTGCTATCAGTGCCATTTCATATGGGACTAGCCTTGGTTTTTGTGCCAGGGTGAAAGAAGTTGTTGATTGTGGAACAAAGGTTTTTGGATTACTCTGGGAAGTTTTCTGAATGCTTACATATCAATTCTTTTTGCCCTTTTTTACAAGAGCTTTTACTTGTTTCCTTTGAGAGTTGTTTCTAACTAGGTTATAATAATGAGAACTGGTTGTTCTGTTATAAAGGTACAGTGGTGATCATTTAGAGAATCAAGTAAAGTGCCTGTGATTTTACTGGGGGGTGGATGGTAATAAGCATCAATTCTAAGACTAGTGTGCAGCTATTGGTCTTGCTGGTATGGTAATGAATTGAGAGAAATTATAAAGTTCGAAAAAATAAATGATAGCGGTATCTATAGCAGCCTAATTAATATTGACATAACCAAGGATAAGAGTTTCTAGTTTAATATTTTTTGAAAACCAGGATAGAATGTATTAAATTGCAGTTTAGTTATTGTTGGGAGGGGGCGTAAATAAAGCTACAATTCATATGGCTTTATTTGGTTTCAGTTGAAGCTGACTGATTACAGTTTCTACATTGTTAAATTTAAGGATGTTATTTGGGTAGAGGTGAAACTGGAGATTTTTATGCATTACTATTATACCACCTGCCTTTCTGCTTTCTTGATGTAGTCCAAACATATCTGAACCAGAAGACAAGACTGATTCACTGGATATGTTTGGCTTGAGCCATGTTTCTGTGAGAATAAAAACATCTGGGGAGTAGAAATGATTGGAAGTATGTAGCTCATCAGTGTTGCTGGCTCTGGATATTAAGCTGAAGTATTTTTAAGGAATTGTTATTAGTAGGTCTTTGTAAGTTCTGGTTGAATGCAGAAGTACATTCTGGAGGGAAAGTTGAATCTTTTGGGGCTGGATTTGGGTGGACATCCTCGCATTGTGTTAGTGTATTATGTGAGGCTAGAGTAAATGAATAAATTCATCTCAGGTTGTTTGGGCATTTTGGTTATATTCTATCAGTAACCATTGGAAATGTTGGAGCCTCCTCAATAAAGTCCGAAAACACAGAGACTAAATGGTAAAAAAAAAAAAAACAGACTATCATATACTAAGTCTGAGATGGCCATTTCTTGGAATATTCCCTATTAATCGAGGTATGGTGATCTCTGGGTTAGTATACGTTTGGGTGGGGGTACAGGGACTTGCCTGCAAAGAGACATTTAAAAGAAAAGAAAATGCAGCTTGAGATTCAGCACTCTTCTCCTGTAGTTTCGATCTTTCTTTTTTTTTTTTTTTTTTTTTTTTTTTTTGGTATTCCTGCATTCAGAATTTGGAATGCTAAAATTTCCATAGGGAGCTTATTTTGTCTCATTTATGTTTTTTTTTTGAGATATTTTGGTTTTAAGAAGTGAATAGGTTAAGTATGACAAAGTACAGGAGTGATAATAAAAGGATTAGCAAATAGGGTATGTTAGAGAATTTTACCTAGTGGGATGTGAAAGATATGGAGGGTTGAATGCTAAGGGCTGAAGTAAGAAAGTAACACTGAGAATGATGAGAACAGAAAATTTAGACATATAGCTGTGAGGGAGAATACTTATGTGACAAGTATGATATAAATGCTAGAAATACACCAAGGTGACATGAATGAGAGTTATTTAAAGAACTATATCCTTATGGAGAGTAATGGTAGGGAAGTTGGGATGTTTGAGTATGACTCAAAATGTGAGAAGAAAGGAGGAAAAGAAAATAAACTGATCATAGTTTCCTATGGTAGACAAAGCATGAATTTTGTAATTGGCTCATATGTATAGAAGGTACAAGGTGGTAAACTGGGAGAAGAATAAATATGGAATAAACTGGCTGTGGGATTGGGGTAGGGTTTACTATATCTGGATATCCTTTAAAAAATCCTGAGTGAGGTTGGATGAAGTGAGGCAGTCAACTTGTGGAGGATGAAGTGGCCAGAAACAAGCTGTGTAATTTAGATTATCCAGTTATGTTGTTTTATTCCATTTATGTGAGGCAGATTATGTAAAACCAAGTCAAGAAATCCAAATATTGTATGTGAGCTGTAGTAGCATAGTCCAAGAATGGCTGCTTCTCAGGGAGTAAAATCTTTATAATCAAGCCTATTTTAGACAAAACACCAGTACTATTTCACTTAAAATGCCCCCTTGTACCCTCCAGGAGATACAAAGGAGAGGAAGGATGTAATGAGGAGATTAAGTGGGGTGTAAAGGTATAAAGGTATAAAGGTATAAAGCGCAACAGAGAGTGTGGTGGGGCAGTGAAAAGAAAACACTCATAAATTACTCAAGAAGCAAACAGTTGGGCCTCCCCTCTTTGGCCAAAAAAGCATCAAAACTATGAGGAAAAAAATAAGTCCAATAATGCATTACTGTACCTCAAGAAAAACAAAATATTGATTCAGAGCAGAAAGTGATTTAACAATTTTTTGTGGCAAAGTAGAACAAATTAAGGATGGCTGCAAAAGAGAAATAAACTTAAGGAATGGAGACTAAGGGTGAGATATTTGAGGGCATTTTAGTGCCACCAAGGAGAGAATGGAATAGACAATGGGAATCGTAAGCATAGATAAGTGTGAAGGAAAAATAAGAGACCGAAATAGTTGAGGAATAACAAAATACTACATTTAAAGTTCAATAAATATAATTAGTAATAATTATAATTACTCTTAAAGTTCAATGCATTGAGAAAAGTTTATTGCAGAAATAATTCTGTTTTTTAACTAGATCTAATGAATTATTCCATTCCCCTACAAATCACTGTAATTATCTATACAACTGCTCAATTATATTTTTGTCTGCAAAGAAGCAATGTTAAGTTCTGATTGCTTGTGGCTACATGTTCAAAGAGTCAAGAGAATTTTTGATGAATGTTCTTTCACCAATCACCACTTTAAAAGTGCCATGTTTATTAGACTCATGGCTCCATCACTGACTCTAAAGCTGTAACAAGATATTTTTATAACAAGCAAAAATGTTTTTGATTTGATTTATAGGTAAATATTGTTTCTGTAATCAGCATAACCAGATCATTGATTTGATTTATATGGAAACATTACAAAGACTATCAAAAATAATTTGCCTTAGAAGTATGTGAAAATAATACCAGTACAACAAACAAACAAACTACCACAAGACAGACACAGGAAAATGAATGATTTGTATTCCGTAAATAACCACTTTCATATTTCAAAAAATGTAATGACTTATTCTTACCTATTAAGCATCACTGTGCATATATTTAAACAGCCAATTCAATTGTGCACTACATTAATAATGCACTCAATCAAGAAAAGTCCTCAACAGCCCATATTTCACTACAATGCATAACTACACAATTAATACAGCTTCTGTCTCTCTCCTCTACAATATTTTAAAATACTTCTAAGAGAGACTGAGCCATTAGTACAAAGCATTGTTGTAATATTGGTGTTCAACTGCCTGTTCTTTTCTATTATAAAATGGTATCAATGTAACTCTCAGGTAGGTCTAGCTCAACATCATCCTGTGCAAAAAATTATTATTACGTCTGTGCAATTCAAGAATAATCTATGGAGAGCATTTTAAACACATTTCTTTTTAATGGGTTTTGTAATACACTTTTAACTGTCTAATCATTTTACCTTTATGAAAGGCATTATACTTCTCCATACAGGCAACTACACTAGACTCCTTGACTGACAATTAAATATTTAGTTGGTCCAAAACGTATATCTATACTAAGTATCAAAATGTTAGGCTCTTCAAAAATAAAGTTGGACTGTTGGCATAACTGTACTTATTGGTACTCCTTTTCTTCTGTGAGTGTACTTTTAAATAAAATGTTATACTCTTAAATCGTTAAATTGTTAGCCTTCTAATCAACAAAAACAAGTTAATTTCCTTCAGTGGTTATTATATCTGCCTGTACTTTAAAAACACTCCTGTTGTAATCATTTCAACCAAAACTATGTCATAGACAGTAATTATAAATTTCTGTACATGATCAAATTATTCAACAATCACAACTTACCCAAAAATGTTAATCAGTGAAATCTTGTTCATTGTTAGTTTGCATGGAAAGCCCTACTTCTTGTCCCTTTACCACATTTCTTTTTACATACTTAAAGTATACACTAAAAATGATGTGTTCTTAAATGTAGGCCTTCTTTATATAGTGGAAGTAAAACACATCTCTGCCTGTTTTTCTTACTATTAATAGTTAAAACAGCATACGGTCTCTGGACTACTGGATAGTAGATTTTAAACAAAACTGGCTTTTGGTAAATATTTAAAAGAACAGTATATATGTGCATCAATTGTTCTAGACTTTAAAATAAATAAGTAATCAAAGTCATCATACAGAAAAAGCAATCTGAAAGAGTTAAAAATGCTGTCTTTTCCCACTCACATAAAGTTAGGTTTGTGTGCATACATTTCCTAACTAACCCATTACTACACCATTTTTCTGATAAAAGTACTTATCAGCATTGGTATCAACAACCCCTTTTTTCCACATTTTTTCACATGGGATTGGAGTGACAGTCAGCATTACTTAAAGTCAATATTCAGACTGACTGGTGGCTATCATGAATTCATTGTTTTGTGACAGATGTTTCATAATGCAGCATACAATGTCAAATTTCTTTCTTTCAAATTTTTCATTACATAAAAATGCAATTGTTCTAAATCTCTTTCATGTGGAACGTTTTTTAATATCACATTTAACCAATATTACATTTTCAGCATAGTGAACATTGTATAATACATCAACAGAAATCACAAGAATATTGGGTACAAGTAGTACACTTTTTAAAGCATTCTCTGCATACATAGCCAAATGGCACAGTTTTTGGTCTACAAGATGAAATACTTCATCACAAGGAAGGTTTAAGAGGGTTTGTCTGAATTTCTGGAATGCTAAACATTATTGTCAGTCTAGTAAATTGTACCTTTAAAAACTCAAGTATTCTAGTGTTAAGTTGGCTAAATCAATACTCCTATATGCATCATTAGTTTTATCAAGGTTTACATTACATGAAATGTTTTATTTGCATACTTTTTTTTTTTACTGGTGAGTTTCCTTTATGACCACAAGCCTTTTACTGGGTTTCACAATTTTAATATTTTTTGATCTTTTTTTCTTATCTGAGAAATATGATTAGGCTCATCTCTGTATAACTTCTATTATATTTATAACTACTTCACTTGTATATTAACTTGTAAAACTTTTCTAATGTTTTTTTCTTAAAGGAAATCTCAAGCAAGTGTTTGAATGAGGAAGGGCAGTAAAAGTGTTGCTACTCTTCAAATGATGTTGTGTTAATTCATTGTTGAGAAAATGCTCCAAAATAATTGAGATATATTAGCTCATCTACTAATAACGAATGTAAATCCTTCCTTTGAAATACTGGTTACAGTCACTGTTTAACTGCTTTCAACTTAAACTAATCGAAAACTTTAGTTTCTTCTGTATTTGCTCTGTTAACATTTGCTTCCCCTCCCTTAGTAACTCACTCCTTCTCTCATCCTGGATTGTAATCATATAGTGGACATAAAAAGTGTGCACACCAGTATTGAAATACCAGGTTTTTGTGATTACAAAAATGAGACCACAATAAATCTCTTCAAAACTTTTCCCACCTTTAATGTGACCTATGACCTGTAAAATTCAATTGAAAAGCAAACAAATCTGTTAGGGGGGAAAAATATGAAAAATAAAAAATGTACAATAAGCTGATTGCATAAGTGTGCACACCCTTAAACTAATTATTTGTTGAAGCACCTTTGGATTTTATTACAGCATTCACTCTTCTTGGGTATACACCTGCCATCAATTAAATAGACTCTGATTAATGCCAAAAAAAGTTCAGCTATCCTAGTAGGATTTACACAGTTGCCTGCTACAGCAAAAGCCATGGTTTGCAGAGAGCTTTCAAAGTGTCAAAGGGATCTCATTGTTGAAAGGTATCAGTCAGGAAAAGGGTACAAAAAATTTCCACAGCATTGGATATACCATGGAATACAGCAAAGACTTCCACAGCATTGGATATGTCATGGAATACAGTGAAGACAGTCATCAAAAAATGGAGAAAATATGGGACAACAGTGACAATGCAAAAAACTGGACATCCCTCCAAAATTGATAAGAAGACAGGACGAAAACTGATCAAGGAGGCTGCCAAGAGAACTACAGCAACACTGAAGGAGCTGCAGGAATTTCTACCAAGTACTGGTTGTATACTACATGTGATAACAATCTCCTGTATTCTCCATATGTCTGGAATATGGGGTAGGGTTGCAAGACAGAAGCCTTTTCTTACATAGAAAAACATCCAGGCCTGGCTAAACTTTGCAGAACAATACATCAAGTCTCCCAAAATCATGTGGAAAAATGTGTTATGGTCTGATGAGACCACGGTTGAACTTTTTGGCCACAATTCCTAAAGGTATGTCTGGTGAAAAAAAACACTTTGTTTCACCAAAAGAACACCATCCCCACAGTGAACCATGGTGGTGACAGTATCATAGTTTAGGGTTGCTTTTCTTCGGCTGGGACTGGGAGTTTAGTCAAGGTGAGGGAATTATGAACAGCACTAAATACCAGTCACTTTAGGTCGAAAAAGGCATTTGCTAGAAAGCTGAAGATGAAAAGGAATTTCACCTGTCAACACGACAATGACCCCAAGCATACATCCAAATCAACAAATGAATGGCCTCACCAGAAAAAAATTAAAGTTTTGGAATGGCTCAGCCAGATCCCAGACCTAAATCCATTAAAAAATCTGTTGGGTGACTTGAAGAGGGCTGTGCACAAGAGATGCCCTCGCAATCTGACAGATTTGGAGTGCTTTTGCAAGGAAGAGTGGGCAAATATTGCCAAGTCAGGATGTGCCATGCTGATAGACTCCTACAAAGAAGACTGAATGCTATAATTAAATCAAAAGGTGCTTCAAAAAAGTATTAGTTTAAGGGTTTGCACACTTATGCAACCAGTTTATTGTACGTTTTTTATTTTTTATATTTTTCCTCTAACAGATTTGTTTGTTTTTCAATTGAATTGTACAGGTTATAGGTCACATTAAAGGTGGGAAAAGTTTTGAAATGATTCATTGAGGTCTCATTTTTTTATATCACAAAAACCTGGTATTTTAATAGGGGTATATCCACTGTATGTCCTGTTTATATCTCTGGTTTCCTGATGAGGCATAGCTCGGTCAGCTTCTGTCACTTGACCAAATAGTTGTTTTCTTTGGTTATCCTGTCTGATCTAATTATGGACACAGAGACTGACAGTAAAGAAATAATTTCTATTGTTGTTATTACCTAGTGAAAATATTATTAACTATTTTACTATATCCCTTCATCATAATAAGCTCCATCCCAGCTGAATCTGCTGCTTTTCCCTTAGAATATTTTGGAACATCATAGAGACAGGCAGAAGTTTATTAATTACTTACACATTCTAATGAACTGCTGGTCTTGGGTTTTCATCTGTGAATGTGTTATTAATGCAGTACAAGGATAGAAAGAACACAAATGAGTTTATGTAGATACATGCAGAGTGACCTTTAACAGGTCTAAAGATACCTTTGTAAATTGTTGAAAGGCAAAAGCACTTACCTATTTAATACAGGTAATGATTCATTTTCCTGTATCTCAGTTTTGTAGTGGTTTGTAGTAACAATATTTTAAAGACACTTTGCACTTGGCTGTTAGCATATAATCTCTGCATAAAAGAACCACAGGAGAAACCCATTTTTAAATATTTTTACCTTTTGTATTTACAATCAGCTTCTTTCTTCTTTTATCTTAGCATGCACAGCAGTTGGGACTTTCTTGAGCTGAAAATGTAGATCTCATCTAATGGATCATGCATGTTCAATGTTATTCCTTTTGAACTGCAAATTCTTTCTTTAAAAATTGTTTCAAGTCTTGTAAGTATCTCCTCTAAAGCTTCATTTTTCAATGTGGTTTACTTCTCCACAGGCAAAATTAATTTTCTTAGCCAACTTTTCCCATGTGTATTGGGCTAAGCCTTTGACTGCTATCAAATGTATTTTGTTTTGTTCTATAATCAGCTTTTTCATCAGTAACTCTGACTATTTTTATAAATTCTTAATATTACTTTTCAGTACTAGATCAGAAGGTAGTAAACCCATCATACTGATTTCTCTAAAATTGTTCTAAGTTTATTCTTTTTGAAGTGCTTATATACTCAAAAGCTAATCCTCTGTTTTCATCTGTACAAAGAGTAGATTTTAACATTTCAACATTTATGCAAACTTTAGCTATGCACAGTTTGTAAAGGAACTATGTGAACAATCAATGGAATTCCTTATACCTGTTATAACATGGGAATATTGTAAAGATGATTTTTGTTATATGAGATGTTCTAGTAGGATCACTCCTTCCACAGGTTCAGTGGAAAGTAAACCACAAATTTTGCTGTGTTGCTATATACGTCTTGTAAGTTCAGCTTTACTGAACTCTGTTCCCTTAGGACCATCTGCTATGACAGCCTACTTAACTTGCAGATTATGTATATTTTAAGGCATTTTCTAATACCAGATTTATTTCTAATAATCACTTTTATACATATTGATAATTTATTCTACATGTAAAGCCCCACAGCAAATCCATTTTCAGCAAAATGTTTCCCATATCTCAATTGATTCAGTAAGTTTTCCTGTACTACATTAAAATGTATGTGCTTTATACCTTTTTGGGTTTCAGATTAACATGATTTTATAACCTGTTTTCCAGTTGTATAGGTTTACCAACAGTTGTTCTAGATTGCATTGCTTGTATTTTGTCATCTTGAACTGTGATTGCTGATTATGTTTTCTCAAGTCCACTTCCTCACTAAATGTTACAAAAGTATTTTTTTATACCTTCTTAGCCTAAGGCCGGAGAACATCTGAGAAAGAGGGATTTATTATTTATTATTAATCATTTATAATAATTATTAGATGTAACATTAGTACTAGTAGTACTATAAACAATTATTAGAATTTCTTTAGAGTCATTTTGGAGTAAGAATAATAAAGTAAGATAATTTCTACATGGGCAGTCAAAGGGGGGGAGTAATGTATTTATTTAAAATTTGCTGACCGGGAAAGTTGACTAGGATAAAACCTATTTTGAGCAGAGGCCTGGGGAGAAGTGCTCCAGATATATATCTTTGGAATGTGGGAGGAAACTGGAGCACCTGGAGAAAATCCCTGCAAATGCAGGGAGGACATGCAGACTCTGCACAGAAGGCACCCCAGCTGAGAATCAAACCAGAAAACCTCTTGCTGTGAGGTGACACTGTAAACTGCTGAACCACTGCACCACCCAAGAAGAACAACATTAGTCTAAATTTTTCTGGGTTGTGATTTGGCATAGTAATGCAATCTCTTTTGAATACTACTTGCACCATGAATTATGTGCTGAAGTAAATGTAATTTAAGGTTCAGACAGAAACCTTCTGTGATGGTGAAGATTGAGAAGACACAGACGAAGAATTGCATTCAAGTATTACCATTGGATTGGTAGGTGTTGGGAGGATTTTCATTCAATGACAGGCTTGATTTACACAAACACAAAGATGTATGGATCAGCCTTGCTCATTTGTAATGCAACCAGCCATTACAATGACTGTCCCACTCTTTTTCATTATTTCTCCTATATTGTATTTAAAAATCAGACTGGACATTAAAATTTTTGCCTTTTTTTCTTGTATATTTGGGTTGACGCAATTGATGCATTACCTACATCTTGTATATTTCATTACAAAGAAAACTTAACAATGGAAGAAGATAGAATATCATGTTAATTCTTTTTTGATTGCTGATTTCTTGTTCAAAAGATACATTTTTGTTTACAGATATGGGATCACAGAAAGTTTAACAAAGGAATATGTATAACATTTTCTGCAGGAGACAAGCCCCTGTGTCCTCTGGAGATAAGCCACCCACAGCCCTGATCTTAAATATAACAGTTTAATGTTTGCTCAAGCACAAAAAAGGGCAAAATCTTCCAAATTAAGGACTGGTATTACCAGTACACACAAATGTGTCCAGTAGCGACCTTCTCTGTATAACATTGATCGGGGCATTCAATATCTCCAAGCAGAACCTGATTAGATTACTGTTCAGATAAGGTGTAGGAAAGCCAAAACATGCCCCCTGAGTTGGCCTACCAATATAGAGAAGAGCAGATTCTGTGAGGAAGGATCCAAAATTATTTTTTTCATCTACATTAATTAATTTGCCAACATGTATTGATTAATTAGGCATGATAGTCAGAATATTGATTTCAGACATATGGCAGAGCCACACAGAAAAACACCTTATCTATGGCTCATGAACAGGTCAATGAATTGACCACTACACTGTCAGACCTGATAGCACAGGGTCCTTCGTGCCAGCCTACACACTGCTGTAGCAGAAGCACCTCCCAACCTTTACATGCACCCACATTCACAGACATTCCCCATAGACCCAAATACAAGCATTCATAAACAACCTCCCACAAGTACTCACACTCAAGGAAATAACCATACACCTGCATGCACAGTTGAAGACACACAGATACGTGTGTGTGTTTGTGCTCACGCATATCTGCATGTGTGTGTCTTTGCCTCAAATAGCAAATGCTCATAGCAGCAAACACACAAAGAAAAATAATTTTATATTGAATCTAAAATGATCAAAGCAAAAACTAAAAGTATGTGAGCATTTGTTGTTTTGACCTGCAATCATATGTAGGTGTATTATAATGCACAATGTTGACAAACGTTTGGTTGACACCATTTGGTCGACAAGAACAGATGATCAACATGTGCAAAAGCTCAACAGTTGCTGAGTGGGAGAATATTACCTTTCCCTTGGGACTGTGTGATCTCAGAGTTAATAAATATGTATATATAAAATTAGCTTGGATGGGGAAGGGGCATGCTCTTCTGCAAAAACTACTTTTTGGTTTAGCTCACTATAAGTAATCGTCAGAGTGTTCTAAGAACTAGTGAGCCTTTAGCATTTTGCTATTTGTATGTCAATATTGTGGATGTCAAATTTGTGACTGTATGATCACAAATTGTACGAACAGATACACACACACACACACACACACACACACACACACACACACACACACACACACACACACACACACACACACACACACACCATGCATTTTGTTGGTTTACTAGTGCATTTGTTTTGCTGGCAACTTTCTTAGGTGCATTTCTACACTGAAATGCATCTATGTTGACAAAATGGAGCCAAAGCTGGATAACAGGGGAGACTGGAATCTAGTCCTTTCCCCAATGTTGTGCAGTCTTGGAGATGGTATATTTATAAGTAGCAAGGGGTGCCTGCCCATCTGCATAAAGGATTTTTTCTTTCTTTGGAAAGTGATGAGCAACTGACCGTAACTATCTCCTTAGCCTGGTGAGAGGGAAGTCAGCATGTCTCACAATGGAGTCTCCAATGTGTGCACTGCTGACAATTTGAATGGTGATGTAGTGTGTCAGTGATGTAGTGAACCAGAATCATATTTAATCAAAAATAAGTATACCTCAAGGCTGGTCAAACAGGATGATGAACTTGAGCTTCTCCATATTCACAATAAAAATCAATAGGAACAATCCCAATACTACTTTCATGCAAGCTGCTGTTCCTCCTCTATTAACTAGGAAACCCATAACATGTATATAACCCTACTGGAAACACTCACCATCCAACCCAATAACATATTCATAGGTAATTTTAATTACCCCACTATTAACTGGGAATCATATATGACACCATACATGCAGGCACAGAGATTTCTAGACTTTTAAATGAAAAACTCCCTGAAGCAGATTGTTAATACGCTGACCAAGGGTATCAACATACTGGAGCTGGTCCTCACTAATATGGGAGAGTGCTACACACCCCTAGAATATTGTCCTTCTTGGTAAGGCCAAACCATAAAATGGTTTCCTTTAAATTAAAAATAAAAGCCAGAGCCTCAGTTAATACTGGAACTTTCATGAAGTGCTCTAAGGCTAACATCCAACTATTAGATGATAACCTGGCAAAATTTCAAGTCCCTCTAAACCCTGAGATCACTGTTGCCTACATGGAACTGAAACCCTGTACAAGCATGTTAATAGCTGCATGAAGGTAGCTGTAAGTCACCAGGAATAAATACAGGAATAACTAAAAAACTAAAAAAAAAAAAAAAAAAAAAAAAAAAGCCACCCTGGTGAAATCAAAACATCAATAGTCTGTATAACAAAAGGTAGAGATTCCTGGCAAAAATTAGGAGGTGTAGTGTCAAGCAAGGATAGAAGTGATGTCATCAAACTAAACAAAACTCAGAGGACAAATGAAGTCAATTAAAGTCAAATCCGAGGCAAATCTGGCCTCCTAAGCCAAGGACAACCCAAGGCATTCTTTAGCTATGCTCGCATTCTCAAAGGCAATACATGCATGCTTGTGCAGATCTCATTGTTAATGGAGTCAAATACACTGAGCCAGAAGCTATAGCAAGTTCATCTCTAACTTTTCTCCTCTTCACTACCTAGTTTCCCTTCAGGAAATAGCATCAAATATAACTCCTCCAACTATCACTGTGGAATAGGTTCACAGTTCTTTACCTAAGGCCAAGAACACTGTATCAATGGGCCCTGAAAATATTCCAGGCTGCCTTATCAGCTGCATGAAACATGACTTGTCAGGGCCTATTGAATCACTAGTTAACCATAGACTCCAAACAGATTTCATGCCTCAAGAATGGAGAATGGCAACTGTCATCCCTCTGCAAAAATGCAGTCCATCAATGGACTCTGGAAACTATAATACTGTAAGTCTTACTAACCTCATATACAAAGCCATGGAGAGAATCTGCATGGAAATGATCAGTAATGACATAGGAAACCTCCAGACACCAGACCCAACCCAGTTTGATTTTATTAACAGCAAGGTCACGCTCACTCAGCCTGATGGACTTCTTTGAGTAGGTCATCAAAGCAAAGGATGAGGCAAAGTGGTTCAAACTACATATCTTGATCTGGCCAAGCCTTTTGACACAATACCTTTTTTCAGGAATTGCTGACAAATTTGAGAGGTTAGTTATAAACCCTTTTGTCACATTGTGGATAGCCAACTGGCTCACAGACAGGACACTGCTCTTTTTTTGGCATCTACTTCTCATTAGTCAAGACCAGTATCAAGGGCCTCTGGCTGATCAAAATTATAAATGATTGCAAATTAGGCATCAAAGAATTTCCCCAGACTGTAATGTTCTCAAAGAAGAGCTGACACAAACAAATAACTGGTAACAAAGCTAACAACTAAAACTAAATGCCAAGAAATGCATAACAGCATTTGTTGCAAAGTCAGCCACCCCCATTTACTGCCATACAGACAGCCCTAAGAGCACACCCAGTTGTCTGGGAGCTGGAGACACAAGTAGACAGTAACTTAGCGTACGACCATCATGGATCTTCACTAGTAAGGAAATCATTCTATGCTGTGCAACTTAGAAACAAAGCTATGACATCTGAGTTCAAGGACATCATTGCTCATTTGCATCCAGCACTCATGCCCCCTTTGATACGTACCTAACTAGGCACATGCAACAACTGGAACTGCCACAGAGGTTCCTAACTAAAATAATGAAGGATGTAAATAGCATGTCCTTTGTAGACCATCTCAAAGTCCTATCTTGTATTCTATCCCCTATTGGCTGTTAACGTGAAATTAATGCCTGGTATGCAAGGCATTTTCAAACCCCACACTAATGGGCCAATTGCATACCTGCTAAACAAACAGCACCAGCATTACCCATTCTAAAGACTTTAACCTTGCCTGTGATATAAATAGGACCTACTGAAAAGACAGGTATGTTTCCCAGAGACTGGCACATCTGGGAACAGGGTCCCTATCAACGTGACTTAGAGTTCCTCCTAACCTAATTCAAGGGTAGCTTGGACAACTGGATGAGGAAATGAAACTATTCCCAAAGCAGTGAATACTATCAGAAGATGGTATTCACTTTTTCCCTAATGAGGAAATTTCCACAGAAGAACAATTCAGAGCACAGGCTATTTCTGAGAAAGACCACATAGCTAATTAGTATTAGTCATTCTCCTAGACTTCCAAAATAGCACACAGATTCCCAGTTAGACTGTCTGCACTATGTCCTCCTGTTAAAGGAAAACTGCAGCAGGAGACTTGTCTGTGAATAGGAAAGGCTTACAGAAATGTGCAAACTTTTAGACGTAAGGCTTCCCTTCACAGTAAGCCTTTCTATCTTAGAGCTAGTTGCTCAATCTTATTTTCAAATGGGCCTTTGACATATTCATATTTCACACACACAGTTCTTACAATTAGATTCTTTGAATCATTTTACATTTTCTTCATAATCCAACATAAATGATGCCATATGCACCACCAGGTTTAATAATCCTAAACCTACCTTCTCATTACTTAGATACAGAATTCCTCTTTTAACAAGATTAAGTCACAACGCCAATATAATAAAAAAAAAATTCTTTACCACTAAGGAACATATAACCCCCTACTAACATTTATTTTATAGAAAAATATACCCCTACTATCATAGTTGCACCTCCCAACCCCTTAGCTTTTCTTTATTTATTTAGTCTCCCAGTCTTTTTTGAAATACTTTACACAATGATCATAAATATAATGCCACTTATAGGACATCACTGCTTGAGTCCTCACCATTTAGTAATATATTTATCTTACTTTTATCATAAGCCATAATTAATAATCTGCAGTAGTTTTATATTATTCCATAATCACTTAATACTTTCCATATCTGTCCCCTGCTCTGCTCTATCAAATGTCTAGCATTACATCCTCAACTAATTTAACATCAGTCAGAGCCCTAAATATTTTATCCAATATGTTTTCGATTATTCATAACTTTCCTTTCATTCCATGTACTCTCTCTTCTACATTTCCTTCCATACACTTCTCAAACCTTTTTTGCATTATCTTTATCAAAGTTTTTTAATCAGTATTATTTAAGGTTATCATATGACATTACTTATTTCACACTCTTCTCACTTTTTCCATATTAACTTCACAATCCTCTCAAATAAATTGTCTTTTTGTATTCCATTTTATATCCGACCATTTAATACTTTCATTTGTATAGTTCTCTTTCATTTCCTTAAACATTCCTAACTCAAAAGCATCACTCCCTGGTGAATCAATATTAACTGATTTTATTACCTCTTCTAATTACTCCGTCTCACTATCCTTATTTAATTGTAAATACTTTTTCTCCATTTTTTTTTCTATACCACAACACTCACCTTCCTTCCTTTTACTAGTAAGCATTTCTCTAAAATATTTTTCTAGTACTTCCATTATTTCATTTTGCTTAACTTTCACATAATTTCTAATCTTTTATGACCCTGTTTAAACTTTGCTTATTACAAGTGATTTAATCGGACACATAGAAACATCTAGTTTTCTTCCTGATGTCTATGCAATTTTTAGCCTTTTGTTTATTTTCTTCATACAATTCTATTTTTTAAACTATTTTCTTCATCTTCTTCTAACACTTTATATTCTCCAGTAAATCACACAACCTTTTTTAACTTTCTTCACTCAACAACTGCTATTTTTTTCATATACCCTTTTATGGTTCTTCTTAAGTACAACCCACCATACTTCTCAAGAAATAAAAAAAAAAAATCTTTCATTCTCAAATGATATTTCCATAAATGTCTACCTTAGTTTTAAATCATTTACTATATAATACTTTGTCATTTTAATCCCTTTATGTTCTTTTATAACTCTGTCCACTTTGCCACATGACCTGAAAAACAGTTACTATTTTATTACTATTTACTTCTTTCAATTATTCAGAAGAAATAATTCTTAGGTTTCCCCCAAAATATGTACATTTCCTTTCTCTATCAATAATAATTTGCCCTGCCTTCAAAATTTTATAAGTCTTCTTAAAATCCCCTGCCATTTTCTTTTTCTGCCTCTTACATCATAGTTCCCTGTCATTCCTACTAATTCATAGATAATAACATATGGCAATAATCCTTCAAATAAATTTTCTCTGTCTTATATGCATACAAACTATTATATCCATAATCTTAAATTCTCCAACACTCCATAATACTGCCACACCTGAATATTTGTATTTTCCAAAACTACATACAATTTTTCTACCTCACAATTCTTCAATTTACATCCTATCAACTTGTTTTAAGAATTTTATATCTAACATCCTGAACTTGCCTCATACAACATTCCATAACACAATAGTTTCCATTTATTGTTATGCTATATTCACCATCTTGAGTTTCTCCCTAAAAAGAAACAATTGGCTTAACGGAACTAACCTGGTCAACAAAGTATAAATAAATTGTTCTGGAATTATTTTAATTTATTTTGAGAGGTTATGTGGGATTTGATGAACATAAAGTGAGTAATTAATGTGTAGATTATTTGTTCTTGATTTATGCATGGCTGCGCATGATTGTGGCCAGACCAAAATGTTATGCTTTTATTTCACAGCATGCTACAATAATATCCACTGGTGGCAACATTACACCAAGCATATCTCTTAGCAAAAATGTAGAGTTCTTAAGTTCATTTTTACATTTGTCATAGCTGTTTTCTTTATTCCATGTAAGTCAGTAACTTTACATGTGAAAGAATGAAGAACGGATGGATTAGTGTGTTTAATGCAATTTGTGCTTTAGTATTCACAAGAACAGAGAAGAACAGAGAAGACCCACCTTAAAGACTGGTGGTAGCAAGTGGAGTTTCCCTTACTGAATCCATGGCCATTTACCATGATTACTGGCTGAAACCATTAACATAAAAGAATAAGTCATACATAAGAGATTCAATGGATTTTTTTAAGGAAAATAACATTACAGTGGAAGCTGACAGTATTTTATTAACTATTGACATGAAATACTTGTACACAGTGCTCCCTCACAATTACTATATAACAGCAGCTGTGAAATCTTTTAAGAAACAATCAAGGTACACAGGCACAGCTGCAAGCTCATGAATCTTGTACTGGACTTTAATTTCTTTACCTTCAATGGCAAAAACTACAAACAAAAAAATAGTATAGCAATCGTACTGCCATGGCTTCCAGCATAGCTAACATAGGCCTGGGCAAGAGAGAGGAGGACTCTGTGTTAAACAACACAGACTACATGCAGCATATCACATGGTATTTGCGTTTTGTTGATGATATCTTTATTGTGTGGGAAGGTGACACCTTGCAGCTTGCAGATTTTATCACTTACCTCAATCAAGCAACCCTCTTCCTGAAGTTTACCTCTTGCCATAGCTATACTTCAACCACTTTCTTAGTTATGTAGATTTCCAAGGATACCAACAATAAAAGAATCACCAGCGATCTATTCAGAAAACTGACAAGGGTTAACCTATTACTCCACAGTAAAAGTCTGCATCCTGCAAAACACATGTATAATGTGGTGAAGTCCTGGGGCTATAGATTAGCTAGAATTACTACGAGATGGAACCATTTTTGAGAAACCTGAACAACTTAGAGAATGATTTCCTAATGACAGGCTACGAAAGTCAGATGTTAAAAAATATCCTGTAACCCATTACAGAACTGAAAAGGACTGAAGCACCTTCACTCAACCTCCCCAGTAGGAGAATGCTAAGAAATTCCATGGAAAATAACAAATTCAAAAATAGCTGCATCCTGTCATACAATTTGGATTATCACAGTATCAAACATATTATTAAAGAAAACTGGGCCATTGTCACAGGAAACCCTTATCTGATTAACATCTTAGGCGAAGCCCCATCCTTTGTTTACAGGAAGGCCAAGAACATTTGAAAATTTGTTGAATTTAATCCTAGACTATATGAGAGAAACACTAAAAGATGTAAAGCTAATTGTACATTTTGTATATTTATACAGCAAGTTGATTGTTTTTATTGCCCTTATTTAAAGAAAATCAAAGATGAGTGCAGGGGGTGACTGTAACACTACAAAAGTTATTTACAGAGCACAGTGCAATTAATGTAATAAATTTGGCAAGACTGTAAATAAACTTATGTGTAGGATTTCATGTCTTCTACCCAGAAATCCTCTCTGGATGTAAAAATAATGCAATAGCCAAACACATTGCTCTGCATAAAAGACGTACAGATTTTAAGTTACAGCTACTGGATTTCATAGACATGAGTGATTTTGAAGGAGACATACTGAATACGCTGGAAAAATGTGAACTTGTGGTAATTAAAGCTGAACTATTTCAGAAAGCCTGGACTAAACTACTACTGTTCACTTAAAAGTGTACTAGAACTTAGAAAATTGCCACATTGTTTACATAACTAATTTTATTTTATTTTATTCTTCCAGTTGGTTTTAAATACCATGGTAAATAATTTTGAATAGAGATAACTATTGTTGTTTCTATCATCACACATGTTTTTTTGAACTCTTTCAGAAAGCCTGGACTAAACTAATACTGTTCACTTAAAAAAGTACTAGAACTTAGAAAATTGCCACATTGCTTCCATGACTAATTTTATTTCATTTTATTCTTCCAGTTGGTTTTAAATACCATGGTAAATAATTTTAATGAAGATATATATTTTGTTTCTATCATCACACGTTTTTTTCTTTTTCTTATTTTTTTCTACTTTATTTGAAGTGATGTTTAATAACAATACTAGCTAATTATGGAAATAGAATATGGTTTTCACAATGGATTTTTTGCATGCAAAAGTTATATGTATATATTTATATATATATTTTAGATTGCCAAATGGTTTAAGGTTTATATATTTCAAATCATATAATATATTGTCTTGGATAACATCACAGACTAAATAATCTGGTTAATAAGAGGTACCACATCACTATTAATCTTATTTGAAGTGCATAACGGTTATATTATTATGATATCTACTAAGTAGGGCAGGACCAACTCGAATATCACACTGATGGGGGAAGGGTGGCTGCGGTGGTGCAGCGGTTAGCATTGTCACCTCACACAAGAGGTTCTCTGGTTTGATTCCTGGCTGGGGTGCCTTCTGTGCATAGTCTACATGTCCTCCCTGCAGTCATGTGGGTTTCCTCTGGGTGCTTTGATTATCTTTCACATTGCAATGACATGCATTAGGTGAATTGGACACTCTAAATTTTCCATAGGTGTGCGTATGTATGAATGGTACAAATGAACCACTGTGGCAGGGCTAGCCACCCAGCAGTGTAAACCTTGGCTTGAGATGATTGTCACTGTTGAAGTGACACCCTGACCCCATGTGCAAAATGGGAAAAGGGTTTGAGGATGGATGGATGGGTGAAGCGATGTAAATTTCTTAACATGTATACCGGTACACTGTGTTCTACAGCTTAATAAACCTCTCCCATACCTGATAAAAAGTATATATATATATATATATATATATATATATATATATATATATATATATATATATAGTATATAGTTAGAAAGTTTGTGATGATACTATTATTCTACACCTATTTTCAGGGTATACTCAAGGTGATGTTAATACAGATGGGAAAAATTAGCAAGGACACCAAAGAAAATCAGCCACTGTTTTTGATAAATGCTGTGACGAAATGAGGTAATGCCATCTGTGACAGTGAGAGTAGGGTATTGCAGGTGTAACATATGCCAGCATAGCTAGCTGGAGTTTTGTAAAGAATTTTATGTCATTTGACTATCACACTGATTTGTACAGATGCTTGTGTTAAAAATGTATTTATAATGTTGATTGTGTTAAGAATGCATCAACAATAGGTCCTGCTGGATAGAAAAGAGATATACATGTACGTCAGAGAGTATTATTATAACTGATTAAATGTATAATTTTTAACAGAGAATTCTAGAAGGGAAAAGGTTAATCTCAATCCAGCTAATTTTGAAGAATAGGTTAAAAAGTAAAAGGGTTGGTTTAGGCCATAATAATTTTATGTTACAGGTTTGTCTGCAGCCAGAAACAAAAATGTCTGGGAAAACCAGGCTAGGAATCTTACTTTATTGTCCTTAGGAGTGAACTAATTGCTACTCTGGAAGGGTGGACAGTTGTGAAATTGTTTCATAGCCTTCAGATGCTGTAACAGATCTTAACAAAGCTCTGGGTGTGTTTTGTACCCGAGTCAGGTGGCTATGTGTGATGTCATTCTATAACTCACACTAAAATTATTACTTAGATAGTAGTGAGAGATATGACAGAACTCTCTCAGCAGCACTTACTTTCTTGGAACCTGACAGGAATGATCCTTCACAGATATCTCACTCAGCCACACACCACATCTTGTCTTGTTGTAATAAATCTGTGCCAGCCTTTCCCAGTGTGTGTGTGTGTGTGTGTGTGTGTGTGTGTGTGTGTGTGTGTGTGTGTGTGTGTGTGTGTGTGTGTGTGTGTGTGTGTGTGTGTGTGTGTGTGTGTGTGTGTGTGTGTGTGTGTGTGTGTGTATGTGTATGTAAATCAAATATCCAAGTGTGTGTGATCTAGTTGGAACAGGGACACATTGCTCCAAAATGGTCAGTGTGAAGTCTTGTTTGGGGCATGGAGAGAGAGAGAGTCCAGCACCAGGGTCTGCGGTGTGCTCCATGTGTGCTCTTAAGGGAAATTGTGCCTGGTGTAGTGAGCTGCCTCTGAAAATATTAAGTGCATCCATTTTTATTCTTAGTGTCCATTCCTCACTGATGTGAGTGGTGAGGACTGAGGCTCCTTGATTACTGGCCCAGAGTAAGGACCATCAAAAATGCCATGGAATCTTATACCTTCATCTGATCTATCCCAGCTAACCTTGGTTCAACATTTCTTCTGAAGATTAGAACCTCAGGAATATAGCACTCCCCCCCCAATATTTAGCACTGCATTATCAGAAGTAGAACAAGAATCAAAACATTTGGTATATGTATACAACCCAAAGATGTCTGATCCCCATGCAGCAAAGATGACTGTGCGACCTGTTAACTCACTGATATTGAAAGGAACTTGGGCAACTTAGAAACGTTTGCTAACAAATACAAAGCCAAACAATTTTTATTGGGTGAAATCAAGTACAGACATATTAGAGGAAATGTACAATACATTAGAAAATTAAGAAATTGTGGTTCTTGAATATTTTAATAATTTGCTGCCTTGTCTGAAAAAAGATGCATTTTAACTTACAGGAATTTCATTTTATTACACTTTTTACTGTAATGCATCTTTATCACTTGTGCTCATCTTTCTATAACCAAAGTAAATAAACAAGACAATTTAGAACCTTGTTTTGTGTCACTAAACACACAGATTCTTTATAAAATATATGGGTCTGGCTTGACGAGTGTAAAGACAATTCCAGACTTTCTGATTAATGAAGTGGGAACTCCAGTTTGTTTACTACTATAAATAGGCAAGCCCAATTAATGGAGTCAAAAGTCTTACAATGTTCAGGCTCATTAAGACATTCTTAAGCATATACACACACACACACTGACAGATATATATATATATATATATATATATATATATATATATATATATATATATATATATATATATATATATATATATATATATATATATATATATACAAAAAAATGAACTAAACTTGAATGAAAAAACAAAAACGCCACAAATATGAAGAAAAATACTCTTTTAATGAGCGCTTTCATCAGTAGATACACTTGACTTCATCAGATTACATAAAACACTGACATCACTTCTTTTTAAAAGCCAGGCACCACCACATGACCACAATTAATTTCCTCTACAGGATTCAAATTGTTTTGCAACACTGTTTCTCAAGCTATATTGCCTCTACAGGATTCAGGTTGTATTGCAACACTATGTTTGAAAACTAACATTATATGTGAAACGTGATTAAGAAATAATAATAAAAAAATTGCAAGACAAAACAAACTACAACAGTGTTTGTTCCTCACAGTAACTCATATGTATAAATAAATAACAAACATCAATCCAGCATACTGTTGATACACTAAGACAGTATAAAAAGATTTATGATCACATTTTCCCCTACTTTCCTTATTTGCTGTGTAAGTTAAAACATTACAAAACTATCAAAAATAAAATTCAGCATTCAGTTTTAAATAACTAGAGAGGGAAATAATATCATTCAACCCGGGGGGTTGTTGGCATTAAATCTTAACTGCCACATACATTCTCTAAATTTGAGAAACAATTATCATGGACCCCCCCGTTGTTAAGAACAACTTGGTGAAAGGCAATAAATTTAAACCTATGGTCAGGATTTTCCATGATGTGTAATGCCAATGCATTTTTTTTCTCATTGGCCTTTTTAATATCATAATTGTGTTGGTATACATGCACTTTGAAAGCCTTTTTAGTCTTGCCTATGTAAAATCCTTCACAGGATTGGCATAAGGCTGCATAAACTACAAAAGTGCTGTTACAATTCAACCTATGTTTCAAATGTATTAGACCATAATGTGGAATATGTAAGGTGTCCGTTTCAAAAATACTGGAACACTGTGTACAATGACCACATTTGGTCATCTGTCCTTTTCCATACATTTTATAACAATGTGTTTTGTTCAAGTCAATTTTTAAAACAAGCATCTTTTTTATATACAACTCATGACTTTTGCCCCACATTTTTTAACAATTCTTGATCTCCTCTAAAAATAAACCAATTCTTATTTAATATGTCCTTGATGTCATAAAATAATGGGTTATAAGTTAAAATGAGGGTCTTTTTGAAATCTTGGGTCATGTTTGTATCTTCACTCAAAATGTTAATATTAGGGGTAACAATCTATCAGAACTATCAGATAACACAGGAAGAACATAGCTTTCTAACACAAATGTACCCCAAAACTCCAACAATATTTGGAATCCCCAAGATACATAAAAGCATCAGACCCCCCCCCCCCCCCAGGCCTCTTGTGGATGTGCAAAATCATGGAAAACAACACCTTTAGCAAAATTTCTTGATTTTCATTTATAATTTATGCTTCTTGATTACCAACATATACTCAAGGATTTGTGGGATTGTTTGAAGAAAATCAAGAAAGAATTGCATAGTAATAAATTACTTTTGGCTACCACTGATATAAAATATTTATTTAGTGTAATACCACATGAAGAGGGCCTTGACCTATTTTATGATTTTTTATGAAGTAACACAAATATAAGGCATGAAAGGATATTAATGTTTAGAACTTTAATGGAATTGGTCCTTCACAACAACTACATCATATCTGAGAACCAGCTATTTAAACAGACAACAGGTGTAGCAATGGGGGCGGCCTGTGCCCCCTGTTTGCCAATATAGTTTTGGCCCAGTGGGAACTCACTCAGGTATTCACATCAGAGCTATTCAAGCTGTGTAAATTCTATGGGAGATTTTTGGACAATCTATTTATATTCTGGGAAGGTAGTGAAAATGAATTACAGATATTTTTTGAAGTTTTAAATACTAGTACATCGTTTGTAAATTTCACTATGGAACAAAGCAGTGACAAGATAAATTTTTTGGATATATTTATCATCGAAAATGAAGTAGAACAGAACTTTAAAACCACGATATACAGAAAACCCACATATTCTAATACCCTCTTACACTATGAGAGTGGACACCCTGACATTCAAAAAAAGTCACTTGTAAAAGGCCAATGTGTTACATTGGCACATATGATCAGTGACATAGAAATGTTCTATGAAGAGAGGGACAAGTTGAGGGGTATGTTACAACAAAGAGGGTATCCTAAAAAGGTTAAAAGAAGAGGCAAACAAATGAGAGCATTTACCCAAGCTTCAGTCTTATTAGAAAGTTCAGTCCATCAATCATGGCATAATTATCAAAATGTGTAATATAATATCACTTCACAAAATGAAGAAAACCTGCAAAAATAATAAAAGATGCTCTGCTACATGTACAAATGTATTTTCTAAATATACTTCCACCCAGCTGTTACAAGATAGTGTCATACAGAAATAGCTATAGAACTGGTCAGATCTGATAAGCCACACCATCATCATCATCTTCTTTCGGCTGTTCCCATTAGGGGTCGCCACAGCGGATCACCAGTTTCCATTTATTCCTGTCCTCTGCATCTTGCTCTGTCACACCAACAACCTGCATGTCCTCTCTTACCACATCCATAAACCTTTTCTTAGGCCTTCCTCTTTTCCTGTTACCTGGTAGCTTCATCCTTAGCAGCTTTTTCCCACTATACTCAGCATCCCTCATCAGCACATGTCCAACCCAACATAATCTTGCCTCTCTGGCTTTGTCTCCAAACCTTCCAACCTGGGCTGACCCTCTAATACACTTATTCCTAATGCTGTCCACCCTCGTCACACCCAGTGCAAATCTTAACATCTTTAACTCTGCCACATCCAGCTCAAACTCCTGCCTTTTTGTCAGTGCCACTGTCTCCAACCCATATAACATAGCTGGTCTCACTACCCTCTTGTAGACCTTCCCTTTCACTCTTACAGGTACTCGTCTGTCACAAATCACTCCTGACACTCTTCTCCACCCACCCACTCCATCCTGCCTGTACTTTCTTCTTCACCTCTCTTCCACACTCACCGTTACTCTGAACTATTGACCCCAAGTATTTAAACTCATCCACCTTCGCCAGCTCTACTCCGTGCATCCTCACCATTCCTCTATCCTTTCTCTCATTCACACACATATATTCTGTCTTAGTCCTGCTGACCTTCATTCCTCTTCTCTCTAGAGCATATCTCCATCTCTCCAGGGTCTCTTCCACCTGTTCCCTACTCTCACTACAGATCACAATGTCATCTGCAAACATCATAGTCCACGGGGACTCCTGTCTGATCTCATCTGTCCATCACCATTTCAAATAAGAAAGGGCTGTGTGCAGATCCTTGAAGTAACCCCACCTCCACCTTAAACGCATCCGTCACTCCCACAGCAGACCTCACCACTGTCACACTACCCTCGTACATATCCTGTACCACTCTTACATACTTCTCTGACACTCCTGACGTCCTCATACAATACCACAGCTCCTCTCTAGGCACCCTGTCATATACTTTCTCTAAGTCTACAAAAACACAATGCAACTCCTTCTGACATTCTCTGTACTTCTCCATCAACACTCTAAGAGCAAACATCGCATCTGTAGTGCTCTTTCCCAACATGAAACCATACTACTGATCACTAATCATCATGACCCTTCTTAACCTAGCTTCCACTACTCTTTCCCATAACTTCATGCTGTGACTGATCAGTTTAATCCCTCTGTAGTTACTACAGCTCTGCACATCACCCTTATTCTTAAAAATCGGTACCAAAACACTTTTTCCTCTATTCTTCAGGCATCCTCTCACTTTTCAAGATTTCGTTAAACAATCTGGTTAAAAACTCCACTGCCATTTCACCTAAACACCTCCATGCTTCCACAGGTATGTCATCTGGGCCAACAGCCTTTCCATTCTTCATCCTCTTCATAGCTATCCTTGCTTCCTCCTTGCTAATCAATTGTACTTCATGATTCACTATCCCTACATCATCCAACCTTCTCTCCCTCTCATTCTCTTCATTCTTCAACCCCTCAACGTACTCTTTCCATCTCCTCAACACACTCTCCTCGCTCGTGAATATGTTTCACACATTATCCTTTATCACCCTTACCTGCTGCACATCTTTCCTAGCTCGGTCCCTCTGTCTAGCCAATCGGTACAGGTCCTTTTCTCCCTCCTTAGTGTCCAACCTTTCATACAACTCTTCATATGCCTTATTCTTAGCCTTCGCCACCTCTCTCTTTGCCATGCACCTCATCTCCTTATACTCCTGTCAACCTCTTCATCTCTCTGACAATCCCACTTTTTCTTTGCCAACCTCTTTCTCAGTATATTCTCCTGTACTTCCTCATTCCACCACCAGGTCTCCTTGTCATCCTTCCTCTGTCCAGATGTCATACCAAGCACCTTTCTAGCCGTCTCTCTTACTAGCTCTGCTGTAGTTACCCAGCTATTTGGTAACTCTTCACTGCCACACAGTGCCTGTCTTAACTCATCCCTGAACTTCACCTCACAATTACCTTTTTCCAATTTCCACCATTTGATCCTCGGTGCTACCCTCAAACTCCTCCTCCTCTTCTTGATCACCAATGTCATCCTACAAACCACCATCCTATGCTGCCTAACTAAACTTTCCCCGGTAACCACTTTACAGTCTCCAATCTCCTTCAAACTGGCCCTCCTACATAAGATATAATCCACCTGTGTGCATCTTCCTCCACTCTTGTATGTCACCATATGCTCCTCCCTCTTGTTAAAATACGTGTTCACCACAGCCATGTCCATCCTTTTCGCAAAGTCCACTGCCATCTGATCTTCTGCATTCCTTTGCTTAACACCATACCTACCCATCACTTCCTCATCCCCTCTGTTCCCTTCACCAACATGCCCACTGAAATCTGCTCCAATCACCACTCTCTCACCCTTGGGTACAGTTATCACCACTTCATCCAATTCACACCATACCATCTATTTATATATGCATACATATGGATATACTCCAGATGCACACATTTTTAAATTTTCAAAATTCATATGATTGAGACCACATGACTGACATTTTAAAAAGTTAGACTGTTTGTACTGCAATTGTGGTACAGTGGTGATTGGGGAATTCAAATGTTCCCACTATAATGCAAGCTCAGAGTTGTTATATATAATTAGCAGGGGATGGGGTGGTTCAAATGGGGGGGGGCTGCCCTCCTGCAAAAACACTGTCCTGTTAGGTTGTTACTTGACTTTTTAAAACATCAATAATATGGTCACAACAATATGATTTTTGACATTTTAAAAAGGTGATCATCTGAAGTAGATCCATATGTATGCATATATAGTCACATGCGCACACAGGTGTACCTAATATTTCATGCATATAAGTTAATCAGTAAAAAGTAGTTTGAAAATATATTTTAACAATGAGATTAATTATGCATGCCTATTCACATTTTGTTCCAAAAATATTAACTTCTGTACTTCAACACTATTTGTCATGAAATTGGAAAGACCTGTAAGTGCCTACTGCAATTAAAGAAGACTTGCACACCAGCAGCCATATCTTCAGCTTACAGGAAAAGGAGGACACACAATTTCTAATGTATCAATGTCACTTCAAAATTGTAGAAAAGAGCATCAAGAGGAAATGAGAACCTCGGAGTACCTGACAAGGGCACTAAGTTGTTTCAGTGCAGAACTAGAAATGGGATAACCTACCCAGGCCTCCCAGAAACAATACCTCTCACAAAAGTATTCTAATCCTTAAAATAAATGCTAATTGTGTAAAGTTGTAAATGTTGCTGTATTTCAGACTTCTAAATTGAGATTTCCTATAAGCAATAAACATTGAAAGGAAACTGTCCACGTGCCTCTGTCCCTTAACACACACACACACACACACACACACACACACACACACACACACACACACACACACACACACACACACAAACACACACACAGATAAATGCATAATTATAAACAGTGCTTACAATGAAAATTAATGAAAGGAATGTGACAAAGAAACTGATTATAGGAGTAACACCTACAATTTTCAAATTGAAAGGAATGATCCTTCCTGTCACAAAACAGCATATTTCAGGATATTATCTCAGGGGAAATTATTATTTCTTACCTGAAGCAATAAACAATAAGTGAATTAATGAATTCTTTGCCATAAATCTTTTATTTTGAACTCTTTTAGTGAAATGATAATGACAATAAATGTACGACTTCTCATACTATATATAGAAAGCATACGTGACCTGCATGAAGGAATACATATTATATGAAAACCAATAAACCTAGACCTATTGTAAAATAAAATAAAGTAAGATAATCAGATTATATTCTGTGGCAATATTTACATAATATCTGGTATGGCTAATATGTTGTGTGTTAGTTATAATTACTAGAAAGTCAGAAAAATAAAAAGGTTGTGAACAACTAGTTGCCAAGTGAGAATAAACTACTATAATTTCAAAAGGATCATTTAATTTTTTTTACCTTTTTAGCAGAATTGGATGGTGCTATATATCTAAAATAAGAAATATGCTAGGTTTAATAACTACAGGATAACCACAGGTAAGTACCAGGCTAGGTGTTCTTGCAGGCCATTTTAAGACTATCCAATTTCTTTCCAAGGTGACAATCATACCCCCGTGTCTTGTGTATGTGAGGTAATGCATTAACTGTTATGCCCACCCATAACAGAAGATAATAATTTACTAGTCCAGCAAGACATCTTATTTTCCATCGAAATATCCAGTACAGTTTCAGGGTGGTAGTAGTAGCAGTGCCTGTTTGGGTGATATAAATACAGAAAACATGTATTTGCTTTATTACAGCAGTTAAGTGAGGGACCCACCTTATTTTCTTGTCTTCAGGAAAACAGATGAAAAATATCTTTCCCAGTATATGCTATGTATGAAAATTGACTAATTTTTCTTGATGGTATGTTATTTCCATCCCAACACTCTGGATGTTTAAAACAATCTGTCAGAGGGAAAAGCATTTTACGATAATAGATATTGTTATTTTATGAGAAGAGATGGATAAATGGATGAATTGTGCTCTTTCTTTGCTATACAATTGGTACTTAACATGTTATCCCAACAAGATTTTCCTACATGGTTTACTTTCTTCTCTTTTTACTAAAACTACAACAAATGAGTGTGATCAGGTAGAGTGAACTGTTAAAAAGTCTTGTAGGATATTGGTGGTGGGTTTGTAAGACAATTAAATGTTACAATTTTAGAATTTGCAGATATCGTGCTTTAAAGACGTCAAGCGGTGAATTCAGCGAGCAGCTCAGTCTTCAGATATTAGCCTCAAGTCTGCACTCCTGCTTTCTGATGTTGTAAACGACGAATCAGAATGGTAAGTTAACTTCAGTTTTCCACAGCATCTCATCACTTTCACTCTGAAACAGAAAGCAACACTGATATCTTCCTCCAACACTGATATCTTCCTCCACGACAATATAGCTGTGTGTAAGAGTAATGTTAACCTACCGTTCAGAGTGCTTTACAGCAGCAGAAAGAAAGCAGGACTCTAGACTGGAGGCTAATAATCTGAAGACTGAGCTGCTTGGTCTACCAAACAGAAAAAAAAAACCCAGAAAAGCCACATTATTGGTGTTCAACGGACGTCACAGATACTATTAGGAAAGTACCCCATACTCTTTGTACACTTTCACAAAAAAGGGTGCCTTAAGAAGGAGCTTGACTTTCCAGATCTTGTTTAAAACACATAAGAGGATCACAGTCGCCCTGAATCTGTAGTCAGCGTAATAGAGCACATGGTTCTACGCGCTGTCTTTAAAAATGAAATGCACGCATGAAGAACTATCTGTCCCTCTTGCAGTTGGCTGCCAAAGTCCGGCTTCCATTTCTTCTTCCTGCTCATATTTAACTGGCAAAACCTATCAATACAAAGGTAATTAGGAGTCAACAGACACCTTCTTACTCAACCATTCACTCCTTTCAAGAAAACATTAGGAGCTAGACAGCATTACAAATCTGGTTGTGATAACACGTAAGTTCCATAAAATTTCACCTGAATGATATTTAAAGCTAGTTGAATCCCCTTTTCCTTCAAACACACTGTGGAATCTAATATTGTACCTTTGTGTTTTATTTTCTTGGTCATTCCATCTTTCTTCAAATCCTGGACTTGTCTAATGGGAAAGTTAAACTGGATCAATAATTCATGCAGATTTGTATCTATATGCTTAGGGATGAACCTGTCTAACCTTTCAGTCTGTTGTTTAGCAGCCAGTACCATAATCTTCTCGTGCTGTGTAGTATTTTTGGCCACAGACCCTACACCATGAACAGTCAGCTTTTAGGTGTTTCTCCTGTTATCTCCAGCCTCTTATCCCAGTACTACCCCAGACAGACCCAGCAGCTCTTTGGATGACATCAAAGGGAGATTTGTTGATGCAGTTGTGGGGGATGGACAGGAACAAGGCCACCTCCATGACTTAAGTTTTAGGAATTTATGACATTTTCTTCAACCAGTTCCAGTGTGTGTTATGATATATAACCTAGATGATTGTCAAATGATACTACAAGGGATTCACTCACCTAAGTAGTGCCATCCCACCCAAACCTATTTACATACCACTTTCACTCAGTCACCATATTCCTACACAGAGCCTGTGGTCACTACATTTACCCTTGATTAAGATTTTGAAGGAGCTCTGCCACAATGCCTAACTCTCAAATGTCTTCAAAGAAAATAATATTGTGCAATAGCATGTGATCACCCATTCCACTCCTGACTCTGATATTGCAGGAGCTCTGCCACAAGGCCCAACTCTCAAATGTTTTCACTAAGAATATTGTCATTGTGCAATAGCCTGTGGTCACTTAATGCACCCCGACTCCAGTACTAAAAGAGATCTGCCACAAGGCCCAACACTTGAACATTTTCAGTGAGAATATTATCATTGTGCAATATAGGGAAGTTTACCACGAAGAGCCTTACTGTTTATTAAATGTAACTAGTCAAGTACTTGTCTGCCCTTTGCTGGAAAGTGGCTGTGACATTCTTCCCAAAGGAGTAATATTTCCATATTAGGGACCACTTAGTAAGTGGGCCACTGTCCATTCTCTTGGCCAACATAATATACTGTATATGCCAGTTACTTAGAGTCCTTGGTTTCCTGGTTTCTGCATTCAGTAAATGAAAGAAAACCTGGTCTACTCTGTGACTCCTTGTTAATTGCTCTGTATCGACTATAACCTGATTGCCCAATGAAATAATTGACCTGAACCCACCTTAAATATTAACTATATACTTGGATTACCCAACATTAGCCTGATATTTTTAGTATAGCTGAAACTTGGCTTAAACCCAACATAAACTACTCCAAAATTATATCCTCCTGTTATAATATCACCCGTAATGACAGTAGAGGAAAGGTGGTGGTATTAGAATTCCGCCTACAAGAAACCTAACTAAAATTTAATTTAACAGAGCTTCTTAATACTTTCCTGAAAACAAAAACTATGTATTAGTGCCCTTTGTATCCTTCTTAGTGACAATATAGCTATACTGGAAGATATCCTTCACTGGATACCCATAACATTTCCACAAGAAAAAACATACTAATACATATACCTCTCTACTGTACAGATTTTTGCAGAATGTACAGATTTTGGCCTCATGCTTATGGACTGTTTTTCATAAAATTGTGTTTTTTTTGGCAAATTAGTGATAAATCATTAAAGGCTGAAGTTAGAGGATAGTGACAGACATTTGAGTTTCAGACTTCATATCCTTCAGGAAAATGTATGCTAATACAAAATCTGTTATTCTATCAACTTTCTAAGTTTATAAGAACAATATTTAAAAACTGTACCTGTTTTGGGGCCTTTGTCCCACTTTTATTTATGACTTTGTCCAGATTTCTTGCTCTAAGAGGTTGAGAGGTATACAGTACTAGGTGATGTGAATGTCAATCTGTTGGACATAAACTGTAACTCCCCTACATCTAGCATGAACTTCTGTGGTTTCACACAACTAATTAATACCCCCAAAAATTATAACGAGACATCAAATTACTTATTAGACTGTACTCTAGAATCAGAGCCTAGCAAATTCACTACTACAGGTACAATGTTAGACTCTCTCATAGTTTCATAGGAGGTTACTAGACTAACGGCCCTAGAGCCATTACAAGTCTAGCCATATTTATCCCAAGTTGCTCCAATTGCTGGTGGTTAGTTGAGTGAAGTTTGCAGAGATAAGGGCCTAAGGTAGTTAATACTGACTTCCTCTGTCCAGGAGGGACATGGGCACCAGCCTAGAAGTGAATATGTAGTCACCCATCCATTGATCTAAGTTGTGTTTGAAGAGTGTCTAGGAGGGGGCTCTGTTTCAAGTGAATTGGAAACTTGTTCCAGAGAACTTGCAGTCTCTGGGAGTTGTATCTGTCTCTCCAGCATGACCTATTCATGCCAGAGGCTAGGTTAAGATCCCTGGAGTGAGTGACCCTCCTGCAGTTTGATGTATGAATGTGCAGCATTTCTATCAGGGCTGGATCAGAGACTACTTTGCAACCCAGAAATAGGTCACCCCTTAGCAACATGTCGGAGACAGAATACAGTGACAGGGCTTTCAGTCTTTCCATGTAAGACTTGTTTTGTGTACCCTATGATTTCTTGATGAGAAACTCTGTGGTTTCCACTTGTTGCAGGTGTCTGGTGAGGTACACACAAAAGTGAGCATTGTACTCAATTACTGGTATGATGAGGGCCGAGTGTAATGGAATTATCACATCCTTATATATGGATATGATGCCTTTACGTATAAGATGTGCCACATAGAAGGATTTCTTTACTACTGTGGATTTGTGGTGGTCAAAGTTCAGATTGCTATCAACCTGAGTAGCCAGATCATTTACCACTGGATCTACACTTAGGGAGGGTGTTGTCTATAATGCAATTAGCAGGGATGTCAGCTTTCTTAAAGGGAATAATAATGCGTGCTTGTGCATTTAGCTTTAATCTGTGGCCTTGGCACCAATCATTTGTCTGTGTTAACCCTGTCTGGACTATATTAATATCACAAGGGGACTCAATGATTGCTTCCAGTTTGCAATTTTCAGTGAACTTGGTCAGACACAGGCCATCCAAGTTTGCCTGAACTTCTGAGATATAAATTCCAAATAGTAAAAGAGTATGGGGCCCAGCACAGGGTCTTTTGCTAGAGGTGAAGTCTCCCACTTTGACAGTATGTGTCCTGTCGGTGAGACAGTTGGCTACCCATCTGGTAATGTAGGGGTTAATACACAATTGTAATACCTGAATGAGGGACTGTGTCAAATGCCTCTGCTAGGTCAAGATAGGCAGTATATACTGTCTTTCCCTCGTCCAGGACTTGGTGACTTTCTCAAAGAAGTCAATCATGTTTAAAAGGCATGATCTACGTTTAACAAATCCAAACTGGGTTGAGTCCAGAGCTTGGAGATTACCTATGTCCTTGTTAATAAGGCCCATAATGATTCTTTTAATGGTTTTGCAGATGAGGCTAGTCAAGCTTACGGGCCTTTAATTCCCGGGGTTGGTTGATGGTTCCCCCTTTGTGCAGAGGGATTACTGTTGCTGTCATCCATTCCCACTGAAGATAGCCAGTTCTTAGGCTGTAGTTAAACAGGAATCCAAGTGTATCTGCTAGGTCATGTTTTAAGTTGTTTAAAAGGCAACCTGGGATGTTGGCTGATCCCACTGATGTCATGTTTTGGCCTTGGACAGTGCTGAGATGACCTGCTCTCTTGAGATAATAGGCTGAGGAATGGTGCAGGTATACTTTGGGGGATGACTGGAGGGGGCAGGAGGCAAACGTTTGCTCTAAATCTGTCAGCTAGCAGGTTGGCTATTACTTCTGGCTGAGTATGGGTGGTGCCATCCACAACCAGTTCAGCACATAGCTGGGTATTCCCTTTTAGATTTTGGACATAGTTAAAAAATGCCTTGTGATTATCCTTAGCTAGGGAGGCTATTTTTGATTTATAGTCAGCTTTGGAGGATTTGTCAAGATCTCTAATTTGTTTATTTAAGCTAGGGAGGGATTTCTTCCTCCGCTGAGCCAGTTCCCTCTTGTTCTTGGACATTTCTTTCTCTTGTTGTATAGCCTGTTTATACTAGGGGCCACCAGGGTGGTTTGTTTTTTTGGAAGTACGTGGTTTTAATCCAGTCAAGTACAGACGATTCTATGCAACCGCTTAAGTGATTATACAGGGGAATGGTGTACACCTCTGTGTAGAAGTCTGCGTTATCTGCTTTCAAGGGGGCTTTCAAACTTCTTATACCATCACTTAGTAGAAGGTAGTTTGTCTTAGAAGAATTCTTCAGCATTTTTGAGCTTGGTGGGGTATCTGGTCTTATAATTACAGTGAATGAGACTGATTTATAGTCCAATTTTACCAGGGAGAGCATCACATGGAGGTGGGTGCACTGCTTTCCCATGTTAATGAGTAATAAGGCTTAAATAACCGCTCTGCATGTACTGTTATGTAAAATAAGTGAGAGATCCTGAAAAAGAATGTTGTAACCCATTAATAAAGGTATAAGTCCTGAATTATTTCTCTGCGTGTATTATTATATAAAAGAAGTGAGAGAGCCTGAAAAAGAGTGTAGTAAACCATAAATGAAGGTATAATACATCTTGAATAAGACGTCTGCATGCACTGTAATATCAGATAAATGAGAGAGCCAGTAGAAAAGTGTGTAATGTAATTAATAAAGGTATAACTCCTGTAATGTGTCCATGCCACTCTCTTTGAAATGTTGATGTACTTCTGCAGTATAGAAATAGTAGAGGTGTATTAAGCACTGTCAACCCACACTTGGGTAGGCTTATAGAAAGTGGATGAAGGGAGTGCCAGTATCTGTTAAGCATATATACAATCCTTAACTGTTGTTTTAAGGCTGGCATGTATAGGTAAATCTGGCACATGAGTGGCTTGTTATTGTTTTCACCAGAAATGTGAGTATGCTGCTAGAAATGTAGGGGGCTGTTAAAATATAACTGATAATGTCACCTGAACACATCCAGATATGTAGACAAATAAATATAAATAAAATATATAAATACATAGCAGTAACATCTGCATCCTGGACAGTTCGTATGTCAGATACAGGTCAGGTATATAAGGAACTAGAAAAACACATTACACCACTTAATGGACATTGCCTAGTGTAATAATACATGTAGGGGATATATACCCGCAGTCAACAGGAATATAGTGTAAACTATAAGTGCAAATAAGTTGTTAATGGAGGTATCTTTTTACACCCTACTGTATGTGCATAAACAATGCAATTCCACACCTCAATGGGTATGTGTAATCTCAAAACATTTGTTGGGACATATGTCCTATTGGTTTATAAATATCTACACTTACATTGATGCATGTGCCCTGTCGAAACACCACAGTCTTGGTGGCCTGTTGCCACCAATCAATCTTGCATGCTGTTGGAATGTCCACTGTTGTTTTATATATGCATGTATTATGCATGCTGTTCAACTGTTAGAACTCTGGTGTGTTGGGTTAATGAGAATATTACTGCATGCTGTTACAACTAATTTGGAATGCTGTTGGCTGTTACTAACCCATATTGTCATTAAATTCTCCTAAACACAGAACGTATGGGAAGGCCGGTCCCAGCGGACCCACCTGTCCCACATCAGCTGGCGATGGCACCTGGCACCAGCAGGTCTGGTGCCCAGCCCGGGACCTCCTACTCTGTTAGCCCTGTGCCACCTTCGGGTGGAAGCGCTGCAGGGGATGGGGCTCGTCCCCCCTGCAAGCATGGAGGAGGAGGGCCACCTATCACCCTCAAATTGGTCCGGGCTGTGGTGCGTAGGGAGATTGAGCGTTCAGTCACTGATCCTCTACGCCAGCTCGAGGCAAGAGTGGCTCGACTCACGGGTGAGCCTGCCCCTCCTACACAGTGTCAGCACAGCCACCCTCCAGGCTGTGAAGGTGCAGTGGTGACTGTCCATGGGTGGGGATCTCAGTTCCACTGTTGCTCATCTGTGGGTGATTTTCAAACATCCTTCCCCGTCAATGGTGTTCACCCACCCCATGTGTCATATTCCGCCCCTGTATGCATCTTGTTTGTCTTGTCTGTTTACCTCCCCAACCTACCTCCCAAAATATACCTACTCCCCCTACCCCACATTCCAGTCTCACCTGAAAAAAAAAAAGGGCAATCTGGTCCCACAAATAAATTACGCCCCATACATAGCTGCCCATTTTGCACAAATGTCCGATGGACACAGAAACTGAAATTCAATTGGCAGTACAACATACTTCGTTGTCCTCACCCCTCTCTCAGGGGTGGAAGATTTCAAATCTCCCTTCAAATTACTAGTATATGCACAGCTGTTGCTGTTAAAGAAATGGGCAGCTATGGACCTTCCCTACACCTGTCCTGCACATCCCTAGCTGTTTTCCCTACTGTCTTACCCTCTTTGAGCCCCTTTTTCACCACTTTCCTATCTCCCCATTTTCTTTTCTTTCAAAGAAATTAGTGTAGGGGCTAGCAGGAGTAAGCACTTTTAAGCAGTCGTTAGCGGGTTTGCGCCAGTGTGTGCATGTGTGCGCTTAGCTAAGTATTGTTAAGTGCCACGCAAACCCACTTACAACTGCTTAAATGTGCCTTAGTCAACCTGCATGTGAGCGCCCTTGTTCTGCTCAGCAGCAAAATAAAACACCACTGTAAGTCTCAAACCCCAGACCTTGGACACACTCAACTGCATGAAGTGCCAATAAGCCACAGTAGATATATAGCAGATTGTTGCTGAAATATATATATATATATATATCATGCATCAGAATGAGTGAATGTAAAGGAAAGACAGGAATGCCTTAACACAAAACCTGTTCTGTGGAACTTTACCAGCAGTTGTTGTGGAATTGCATTACATGACTGTGATAACAGAACCAGCCATTCTAGCAGTAAATAATGTTACAGCAGCACTTTACAACCCCACACAGTATCACAGCAGGACAATCACCACCTAAATGTACAAAATACATGTGTGTTCAGGGTCCAGCAAGGATGTAGGTAGGCATACTCAGTACTGGAATTGTTCAGTTTTCATGAGCATCCTGTGATAATGTCAACAAAATAAAAAGCACAAACTGTGCAGAAGTGAGTACATTAATATCCACAGTATAGCAATTCCCAAACAGTTCATGTGCCAAATGAAAACATCTCAATAACTACATATGTGTGGCAGCTAATTGTATAAGTAGAAAAGAAACTACATACTCCCATGTATCTTGTGTTAGCATTTGTAGGGGTGAGTACAATTCTACACTGTCAACTGTATACTGGAAGTGGCAACATTCAGTTCTGAGTACAACATTCAAATCACTGGCTACACCCCTAGCAACAGTTAGAAGAAGTATACCAACCTTCTGACTTACACAACGGTGTCCACAGCAAACAAGCATGGTCCTCACTTTGGAAATCTGAAAGGGCTATGCCTACCTGACTTAGCAATTTATAGCACTGGGCTGCTATGACAGTGAGTACTGCAAGTACCACACAGCAGGCTGCATGCAATTGCCAAATGGTGGCCAGCAATTGGTACAGAGGCCATCACATGCACATGTGCAGATACCTATAAAAGCAGTCTGTACTTGCTGTCCACACATACAATCATTTCATTGCAGGTACAGAGGGAGAGAGAGAGAGAGAGAGAGAGAGAGAAACATGCAGAGGCAGACAACAGCTGCAGCAGAAATAAAGAAAAAGGATCCAAAGAAAATATATTGAAAGAAAAAGTAATATATTGAAAAAAAAAGATAACAAAAAGAATCTATTGAAAACAAAATAATATAGTGAAAAAAGTATATTGAAAATAAAAATATTGAAAGAAAAATATACTGAAAAAATATATTGTAAAAAACATATTTAAAAAAATATATATTGAAATAAAAAATATATTGAAAAAAATATATATTGAAAAATAAATAATATATTGAAAAGAAAAAGTATATTGAAAAACAAAGATACCTTGGAAAACTAATTCAAGATATACAACAACAAATACGAACACAAACAAAGGAAAGGTATGTAACAGCTATGTATTTAATGGAATGTAGTAGATGTTTATGAAGAGTACTCTACATAATTTGAATCATCCATATGTGGCAGCAGCACATATCAATGCACAGATGCCCTGCATAACTACTGGCATGAAGAAATGAGTGTGTAGCTGTGTGCAGTGGGATGTGACTGTGACATATGTAGTTCAGCATTAAATGTCAAACATCTGATCCATGTTATCTGTGTTCTGCACAGTAGTGTGTACAATGTCTGTTTGGGGAGTAGCCCATATGGTTATTTAAACATGGATGTGAAAGAGTAACAAATGCTTGATAGCCATATTAACGTGTAGCTTAGTATTGGCAACAGCTGTACCAGGCTAGTATGCTAACCTACCATTTGCAGCTATATATACACCCTCTAATATTATTGTGTGCTTACATGTGACACCTATTCATGTTGCAGCAAGGCCCAGCAGGTCAGCCGTAAGGTACACGAACTTACAACAGTGTGTACCTTGCGTGTGTATGGCACACACATACGGAGAGATATGTCTGTGTCAGATATATTAGCATCTGTACATGTGCATAGAACAAGGGACATACTGCAACTGTTTGTGAAGGGTGGACATATATATGTTGTTGAAGGTTGTTATGTGCATATTTCTATGTAGGTTGTAGTGTGTGGCAAACAAGACAGCATACAGTGCTGGTATATGACATGTGGTGGTTAAACATTGTGGGTATGATTTGTCAGGTCTGCAGTGTTGCAGCCAGTGAGGCCTGCGAAAGCTACATGGGCAGAGAACACCTTCAATGCATTCCACACAACTCTGTGCAATATTATGACATAACTGTATACCTCACAACCTTTGCATAATTGATATCCCCACCATGAAAGGTGGACAGTATATGTGCCTATATGTATCTCTATATGTACACCAATGGATGTTTATATGTATGTGTGTGTGTGTGTGTGTGTGTGTGTGTGTGTGTGTGTGTGTGTGTGTGTGTGTCTATATGTAGAGAGAGACAGAGAGAGACAGGGTCATATTTACTGCAACAGATGCCTGGTGACAATGCCATGTGCTCACGCTCAATGTTGACACTGCATTGGCATCCCTTCTTGCCAAAACTCTGTACCCATTAACTACCACATAGGTGGTAGTCTACTTAACACCTAAGGTGTGACAAGAGACCATGGGACACTGGTGGACAGTAGTCTCCCCTCTGATGATCACAGTGCCACACTGTCATGTCATCTGTCTACAAGGCATGCGTCATCACAAAAGGTGTGTCATCCAGGGAAATATAGGTCAGTGTTCCCCTCTACTCGTCACACATAAAGCCCATTATAGAGTACAATGCCTCATGTGGTATGTACCTCACAAGACATCTACAGCAACTGGAAACAACACAGATATACCTCACAAAGAGTAATACCGGCCTCAAACAGATGCCCTATGCAGACCATCTCACAAACCCACAACTAGACTGTGTCACATACCGCCTACCCAGAGGTGACCTTTGCCTAACATACTAAGCTATGTCAAACCCAGAGCTGTTGGATATGCTCCACGTAAACATATCACAATCTCTACTAGCTACACGCTCTAGGGACCAAAACCTTTTGACCACAATAAACAGCACATGCTGGAGGGATAGATTCTTATCTCAGAGACAAACCATACTCTGGAACAAACCAACTATCCATAGCAAACAAAGCTCCTAATTAGCAGTCGTCATAAATAAACCTGAAGATTGTATGGGAGATAGTGAATACACCCAGGCAATCACATCTGCGTCTCTGCTTGACAGGGCCATGTGAAATGTAATTACCTGTGTGTCAAAGGCCAGGGTAGTGTATGCCTAGACTTCTATAGGCCCTAGGGCCAATAGCCTCTTACCTACCTATGAAGTGATACACACCCATATGTACTTGTTGCAATAATTGCTATGTGAGGTTGACTGAGTGTGATGGTGAATGTGTTGGTGAATGTGTCAGAGTTCGGTATATGTGTGATAGCTTAGTGGGAAACTGTTTCTGTCATGGTATTATGTGTCCTAGCTGTGATCCGAGCAAAAGATGTGTATGCAATAGCTAGGCAGAAAAAGCAGTATGCCATATGGTCTGCCATAATCCCTTGTTGTCAACTGGGGTGTCCCAATGTAGGCTAAAGCAGTACATGTATGCTTATTGGGTGTTACTGCTGGTGAATCCAACTCCTGTATGAACTGTAGTACTACCTGAAGCTGTATGAATAAACAGCACAGTATGGTGCACATCCACATTTATTGGAACCACTGTTTTGTGTGTTCCCTGTAGTCCTCACAGATTACATACCTCAGGCATAAGGTCTTGTAATACTGACACACAGTACTGTAAGGTACACAGGTAAAGGTCACCTGGGCAAAACATGGTTTGATGTATAGAGTGTGCCAGGCACTGTTAGGGAGTTGTGGGTTGAGAACTGATATGTGGTATTGAAAGTGTGTATCTTCTGACAGCCAATAGATTGCTATATATGGCAGTTAATTGATATCTGCACTTTAGAATGTGTGCCACATGACTTGTTCACACATATTGTTTCATTGTCTTCCAGGGTAATGGCCCACCATCGTAATCCCGCCTATAGCACAGCGGAGGAAGAACAGATCACAGAGAGCCTGGTGTAGCACTACCCATTGCTGTTCTCCAGAACCAGCCAGGACCAGCATGAGTGGACTGCTCTGTGGCAAGATCTTGTCCATAGGGTAAATGACATAAGCATGCATAACCGGACATATAAGCAGGTACGCCATCAATGCAATGATTTAATTAGACATGTCCAGCAGCATGCATCTGATATCAGCAGACAACAGCTTGCTACAGGTGGGGGGGGGTAGCCATCCATCCCCCATCACCAGAGTGGAGGAGCTGCTCCTGAGCCAGGTGGATCCTGTCCAACAACAACCACAACAAGTAACATGTATCATCATGGAGGCCGAAGCCACTCAGCAGGTTGACATGGAGTGTGCAGGTAACCTGGCATAGCTGTAGACTACTGTTACCTCTATTGGTAGAGCATGCTTATGTGAGGTGTGTACTGTGTAGTCAGACAATGTGGTGCCTAGTGCTGTGCAATACTAATAATTAGGAATATAATCTGTAGGCCTGTGACTGTCAACCATTGTACTACTGTAAGATTGCAAACACACAGTAGCAATGCCACAGTTGTTGCCACTGACAAAGTGTCTCATATCCTTGTAGGTCCCTCTGGTGTGACAGCAAGGCAGCAGACCCATGCTGGTGAGTGTGTTCTACCTTTAATATTGCTAATTAAATCTGCATGTCATAGGTGAGGTGTAGGCCATGTACACGTAACACACCTACGCATAATGCATGCTGTGCGTGTTTGCTGTGAGACTATGCACATCCTAGTAACGTGGGTAGCTGCCTAAAACCCATACAATACACAGAGCATCCCACACAATTGTGGCAACACTGTAGTGGACATTGGATAGGCAGAGTCAATACACATGCACACAACATACACAACTTTGTCATACATAATACACGTTAACATGCTACACATGGCATATTCAGACACCCACTGTAAGGTCACACTACAGTATCCCAAACCTCATCCACACAGCACACATAATATACCTGAGGGGGTAGATGCCTCACATGTGGCTGTGCAACACTCTTCAACACATAACACATTCATGTTAGGCAATTCCCCCTAATGGGCACCTTACAAACCCATGTAACAACTGGCCATGAAATGATGAATGTAGCCATGGTACTGCAGTTCAGGTACAGCATGCTATGTGCTGATCTGGCACACATTAGTAGCCTTGAGTGACCACATGATGCTGCATGATGGCTCATGGTACTACACCCCGTACAGTGGCCACAATACTACACATATCATGAATTGCTATGCACCTCAATGTTGTGTGTGTGCAAACATATGCACCTATACACAATATGCATAGCAATCACCATTTGTACAAAGTGACACACATGTCTTGTAATGCTATTGCGTGTAGAGGTCACATGACACACATTGTGTATGTGTGATGTTTCATGTTGCAGTTGTGTGGTAGCATGGCATGTCATGGCTGGCACTGGCATGTCCACAATATGCCCTACACTCACCATAACCACTGTAAAATTGCTATGTTGAGCAATGGTATTCCATCAGGTATACATGCACCACTCATCCTGTGTGTATACATAGCATGCATGTGCTAAACCTGTGTCCACAAGTATCTGCTAAAGACACAGATGCTCTAATCAGAAATGGACATCTATGTGACACACTGATACACATCCAGCCATGGTATGTATACCTGTGACTGATGGTGCACAGGACATCGCAGAGCTTTTAATACCTGCACAGCAATGTTGTGTCCATTTACACATTGTGTTTCAGGGTGAGGCCATTCACTGAACCAAACACACATGCATCAAAGCCACATTTACTGTTATTAGCAAGGCTGTCTACACTCACACTGCAGGCTGTTGAGCAACACATGTCCTGCATGCTGTCACGTTGATATAAATGTTAGGCTTGTGATACTGTACACCATCACACGCTATTGAGTATGTTGGTGATTGCTGGGGGTGTGTGTGTGTGTGTGTGTGTGTCTGTGTGGCCGTGTGGGTGTGTGGGTCTGTTCTCCTGAGGAGTGTATTTGTGTTCATGTGTGCACGTGTTCATGTGTTCATGTGTGCCATCATCATGTACGGGTCGTAATGTGTGTTTGCTGTCTTCCTCTCACAGGTGCTGATTTTGGGCTGGTTCAATGCAGCAGGGAAACTGATGTCACTGAGCATAATAGTGATAATGATGATAGGTGTGTTGAGGCACAGGCATGTTTGCCAGGGTGTGTCGTTGGGCCACCAATCAACAGTACACAAGTGTCCACCCTCATCATGCCACTGGCAGACATGCCACAGGTCTTACAACCTCACGCATGTTCCAGGCTGTCAAGGAGGCACAGGTATGTATGGAACAGTACACCACACAGGGACTAAGGGCACAGAGGGCACAAAACACTGCCATAATAGACAGTATCCATGACCTAGCTGGTGCCATCTGTAATTACTTAGTAGAAGGTAGTTTGTCTTAGAAGAATTCTTCAGCATTTTTGAGCTTGGTGGGGTATCTGGTCTTATAATTACAGTGAATGAGACTGATTTATGGTCCAATTTTACCAGGGAGAGCATCACATGGAGGTGGGTGCACTGCTTTCCCATGTTAATGAGTACTATGTCCAGGACATTTGAGCCTCTTGTGGGTGTGCTGATTAGCTGTTCCAGATCATTTGCATTGACAAAGTCCAAGAACCTCTGACCCAGCATGTTTGTGGTCATGTTCTCCAGTCAATGGTAGGATTATTAAAATCACCCATGAGTAACGTGTTGGGTTTTATAGAAAGTGACTCCAGTAAGTCCAAGTAAGCAGTATGCTTTTCTTATTTCATGGTGGGGGACCTATAGCTAGCTATGATGTGGTAGGGGGCTTTGCCTATAGTTAATTGGACATGGAGTAGCTCAACAGATTCAAACTGTCTGTCCAGTCTTGAGGTGCACTTATCCTTAATGAAAATGGATACACCTCCTCCTTTGGATCTTTTACACTCAGTTTGTGGTCTGAATGTATGGAAGTCATTGTAGCCCTGCACAGCTAGGGTGGTTTCAGCACCTTTGACCCATGTCACAGTGAATGCACAGATGTCAGCCTCTTCCAAAGTGAGGAGTACATCCAGCGAGTGCAGTTTCATGTTTAATCTCTTAGCATAAAGCAGCAGTACCTTGAGTTTATACAGAGACAATTTTGTTATGGTGGGAGGTTTAGTTATTTTGACACTGCCTAAAAAAGGCACAATAGGGGTGGCTAGTGTCATTGCCAGTATCTGAAAGTCTAAAGGAGACAGGTGCTGATCATCTCTAGCAAAGCAGCGTGGTCTGTGGACCATGTCTTCCCAGGCTGACAGATATTGAATCCCCTTGGACTGACACCACAAGCTAAACCAATTATTAAAATCCATCAATTATTGCTTGTATAGTGGATTCATCCATGGAGAAGGTAGAATGCTGCTTAAGACTAAGCTTATACGTGTATGTGATATAATCTGAGAGCTCAGTCATGTGTCTCTTCATATAACCAACTAAAAGATGCTACAACCCAACAATTAAACTCACAATAAAAATAAAAAAACACCACGCAAGCTGGTAGAGACTCTGATGATGACCATTTATGTGAGGGCAAAAATGCTTAGTCGATGTGATAGTATTTTTATTTTATAGATGTAAATAAATATATTGGCTCCACTCTGCCTACTTGCATGGTGTTTTTTATTTTTATCATGTCTCTAGTCAGATAATCCAGTGAGGTACATCTCAAGTCATTCACCCCCACATGGTCTATAACGGAGTCATACAGGTACTTGTAGTTGAGTGACTTGAGTGCTTGACTGACCTGATGGATCCTGGCACCTGACAGGCAGCTAACTGTAACCAGCTCCTTATCCAGCCTGGTGAGGGGAACATCCATGTGTCTCACAATGGCGTCATCTATGACCAATAAATTAGATTTTGTGGTGGTACACCTTATGCACTTATTTGTTGAGACACTGGTGTGCATGTGTGTGTGTGTGTGTGTGTGTGTGTGTGTGTGTGTGTGTGTGTGTGTGTGTGTGTGTGTGTGTGTGTGTGTGTGTGTGTGTGTGTGTGTTATGTGTTGTGGTTGTTTTTTACATTGTTAGGTGTGTAAGTGATTTTTGTTTGGGAGACCTCTGATCTTTTGGTAAGTTACTAGTGAGTACCTCTGCATATGTAGGTTTATGTGTCATGTCCTTATTTAGTGTGGGAAGTGTGTGTGTATACTGACAACCTGTTTGGCATTCAGTTTGTCCTTATGGGAGTATCTTGCCTCCAATTTCATAGTGTAACTACATTTCTCACATAAAGTATTTGCTTGTCTCAGGAGTAAATGGTTGTTGGTATACATGAAACAATTGCTACATTGCCTCAAGATGCCACGTCTGTTAGGCTGGTCAGAGAAATGAAGGAAAATTTCCCCTCCATGATAGTAGGCTCTTACTGTATGTTTTATTAGAGAAGGGAATGGGTTAATTTGACAGGACTGTGCTGGTAGCTCTGACACTAGAAGAGGGGTCTATACTTTGTGTAGGCTAAGGTTGAACAAGGCAAGGCTCCTAGAGCAGCAGAAAAAAATTGGAGGGTTTCACTGACAGCTGCTTGGAGAAAAACTGAACTTCTAAGGTTTTGTGTCTATACAAGGGCACTGCTAACCATGGTTGCATGAAGAGAAACACCATGCAAATGCAAGGCTTAAATATGACCAAAGTGAAACAAGTTTTAAGCAAACTACCAATCAGCAAAGCACACAATAAGACTTCCACCAGCAATTCCCAAACTCAGACAGGTTAGATCAGCACACTTCTGCCACGAGGGTGCAGAAAGACACCTTCTTAATTTAGATTAGCAGGTTTGGAGTCCACATGTAACAACACCACACAAACTACTTACAACTAACAGATATAATGTAATACAGTACAATTAGCTACTTAAAGCAGCATCAGACAATACAGTTGTTTTCTGAAACTGCTAAAGTACAGTCACAGTATATAAGAGAAGCATAAAAGAATATTAAAGTCCTTTTGTGTGCTTCCTAGCTCTCAGTGACTGTCACCCAATCTATATAATAGGACATCATACACATCCACTCAAGCAGCATGTTTATAAAACAACACACAACCTGTCCAAGTTTAACCAAGAAATATTCATTACTACCCTTTTATCTATTAACAGAAACATCCTAAAAATCCTCTCCTTAGATGATTCTGTAAATGAATTTAATACAACTTTCCTAAATAGCCTTGCACCTCCTTAAAGGAAGAGACTAAGCATAGATAATGCAATTCTGATATCCAAAAAGAGTAGAATGCTTATGCAGGATAGAGAGAAAGCAATGAAAAAAATAGCACAAATATAAAACATATTATGTCTAAAACATTAGAATGCTACACAACCATTCTAAAAATCAAATAAATAAAGACAAAAAATATACACTATGACAACTTTCAGAAAAACAATGAACATAATTCTAAAAAAATTCTGGTCAACCATTAAAGAAATCTTATATTCCAGCCAAAAAATCCAACCCTAATCCCACTCCCAATAATTCACTATTCAAAACTGTAATCAAATTTAGTTCTTATTTCCTAGATAGTACAGCATCCCTAGCAAAGAATTTCCTAAAATCTAAACCCAAACCTGCCCATCAGCCATGTTGCCATATCCAATTCAACTCTGCGCCCACATTATACATAAAACTACTCAAATAAACAGAAACCATGCTCTATTTCAGCTGATAATATTCAAAGTGAGTACCATAAAAAAGCACCCAATAGCATTGCCTGTCTTGCTTCAATCCTTATAAATAAGTCTATCTGGGAATTCTGTTTTCACTCTGCCTCTGGAAAAAATCACACACTATTCCTCCACCAAAAGGAGGACATTCAACAAACATCATTAACTTTAAATCTATAGCAATCTTATCTTCCCTCTTCAAAATACTTGAAACATCTATTCAAAAACAATTGCTAAATTACCTCCTGCAGGAAAAACTCCTATCCCTTACACAACACAGCTTCCGTCCCTACTACAGTGCTGACAATGCACTTGTAACCTTCATAGGTGTTCTCAATAAAGCTACAGATAAAGACAATCTATTTTTAAGACTTGTCTAAAGCTTGAAACAATTTGTCACAGCAAACTTCTACATCAAATGTCCTCACTAGGTCTATCTCAAATCACCCTTCTATGCATCAAAAGCCACTTTTCCAGTAGGAATCAGTCAGTAAAATGGCATTACATCCTCTTTCCATATCTCCCAGTCACCACTGGTGCACCACAAGGCTCTAAATTCTCACCAACACCTTCCAAACATCCACACAACAGGCCTCCCTAATACAATATGCAGATGACTCCACACTCATATTCTCATCATATAATCTGGCACATCTCCAAGAAATTACTTATGAAGCTTTAACAGCCACTGGCACATGGCTTTGTAACTCACAACTCATGCACAATACTCCATGCCCACCAAAAAAAAAAAATCTGCTACTTTTTTCCTCAAATCCCTCCCTCATGTAAAATCTCTCTCTCAGTAATGCAACCACTGAAAACACTTTTCATAGCAAATTACTAAGGATGGTAGTAGATAATAATCTTATATCTGACCTAAATATAGAAAACTGCATTAACAACTCACCAAAAACTAGGGATGCTTTACAGGGCCAAAAACTTCCTCCCATCACTACTTTATGGTGAGCAACATCCGTAATAACCCCCAGGCATTACAAAAAGCAAAACTTGAAACAATGATATAACAAAGTTGCTAATTTTGCAGCAAATACCCCTTTACTGTACAGCACTGAAAAGCCTAAATTGGTTAAAACTACCCCATCAACTAAATAATGCACAGCTTCTTACCACCTACATCTACTTGTTGGGCACTAAATATTATTGTATACAACTATGCTCTTATGTGGTCATTATGATCCAATGACCAAAAACTCCTATCTGTCCACAAACTTATCAAATCTGCAGGGTCTGGTCTGTAATCATACCATTTGCAAATGCCTGAAGCTCCTTACCTTTATCCAAGAGATCAATACCCTCAATGCAGTCATTTAAAGCCATCCTGAAAGACTTCCTACCCAAAAGCTGGCTTTGTTCTTGCTTAATACCATGATAAACTATATCCCTAAATATGAACAAGTACCTATTCATGCCTTATAACTCATTACTCCCCCCTTTTCACTCACTTCCTTACTTATATCAATTTCATTCCACTGGCTGTCTCGCTAAATATGCCATAATCCCATTTTTTCTCCCTCATCATATTGCAATTCCTGTTTGCATTATACTAACTTACCTTTAATCTTTCTAAGCTGAATAAAATTTCTCTAAATATTAAACCATTGTCATACAAGTTGTACCTATTCTTAACAAATGTTTTCATAGTATGCCTCATCATCATCATCTTCTTTTGGCTGTTCCCGTTAGGGGTCGCCACAGCAGATCATCTGTTTCCATTTCTTCCTGTCCTCTGCATCAAGCTCTTTCACACCAACCACCTGCATGTCCTCTCTCACCACATCCATAAACCTTATCTTAGGCCTTCCTCTTTCCTCTTACCTGGCAGCTCCATCCTTAGCATCCTTTTCCCAATATACCCAGCATCCCCCCTCAGCACATGTCCAAACCAATGCAATCTCGCCTCTCTTGCTATTCCTAATATGGTATTATTGTTTAAATTGTAGATGTTTGTGTACTTTTTTCTAGATTGTAAAATTAATATTCTTAAAATGTTTTTGTAATAATTTATAGAGTTTTCCATGGGCTTTCATTGAAAATGGGCACCTACCCTGTCAGACTTTCCTGGTAATTAAATGCCAATAAATAATAACATAAAATACTTAACTATCATTTCTATTAACATAACTAATATCAGTACCAGAGTACATGACAACCTAGGAACACCCCATGCATGATAATGCACCCACCCTCTGAGCAGACATTGTTGCACCCCTCTTCTTCTATTCACTATTTGATCCTGCAATACTAGGGGAACTAGACATTGGGCCACATCCAGGGCTCTATAACTGTGGTTCATGGCACTAAATACACATTATGCAGTAATACTGTAAGAGCCTGAAATAGTTTTGTTAAATCTACCATAGTTGGATAAATTAACTGACATCCTGTTTATCTTTATTATAATTAGAATGGAAGTCTTAAGTTTAGTGTTTCAGTTTCCATGCAAGTCTGGTTTGCAGATACAACTGACATTTCTGAAGGAATTGATTTCTCTTCCTAAGCAGAGATGCCTTCAAGTTGTTTGAAGAAATTGTTTTTTTTTCCTTTTTTTATGAGCATGATAAAACTTAAATTTATTGTTTTACTCAAAACATTTTAAATACTGATGAACTTTCCTGATAAAGATAATTTCCAGAGGAAGAAAGTGCAGAACTCTGATGTGAAACTGTTTATAATAAGGCAGCCATTTTGGAACACTGATTACTGGTGTCTCAGGCTGTTACTACTGCACTAAGGTCAAGGAGATCAAGAACTACCTTTTCTGAAACTGTGATGACTAGTTTATTTCAGAAAAAAAAAAGATATCATATAGAGTTTTAAAGTTACAGAGTACTTCATGACAGGGAGAATTTCAGTCTCCATAAAAAGTTATAATAGAAAATTAGTCTAGTGTATTCACAAATTACATTAACAGCAGTTTAGATTTTATATATTCTGATTATAAATGTCCAACCAAATGAATCCAGAATTCCAAAAATCTAATAAATATCCATTTATTGATTCTACAATGGTAACTTATGAAGCCATCAATAGACCCAAGATTTTCCCCATTGGCTTTTGCAATGTTGTGGGGAAAACCCATTCACATTTATAAATAACCCAGCCAATCAGTCCTAAGCCAATCATTCCACATAATCAGTTTAGACAATTAAATATACAAAAAATCAAATTTAATAGAACCAAATCTCCAAACCTCATTCAATAACTATGTTTTCTAATAAATGATTCCAAAAGATGGCATTTTACAAAAATTCAAAATATAACCAACGGCATACAATATTGTTAAAAATTCATCATTTAAACCAGACTTAATCAAATCCCCTAATTGTGTAATCCACTTTATTTCTAAATGATTTCATCTTTGATGTTTAGTTAGTTTTGTATGTTTCCAAATACAAAATCTATAACCACAAATAAAAAATGGGGTGAAGTATGTTGCAAACATGGTTATATAAGGAAATATGTTCCCATTTACACTACAGATCACTCAAATGAGTGGCAATTTTTAATTTCCAAACTACAGATGTTAAACAAATGTGAAAACTGCCATAATGGCAAACAAGTAAATAAAAAAATGCAAGAAGTGGAACAAATGATGAGACCTCTAATTTCAAAAACACGTGAAGTACTAACAGATGTGAAAAATTTAGTCTTCAAAACGTGCGGACAATACACACACAATAAATATGTCCTGCAGATTAGTACATGTCCTGAATTTTTCTGGTGATTAACATAAACTTTAGTTTTACTGACTTTAGAGAATAAGTTTACCTCTCATCATGTTTGCCATTTCTGCACTGCCTTTCTATTCAGTAGCACTGGAACAGCAGAGTGAAAGGGGCAATCACCCATGCACTGTCTTGTTAAGGGCACACCACGCTATTTATGAATTTTATTATTTTTCAGAAGTATCTTTTAAATTTCCCTTTAAGGGAAACAGAAGAAACAGCAAATCTGAGGGGGGAATTCAGTAATCCCCTGTATAAGACAAACCAAGTCTTACTCGGAGACTGCAGTCTAAGAGTATGATGTCAGTGCATCATACATATGCATGAGGGCGCACTGACTCAACTCCAAGGCTAACACGGAGCATGTAGGAGTGCAGAGGGTATGTCTGACTGCCGAGCAGTCCAAATATCCACACCCCTGCAAGTGCCTAAATCTGCAAATGTCAGCAGATATGAGTGAGTCCGCTCAAATGTGTATACCCCCAACACTACACTCCCCCACATTCAAAACCCCTGTACAAATGAAATAAAATGTAAAACAATTTTTTTTTATTATTCCTGATATAGCTGCCTGTATTTGTGCGTGTGTGCGCAGGTGTGCCCATTGCTTAGCTACAGTTAGCAGTTTAGACATCGAAGAGGATAATAAACCACTTATATGCAAATTAAGCCAAATAGCAATAGTGTAGTGGTAGAGCCTTCGCACAAAGAGGAGGCATTCCCGGTTCGAGTCCCACCACTCCCCTTTCCATTTTCTGTAGGAAATCTGTGCATAAAAATAATTCCTGACATTTACCTTTTAAACTTTATTAAAATGCAGTGAAATGGCATATGTAGTAGTGAACGATATTTTAAATATATATAAGAAGGTGAAATGGTCATGCATACTGACAAATTCATAAGTGTGAAGCACTACTAAGCAACGTTTATCAGTATTAAGCATATTTAAGTATAATTACTCATAGATTAGCAGTGCTTTAACTAGCGCAATATAGCATACCAGTGCTTTAACTAGCGCAATAGCTTTGCGCGGAGCTGCGCATCACAACTAGCACAAACAAAACATGTTTGCACGAAGCTGCGCACCGCGCTAACTAGCGCAACATCAGGCAACATTGGGCAACATCAGCAAACATAGAGCAACGCTGGGCAAAGTTGAGCAAAGTCAGCTAAACACAGCCACACCCCCTACCAGTCAGGCCAGTAGTAAAATAAAAAGCAATGACAGGCCTCGGACTCGGGATAGTGAGCACCATAATCACAGTACTGATCCACTAAGCCATGACAGCATTTCATTTTCATGGACTGTCAACACACATATACGTATTAATCAAAGTTTACCCAGTGCTAAGCAGGTGTGCACTCAGCTGAGAATTTTCAAATCAGGCCAATCACAAGTAAGTGCAGGAAATGAGGCATATTTAAGCTCCATAGGTGGGAATACTTGCCATAACTGGTTGTAGCTCTCATCTGCAGGCAGCAATGGCTGTTGTCGGAGAGGACTCTCACTTCTGAGCGCAACGGTGGGGCATTGAGGAGTTAAAAGTAATGGTTTGGCTCCTCATCCATCATCATGATGCTAGACTCCTGCAGGGCCACTTCCAGGGCATGGAATACAAAACAAAGCCTGGAACCATCTCGCACTTGAACTCACCAGTGCCACAGGCGTCCCTCAGACTGGTGAGCAGGTCAGACACCACCATGCAGACCTGAAGAGACTCAAGCAGGACCAACTGAACCAATGGATACAGGAGGCCCATGGGATGGAAAATGCCCCACTACTGTGTAGGTAGCCATGGAATGAAATATGCAAAAATTGCTAGTGTAGTCGATAGTATGGATAGGTATATGTCTCAATATCACTTCATTTACATCACAGCTGCAGGTGTCCATGCTGCAAATCAGCAAGCCTATGCAGATAGGCTGCTAAGGCTGCACCACCAGGCAGGTTAGTAATTATTTTGCATGTATTGTTATATAAAATAAGTGAGAGAACCTGACAAAAATTGTCGTAGCCCAATAATAAAGGTATAATAAGGCTTAAATAACCGCTCTGCATGTACTGTTATGTAAAATAAGTGAGAGAGCCTGAAAAAGAATGTTGTAACCCATTAATAAAGGTATAAGTCCTGAATTATTTCTCTGCGTGTATTATTATATAAAAGAAGTGAGAGAGCCTGAAAAAGAGTGTAGTAAACCATAAATGAAGGTATAATACATCTTGAATAAGACGTCTGCATGCACTGTAATATCAGATAAATGAGAGAGCCAGTAGAAAAGTGTGTAATGTAATTAATAAAGGTATAACTCCTGTAATGTGTCCATGCCACTCTCTTTGAAATGTTGATGTACTTCTGCAGTATAGAAATAGTAGAGGTGTATTAAGCACTGTCAACCCACACTTGGGTAGGCTTATAGAAAGTGGATGAAGGGAGTGCCAGTATCTGTTAAGCATATATACAATCCTTAACTGTTGTTTTAAGGCTGGCATGTATAGGTAAATCTGGCACATGAGTGGCTTGTTATTGTTTTCACCAGAAATGTGAGTATGCTGCTAGAAATGTAGGGGGCTGTTAAAATATAACTGATAATGTCACCTGAACACATCCAGATATGTAGACAAATAAATATAAATAAAATATATAAATACATAGCAGTAACATCTGCATCCTGGACAGTTCGTATGTCAGATACAGGTCAGGTATATAAGGAACTAGAAAAACACATTACACCACTTAATGGACATTGCCTAGTGTAATAATACATGTAGGGGATATATACCCGCAGTCAACAGGAATATAGTGTAAACTATAAGTGCAAATAAGTTGTTAATGGAGGTATCTTTTTACACCCTACTGTATGTGCATAAACAATGCAATTCCACACCTCAATGGGTATGTGTAATCTCAAAACATTTGTTGGGACATATGTCCTATTGGTTTATAAATATCTACACTTACATTGATGCATGTGCCCTGTCGAAACACCACAGTCTTGGTGGCCTGTTGCCACCAATCAATCTTGCATGCTGTTGGAATGTCCACTGTTGTTTTATATATGCATGTATTATGCATGCTGTTCAACTGTTAGAACTCTGGTGTGTTGGGTTAATGAGAATATTACTGCATGCTGTTACAACTAATTTGGAATGCTGTTGGCTGTTACTAACCCATATTGTCATTAAATTCTCCTAAACACAGAATGTATGGGAAGGCCGGTCCCAGCGGACCCACCTGTCCCACATCAGCTGGCGATGGCACTTGGCACCAGCAGGTCTGGTGCCCAGCCCGGGACCTCCTACTCTGTTAGCCCTGTGCCACCTTCGGGTGGAAGCGCTGCAGGGGATGGGGCTCGTCCCCCCTGCAAGCATGGAGGAGGAGGGCCACCTATCACCCTCAAATTGGTCCGGGCTGTGGTGCGTAGGGAGATTGAGCGTTCAGTCACTGATCCTCTACGCCAGCTCGAGGCAAGAGTGGCTCGACTCACGGGTGAGCCTGCCCCTCCTACACAGTGTCAGCACAGCCACCCTCCAGGCTGTGAAGGTGCAGTGGTGACTGTCCATGGGTGGGGATCTCAGTTCCACTGTTGCTCATCTGTGGGTGATTTTCAAACATCCTTCCCCGTCAATGGTGTTCACCCACCCCATGTGTCATATTCCGCCCCTGTATGCATCTTGTTTGTCTTGTCTGTTTACCTCCCCAACCTACCTCCCAAAATATACCTACTCCCCCTACCCCACATTCCAGTCTCACCTGAAAAAAAAAAAAAAGGGCAATCTGGTCCCACAAAAAAATTACGCCCCATACATAGCTGCCCATTTTGCACAAATGTCCGATGGACACAGAAACTGAAATTCAATTGGCAGTACAACATACTTCGTTGTCCTCACCCCTCTCTCAGGGGTGGAAGATTTCAAATCTCCCTTCAAATTACTAGTATATGCACAGCTGTTGCTGTTAAAGAAATGGGCAGCTATGGACCTTCCCTACACCTGTCCTGCACATCCCTAGCTGTTTTCCCTACTGTCTTACCCTCTTTGAGCCCCTTTTTCACCACTTTCCTATCTCCCCATTTTCTTTTCTTTCAAAGAAATTAGTGTAGGGGCTAGCAGGAGTAAGCACTTTTAATCAGTCGTTAGCGGGTTTGCGCGAGTGTGTGCGCATGTGCGCGCTTAGCTAAGTATTGCTAAGCATCACGCAAACCCACTTACAACTGCTTAAATGTGCCTTAGTCAACCTGCATGTGAGCGCCCTTGTTCTGCTCAGCAGCAAAATAAAACACCACTGTAAGTCTCAAACCCCAGACCTTGGACACACTCAACTGCATGAAGTGCCAATAAGCCACAGTAGATATATAGCAGATTGTTGCTGAAATATATATATATATATATCATGCATCAGAATGAGTGAATGTAAAGGAAAGACAGGAATGCCTTAACACAAAACCTGTTCTGTGGAACTTTACCAGCAGTTGTTGTGGAATTGCATTACATGACTGTGATAACAGAACCAGCCATTCTAGCAGTAAATAATGTTACAGCAGCACTTTACAACCCCACACAGTATCACAGCAGGACAATCACCACCTAAATGTACAAAATACATGTGTGTTCAGGGTCCAGCAAGGATGTAGGTAGGCATACTCAGTACTGGAATTGTTCAGTTTTCATGAGCATCCTGTGATAATGTCAACAAAATAAAAAGCACAAACTGTGCAGAAGTGAGTACATTAATATCCACAGTATAGCAGTTCCCAAACAGTTCATGTGCCAAATGAAAACATCTCAATAACTAAAGTAGAAAAGAAACTACATACTCCCATGTATCTTGTGTTAGCATTTGTAGGGGTGAGTACAATTCTACACTGTCAACTGTATACTGGAAGTGGCAACATTCAGTTCTGAGTACAACATTCAAATCACTGGCTACACCCCTAGCAACAGTTAGAAGAAGTATACCAACCTTCTGACTTACACAACGGTGTCCACAGCAAACAAGCATGGTCCTCACTTTGGAAATCTGAAAGGGCTATGCCTACCTGACTTAGCAATTTATAGCACTGGGCTGCTATGACAGTGAGTACTGCAAGTACCACACAGCAGGCTGCATGCAATTGCCAAATGGTGGCCACCAATTGGTACAGAGGCCATCACATGCACATGTGCAGATACCTATAAAAGCAGTCTGTACTTGCTGTCCACACATACAATCATTTCATTGCAGGTACAGAGGGAGAGAGAGAGAGAGAGAAACATGCAGAGGCAGACAACAGCTGCAGCAGAAATAAAGAAAAAGGATCCAAAGAAAATATATTGAAAGAAAAAGTAATATATTGAAAAAAAAGATAACAAAAAGAATCTATTGAAAACAAAATAATATAGTGAAAAAAAGTATATTGAAAATAAAAATATTGAAAGAAAAATATACTGAAAAAATATATTGAAAAAAACATATTTAAAAAAATATATATTGAAATAAAAAATATATTGAAAAAATATATATTGAAAAATAAATAATATATTGAAAAGAAAAAGTATATTGAAAAACAAAGATACCTTGGAAAACTAATTCAAGATATACAACAACAAATACGAACACAAACAAAGGAAAGGTATGTAACAGCTATGTATTTAATGGAATGTAGTAGATGTTTATGAAGAGTACTCTACATAATTTGAATCATCCATATGTGGCAGCAGCACATATCAATGCACAGATGCCCTGCATAACTACTGGCATGAAGAAATGAGTGTGTAGCTGTGTGCAGTGGGATGTGACTGTGACATATGTAGTTCAGCATTAAATGTCAAACATCTGATCCATGTTATCTGTGTTCTGCACAGTAGTGTGTACAATGTCTGTTTGGGGAGTAGCCCATATGGTTATTTAAACATGGATGTGAAAGAGTAACAAATGCTTGATAGCCATATTAACGTGTAGCTTAGTATTGGCAACAGCTGTACCAGGCTAGTATGCTAACCTACCATTTGCAGCTATATATACACCCTCTAATATTATTGTGTGCTTACATGTGACACCTATTTATGTTGCAGCAAGGCCCAGCAGGTCAGCCGTAAGGTACACGAACTTACAACAGTGTGTACCTTGTGTGTGTATGGCACACACATACGGAGAGATCTGTCTGTGTCAGATATATTAGCATCTGTACATGTGCATAGAACAAGGGACATACTTCAACTGTTTGTGAAGGATGGACATATATATGTTGTTGAAGGTTGTTATGTGCATATTTCTATGTAGGTTATAGTGTGTGGCAAACAAGACAGCATACAGTGCTGGTATATGACATGTGGTGGTTAAACATTGTGGGTATGATTTGTCAGGTCTGCAGTGTTGCAGCCAGTGAGGCCTGCGAAAGCTACATGGGCAGAGAACACCTTCAATGCATTCCGCACAACTCTGTGCAATATTATGACATAACTGTATACCTCACAACCTTTGCATAATTGATATCCCCACCATGAAAGGTGTACAGTATATGTGCCTATATGTATCTCTATATGTACACCAATGGATGTTTATATGTATGTGTGTGTGTGTGTGTGTGTGTGTGTGTGTGTGTGTGTGTGTGTGTGTGTGTGTGTGTCTATATATATACATATATAAATATATGTAGAGAGAGACAGAGAGTGACAGGGTCATATTTACTGCAACAGATGCCTGGTGACAATGCCATGTGCTCACGCTCAATGTTGACACTGCATTGGCATCCCTTCTTGCCAAAACTCTGTACCCATTAACTACCACATAGGTGGTAGTCTACTTAACACCTAAGGTGTGACAAGAGACCATGGGACACTGGTGGACAGTAGTCTCCCCTCTGATGATCATAGTGCCACACTGTCATGTCATCTGTCTACAAGGCATGCTTCATCACAAAAGGTGTGTCATCCAGGGAAATATAGGTCAGTGTTCCCCTCTACTCATCACACATAAAGCCCATTATAGAGTACAATGCCTCATGTGGTATGTACCTCACAAGACATCTACAGCAACTGGAAACAACACAGATATACCTCACAAAGAGTAATACTGACCTCAAACAGATGCCCTATGCAGACCATCTCACAAACCCACAACTAGACTGTGTCGCATACCGCCTACCCAGAGGTGACCTTTGCCTAACATACTAAGCTATGTCAAACCCAGAGCTGTTGGATATGCTCCACGTAAACATATCACAATCTCTACTAGCTACACGCTCTAGGGACCAAAACCTTTTGACCACAATAAACAGCACATGCTGGAGGGATAGATTCTTATCTCAGAGACAAACCATACTCTGGAACAAACCAACTATCCATAGCAAACAAAGCTCCTAATTAGCAGTCGTCATAAATAAACCTGAAGATTGTATGGGAGATAGTGAATACACCCAGGCAATCACATCTGCGTCTCTGCTTGACAGGGCCATGTGAAATGTAATTACCTGTGTGTCAAAGGCCAGGGTAGTGTATGCCTAGACTTCTATAGTGATACACACCCATATGTACTTGTTGCAATAATTGCTATGTGAGGTTGACTGAGTGTGATGGTGAATGTGTTGGTGAATGTGTCAGAGTTCGGTATATGTGTGATAGCTTAGTGGGAAACTGTTTCTGTCATGGTATTATGTGTCCTAGCTGTGATCCGAGCAAAAGATGTGTATGCAATAGCTAGGCAGAAAAAGCAGTATGCCATATGGTCTGCCATAATCCCTTGTTGTCAACTGGGGTGTCCCAATGTAGGCTAAAGCAGTACATGTATGCTTATTGGGTGTTACTGCTGGTGAATCCAACTCCTGTATGAACTGTAGTACTACCTGAAGCTGTATGAATAAACAGCACAGTATGGTGCACATCCACATTTATTGGAACCACTGTTTTGTGTGTTCCCTGTAGTCCTCACAGATTACATACCTCAGGCATAAGGTCTTGTAATACTGACACACAGTACTGTAAGGTACACAGGTAAAGGTCACCTGGGCAAAACATGGTTTGATGTATAGAGTGTGCCAGGCACTGTTAGGGAGTTGTGGGTTGAGAACTGATATGTGGTATTGAAAGTGTGTATCTTCTGACAGCCAATAGATTGCTATATATGGCAGTTAATTGATATCTGCACTTTAGAATGTGTGCCACATGACTTGTTCACACATATTGTTTCATTGTCTTCCAGGGTAATGTCCCACCATCGTAATCCCGCCTATAGCACAGCGGAGGAAGAACAGATCACAGAGAGCCTGGTGTAGCACTATCCACTGCTGTTCTCCAGAACCAGCCAGGACCAGCATGAGCGGACTGCTCTGTGGCAAGATCTTGTCCATAGGGTAAATGACATAAGCATGCATAACCGGACATATAAGCAGGTACACCATCAATGCAGTGATTTAATTAGACATGTCCAGCAGCATGCATCTGATATCAGCAGACAACAGCTTGCTACAGGTGGGGGGGGTAGCCATCCATCCCCCGTCACCAGAGTGGAGGAGCTGCTCCTGAGCCAGGTGGATCCTGTCCAACAACAACCACAAGTAACATGTATCATCATGGAGGCCGAAGCCACTCAGCAGGTTGACATGGAGTGTGCAGGTAACCTGGCATAGCTGTAGACTACTGTTACCTCTATTGGTAGAGCATGCTTATGTGAGGTGTGTACTGTGTAGTCAGACAATGTGGTGCCTAGTGCTATGCAATACTAATAATTAGGAATATAATCTGTAGGCCTGTGACTGTCAACCGTTGTACTACTGTAAGATTGCAAACACACAGTAGCAATGCCACAGTTGTTGCCACTGACAAAGTGTCTCATATCCTTGTAGGTCCCTCTGGTGTGACAGCAAGGCAGCAGACCCATGCTGGTGAGTGTGTTCTACCTTTAATATTGCTAATTAAATCTGCATGTCATAGGTGAGGTGTAGGCCATGTACACGTAACACACCTACGCATAATGCATGCTGTGCGTGTTTGCTGTGAGACTATGCACATCCTAGTAACGTGGGTAGCTGCCTAAAACCCATACAATACACAGAGCATCCCACACAATTGTGGCAACACTGTAGTGGACATTGGATAGGCAGAGTCAATACACATGCACACAACATACACAACTTTGTCATACGCAATACACGTTAACATGCTACACATGGCATATTCAGACACCCACTGTAAGGTCACACTACAGTATCCCAAACCTCATCCACACAGCACACATAATATACCTGAGGGGGTAGATGCCTCACATGTGGCTGTGCAACACTCTTCAACACATAACACATTCATGTTAGGCAATTCCCCCTAATGGGCACCTTACAAACCCATGTAACAACTGGCCATGAAATGATGAATGTAGCCATGGTACTGCAGTTCAGGTACAGCATGCTATGTGCTGATCTGGCACACATTAGTAGCCTTGAGTGACCACATGGTGCTGCATGATGGCTCATGGTACTACACCCCATACAGTGGCCACAATACTACACATATCATGAATTGCTATGCACCTCAATGTTGTGTGTGTGCAAACATATGCACCTATACACAATATGCATAGCAATCACCATTTGTACAAAGTGACACACATGTCTTGTAATGCTATTGCGTGTAGAGGTCACATGACACACATTGTGTATGTGTGATGTTTCATGTTGCAGTTGTGTGGTAGCATGGCATGTCATGGCTGGCACTGGCATGTCCACAATATGCCCTACACTCACCATAACCACTGTAAAATTGCTATGTTGAGCAATGGTATTCCATCAGGTATACATGCACCACTCATCCTGTGTGTATACATAGCATGCATGTGCTAAACCTGTGTCCACAAGTATCTGCTAAAGACACAGATGCTCTAATCAGAAATGGACATCTATGTGACACACTGATACACATCCAGCCATGGTATGTATACCTGTGACTGATGGTGCACAGGACATCGCAGAGCTTTTAATACCTGCACAGCAATGTTGTGTCCATTTACACATTGTGTTTCAGGGTGAGGCCATTCACTGAACCAAACACACATGCATCAAAGCCACATTTACTGTTATTAGCAAGGCTGTCTACACTCACACTGCAGGCTGTTGAGCAACACATGTCCTGCATGCTGTCACGTTTGATATAAATGTTAGGCTTGTGATACTGTACACCACCATCACACGCTATTGAGTATGTTCGGGATTGCTGGTGGTGTGTGTGTGTGTGTGTGTGTGTGTGTGTGTGTGTGTGTGTGTGTGTGTGTGTGTGTGTGTGTGTGTCTGTTTTAGTGAGGAGTGTATTTGTGTGCATGTGTGCATGTGTTCATGTGTTCATGTGTGCCATCATCATGTACGGGTCATAATGTGTGTTTGCTGTCTTCCTCTCACAGGTGCTGATTTTGGGCTGGTTCAATGCAGCAGGGAAACTGATGTCACTGAGCATAATAGTGATAATGATGATAGGTGTGTTGAGGCACAGGCATGTTTGCCAGGGTGTGTCGTTGGGCCACCAATCAACAGTACACAAGTGTCCACCCTCATCATGCCACTGGCAGACATTCCACAGGTCTTACAACCTCACGCATGTTCCAGGCTGTCAAGGAGGCACAGGTATGTATGGAACAGTACACCACACAGGGACTAAGGGCACAGAGGGCACAAAACACTGCCATAATAGACAGTATCCATGACCTAGCTGGTGCCATCCGTAATTACACTGAGGTCACTGAGTGACATTGGGGAGAGACATTAGTTGTCCTCCGCAATGTCATGTCCATGTTTCAGGACAGTGCGGGATGGTTGAGTCATCGACGTGGACATATGCCAGCAACATCAGCAGCTGGCAGTCACCGCGGATGTCCCTCAAGCCTCAGCCACTCACGTAGTGCCAGTACCAGCCCTAGCCCCAGCAATGGGCTGTCCATAGAACATCCAAGAAGACCATGTACACATGGCTCTGGACAGTCCAAGCAGGGACCTAGGTCCAGTGTACATCCATCTACCTCTGGGGATAGTACCCAGTCTGGCTTTGTACCTGATAGTGTCAGTAGCACCCCTGCCAGGCACAGGTACCATATCCGCGTCCAGAGATGGTGATCTGTAAAGCCTCACAGGTACAGTCTGTGGCTGTCCCACAAATACCCGCATATGGCAGCCACATGGTGGAACTGTGTGCATGCAGACACACACACACACACATAATCCAGAAACGTAGGGCTAACACATACCCACACACATTACATCAACATTGGCCCATACCAGTATTCTTGCCACACACACACACACACACACACACACACACACACACACACACACACACACACACACACACACACACACAAACATACATGTCGATTGGATGGCTCACTGTAGGCCTCTGGCAAACCAACAACACACCCTGTGCATATGATGAAACCTGTGCCACCTCCTGTCATCTGTAACATCGATGCAGGAACAGGCTGCCATGGTGCTGATGCACAGGGTGTCTTTTTAGCAGTATAGCAATGTTAGCATGTTGTCAGCAGTAGAGTGTAATGATATTCTTGAAGGTGTAGCTGAGCAGGCATGATGCATTAAAGCTATGATTGTCATTGTAGTGTTGTTTACACCAGTGCTATTTCCAATTGTATATTGTCCGCCCACGTACCACTTGGCTGATGTATGCAGTATTCGCAGCATGTGTTAGAGAGTGGACAGTATGTGTGGGATGTGTGTAGCACAGATTTGCAGGTGTACAGTTGTGAAAATGGTGGAGGTGCACTGTCTGCATGTACGTGCATAGTGGACACATGGGCAGGGTGACATGCTCTGTATTATACAGTAACACTCCATAGTTTCTATTGGTGGCCAGTATGCATTGTACTACACACATTTCAGAACATGACTACACATGTTTGTATGACATGGTTTGACACTGTGCTGTGGGTGATACTGTTACTATCTGTCATTGTTTTGTATTCTGGTAGTATACATGACTTCAACAGCCTGACCATAACCAATCGTTAGATGATGTCTTAACAACTGACACACAGATGTAGGACACACAGCTACATTTGGATCCTTCAGGCACTATACTATGCCAGTAACCAGTGGTATTCACCTGCACCCATTAATGAGACCCCTCCTATTTGGCATATGTCTCTCTTAGGTACAAGCAATCACAGAAGGGATAGGTCTGGTCATGTGTGCTAATGCATAATGTGGCCTATGCTGCATTCTCCAGGTGACACACACATCCTCCACATGGGTATCATGCAGACAGATACCTGTTGTCAAACCCATGCTGTAAAGCTATAAGCCAAACTAAGCATAGTTATCCACCTTTATGGAACATATCATCCCCACAGTACCACATAGGTAGTAGCCACCAACATGATGAACAGGTAACGATGTGTACATGCAACCAAGTGTTACGTCATCTCTCCTTTGATATTCACATTTCAAAAGGTATTATGAAATCCCTCGGTAGATCACATAAGCAATAAGGGGTCTGCATGCATATCCACAAAGGTTGTTGTACACCTGTAATGAATAGTCATCATTGATAGACTTTGCTGCGTTTGAACAGGTCTGACATATACCTTGGCCATAAACCCTCACTCACACATTTCAATATAAACAGTAATGAGTGTGTATGACATAGATGATCTAGGCCAGGGATCACTGCAGTGGCTGGCCTTGTCACAAGCATACAGATATGACCTAAGGTCTGGCAAGCAGCAGCACAGTCTAGCAAAGATGACAGCTGTGTTCTTGGAGAAAGCAGGGTTCCCACACATGCAATAATTGAGGTAACATGTACGTATATGTATTTGCCACACAGCTAGCGCACATGTGCAATGCATGCTTATATGTCATACAGTAGTAAAAGCAAAACCCACAGCACATTGACCAACAGTGTCACACACATACAGCACACACACTCACCAAGTGCAGAATTCAAACCCCTACCTAACTACTTCATGATACTAGAGCAGTACGCATTCACACAACGCGCTATACACATTACTGGGAGTTCTCTTTTCCACAGGTATATTTGTAGGATGGTGACATCATCAGACTTGACAAAGCTTAGTTTACCACTTGTAAGGTGTTTTGCTACTCTCCAGAAGGTTGCTCCTTCCCAAGGAGACCACACACAGTTGTCAAATACAGGATTCAACCCCCTACCTAACAACTTCATGATACTAGAGGAATACACATTAACACGATGCGCTATACACATTACTGGAAGTTCTCTTTTCCACAGGTATATTTGTAGGATGGTGACATCATCAGACTTGACAAAGATTAGTTTACCACTTGTAAGGTGTTTTACTACTCTCCTAAAAGGTTGCTCCTTTCCAAGAAGACCACACACACACAGTTGTCAAGTGCAGGATTCAAAGCCCTACCTAACTAATTCATGCTACTAGAGGAGTACACATTAACATGACATGCTATACACATTACTGTGAGTTCTTCTTTCCACAGGTATATTTGTAGGATGGTGACATCATCAGACTATACAAAGTTGGTTACATTAGGTGACATTAGGTGGGCTACATTGAAGGAATTTCTAAACACTTTGGCCATGTGATCATCAAAGGGGAGTTTACTATCTACCTGTGTCCCCAGGGCCATAATGACTTTCACCGTACATACTGGATTACCACCTATGTGGTAATTTGTGTGCACTTTGTTTTACCCAAAGGGGATGACTATGCATTTTTTGGCATTCAGCTTGAGGGCATTGTTTTTACACCAGGTATCTGTCTCTGTAAGACACTTCTGGAGGATGTCTGTGTCAGCCGAAGAGTCAATTATGGACCACTGTTACCATTCATCTGCAAACCTGTTCAGCCATACACCTCCCATGCTTGCCTGAACAGGTGGGGTCCCAGGACCAAGACCTGTGGGATGCCATTTGTGATTGGCTTATAGTTGGACATGGCACCCACAACTCTGAACATGTGTGTTTGATGTGTGAGCCACTTGGCCACCCATCCTGTGACATAGTTGGTAATGTTCAAGCTGATACGCTTGTCCATTATGACAGAGTGGGGAATGATGTAGAAAGTCCTTTGTGAGGTCCAGGTGGGCTCTGTGGACTACTTTCACCTCTATCAATGTCCTTGGTAACTGTTTGAAATAAGTTAACTAGGTTTAGGAGCCAGGATCTGCCTTTAACAAGGTGAAGTTGTGTAGAGTCCAGTGTCTGGAGGTCTCCATTGTCTCAGTTTATGGGTTCCATGACAATTTGCTCAATAGCTCTGTAGACCAGGCTGAGTAGACATATTGGGCAATGGTTTCCAGGTTCTGTTGTGGCACCCCCTTTGTGGAGCTAGATGACTGTTAGTGTATGCCATTCTTTGGGTACATAGCCTGTGGTATGCTTGTGTCTGGACAGTGAATGTAGGTGAGGGTGTAGTTCCTTATGGGCCTAGTGTAAGATGTAGCCTGGGACACCATCCAGTCACACTGATGCTGTGTTCTTAGCTTTGGTGAGGGCTGTCTTTACCTGCATGTCCATGATGTCTGGGGCTCTGCATCCTTCTGTGATGGACACAGGACCTTTTGGGGGTGATGGGGGAGTTTACACTGAACTTGTCCCCCTGGATGTGGGCAATGAAAGTTGGTTTGGTGTATTTATTTCCGTTTTTTAGTAGCTGACAGCATATTTGGAAGTTGACACCTACATGTCTGGTATAGCTACTGAAGGCTTTGTGGTTGTTATTCTTACATTCCTTGGCTATTTTTCTTTAGAAACTGTCCTTGGATTATTTTATGAGCGATCATTGTTTCTTCCTGATAATGATCAGTGATGCCTTTCCTTTAGTGAAGTTGGCTCTATCATGTGTTCGTTTCCTCCTTCTGTTGTCTAGCTTATTTATGGCCAACAACCACCTGATTGTTGTCCTATTTTTGGAGGAGTGCATCTTGGTTTTATTTGTGATGTCTCATTCCATGCATCCTTGTAGATGCTCATAGGATGCACTTGTAAATGATTCTGCAGATTGTATACCATTATTCTATAGCAAGAGGTCTTTGGAACGTTCCACTTTGGTCTGGGGAAGTGTGCAGTTTGCTTTTGCAAATGTCTTCACAGTGGTTTCATTGACTGGGTGGGGGGTGGGATGTGGATGTCCAGTGTGATTACTTAATGATCTGATATTACCAGCAATTGGTTTATCTCTGCTGTGGAACACTGGTACCCCATGTTGGTGATGATCATGTCCAGTATGTTGTCACCTCTAATGGGCATGGTGACCAGCTGTTCCAGGGTGTTAGAGTTTTTAAACTCTAGGAAACATTGGGCAAAGGACGTTGTACATGAGTAATTCCACTGTTCAATGTTTGGGTAGTTGTAATCTTCTCATATAATGCTGTTTGATAGGACCTTTATATTTTCTACTGTTCTCCAGAATACTAAGTGAGGTTCCTGAGACAAGGTATGGGATCTGTAGCAGGCTACAATCTGATGGGCAGCTTTGCCCAATGTTAGTTGCACTCGCATGGTCTCCAAGGCCTCATGCTGTGCCACTAACCTGTAGGTGTTGGTATCCATATGGTAAATGGGTACACCCCTTCCTTTTGTATTTCACTCATGGTTTTGGGTCCGAACATCAGAGGGATTGTGACTGTTTCACGTGGAGCATATCCAACAGCTCTGTGTTTTACATAGCTTTGTATGTTACGCAGTGAACACCTCTGAGTAGGCGATATGCAAGGGAGTACGGATAGAGCATTTTGAGATGGTCTGTGTATGGCATGTATTTCAGGCCACTAATGCTCTTTGTGAGGTACTGCTGCTGGCTTTCCAGTTGTTGTAGTTGTCTTGTGAGGTACATAGCAAAAGTGGCGTTGTACTCTATTATAGTTCTAGTGAGTGATGAGTAGAGGGGAACAATGTCCTCTTCTATTCTGCATGAGACACATTTTGTGATGAGGTGTACCACATAAGAGGGTTTCCTGACTACTGTGGGAATGTGATTATCAAAGTTGTATCCACTGTCCACCTGTGACCCAAGGTGTCTTGTCACACTTTCAGTGTGAAGTATACTACCACCTATGTTGTAGTTCTTGGCTACAGAGTTTCTATCAAAGGGGATGACAATGCACCTTTTGGCATTGAGCTAGAGCCCATGGCTTTGACAACAGCCATCTGTCTCAGTGAGGCCCTTTTGTAGGATGCCCACATCTTTAGTGTTTACAATTATGGCTCCTAGTTTGCAGTCCTCTGGAAACTTCAGCAGCCACAGACCTTCCATGTTAATGTTTACTTCAGGGAAGTAGATACTTCACAGCCTGGGAAGTTATCTGGTCCCATGGCTGCTATGATACTGGCTTTGGAAAGTGTTTTTTACCTGTGCAGCCATGATGACAGCAACTTTGCAGTCTTCCATTATAGAGATGTGCTCTTTCATAGGTGAGAGGGGGTAAAGTTAACACTTATCCTATCTGCCAGGATGTTGGCAATATCAGTTGGCTCTGTACATTTAGTGCCATTGAGCTGTAACTCAGAACAGATCTGAGTGTAACCATGACATGGACCTGTCTGTTGGGCAGAGATCTCCTGAGTAGACAGTATGCAACAGAGTACAGATTGGGTTACATTCAGTCTTGTTGCATGGGGCAACTATTTGAGGCCAGTAATCCTCTTGTTAAGGTACTCCATTGGTCTTTCTGGTTGCTGAACGTGCCTAGTCAGATTCATCGCAAGTGTGTTGTGGTACTCTCTGACAGGTCTGATGACTGCTGAGTAGTGGGAACCTCCTTTGACCTACATGCACAGACCTTGGCAGTTTGTGTGAACACATAGCATGATTTTCCGACCACTTTGTGAATGTGTTTCTGGAAGTAGAGATGACTATCCACATTTGTCCATAGATCCCTTATTATCACATCCGTATTTAGCCTAAGTTTGTGAGCATGCCCAGTATGACCTTTCAGTGTGATGCTGAATGAAATCCACTACATTTGTTGGAGTTTGTGGGCACACCCGGTATAGACATTTATACTATATGTGTATGGAAAATCAGGTTGTATTTTTACAGCAGGGCTCACCATTGTGTCATAGATCAACAGGGTTCATGCTGTGCCTGCAGGGCTTCCATGAGACACTTTGCATAGACTTATCAACATTTCTACATACAGGGGGGACAGCTATTCTTTGTACATTTCTACCCAGGGGCACACCTGATTGTTACTGTGGGTGCACATAGGATGTGGGTTTCACCTGACACTTATACACATTTGATATGCCTGCACTGCTATGTACAGGACACCATTTCAGTCTGTACTGTTGCCTATCGTACTGGCTTGAGGCATACTACTGTACTACAGATCTTAGCGTCCAATGTCACGTATATGAGATTGCGACTTCATAGCCTATACAATCCACATCACAAAGCCTGGCCTGATGTTCTCTGTCTGCATAGGCGTGTGGGGGAGGTTATCCATTTGCCTCTTTAGGGGCATGATACTGCATTTCTTTGTGTTTGCATTAGCGTACAATTGTCCTGCTGTGTCTGTGCCATTGAAATACTATCATGGCTTAGTGGTTCAGTACTATGACTATATTGCACAGTATCCTGGGTTTGAGCCCTGTCACTGCTTTTTATTTTCATGCTGGGCAGACCAGACTGCTTAAGGACCAGTAAAGCAGATATGAGCATGTTTAACTGACTTTGCTCAACTTTGCCCAACCTTGCCCAACATAGCTAAATGTTGCCCATCGTTGCGCTAGTTAGCACAAGCAATTTTGTTTACATATACTACATATTAGTAAAAGCTGCTTAGCACTACTTTATATTGCTTAAAACATGGCAATCATGCCTCAGGTGGTGCTGCAGGGCTGCCTATGTTGGATGCACATACTACACTCCCTATACATGTTTGGAAACAGGTAGTGTCAAGTTAGGCATCCCTTTTATTTCATGTGTGAGCCAGAGGGAGGTATCATTTCCAGGATTCCTACTGAGCCAGTGTATGTGCCATGTGTTGCCTCTTTGCCAAGGCAAGGCATACTGGGCACACCTCCTTCTGCCTACTGGGGCAGGCTCAGGTTGTTCCTCCTCCGAGTCACGCTGTGCCTGTGCAGGCCTTGGCAATGGTGGGGGGCTGTTTGGCCCTGCCCCATGCTGTTCCTGCTGCAGATGTTTTCGCAGAATCATATTGTGTAGCATGGCACATACCATGACAATTTGGGTACATGTAGTTGGTGAGTACTGCAAGGCTCCACCAGATGTGTCCAGGCACTGGAACTGTGACTTGAGCATCCCAAACACATGCTCGATTGCATTTCGTGTTTGTGCATGTGCCTCATTATAGAGTTCTTGTCCAGGTGTGTGTGCATTTCTGATGGGTGTCCTCAGCCACGGCTCCAGTGCATATCCAGCATCCCCCACTAGGTGACCTTCAAGGATGTCCCCATTGGCAAATGTCTGGTACAGCTGTGACAGATGCCAGATGTGGGAATCGTGGTAGCTTCCAGGGCAGCCAGCACACACATTCAGTATTATGCCCTGGGCATCACACACGACCTGGCAGTTGATGGAGTGGAAGCCCTTGCGGTTGATGTAGGCCCTACCCCACTCACCAGCTGGTGCTTTGATGTTTTATGTGCGTGCAGTCAATTGCACCCACTACCTCAGGGTATTCCACTATTTGATGGAAGAGATGCATATTGCTTGCCAATACCTCATGGGAATTGGGGAAATATACATGATCACCAACATGTGCTGACATGGCATTCAGGAACTGGTGCAGTACCCTGGATGCTGATGCCTGTGAAATCCCCATCATATCACCAGTTGGTCTCTGGAAGGTACCTGTTGCTAGTATTCTTAGGCCAACACATACCTTGGTTTCCACTGGGATGGGTTCCGCTCTGTTGGTTTTGTGTGTGAGGCGTGGCTTGCACAGCTCAACAATTTGCTGCAGGAGCTCTCTGTCCACTCTATAGCACTCCACTATCTCCAGCTAATGTAGACCCTGGTAGGTTACCCTGGGTCTGTACACTCTTCTCTGTCTCCTCACTGAGGGTTGCTCAGCAGCATTCACAATGGCACCACCTTCAGCATTTTGCACATGTCACCTTATAATAGCAATGGCAGACCCTAACATTTTTTTGTCTTGGTTAAGCTTTTTAAGTTTTCACTTCTCTTTGTAGACTGCAGTTTTGCAGTGTTTCTGAGAAAAACATGGGGAAAAGTTGTTTGCAGAGTTTTAAGTGCTGGGCTGGGATGGGCTGGGCTAGTGTACTGCCTGTGTAATTCCCTGATTCTGATTGATTTCACCTGGCAGCTGTGCTAGTTCTCCTTGGTTAACTTCCTACTACTTCTTTTCCTTCCTTTTCCCATTTCTGTTTCCACAGGGGGCAGCACCACGCAAACAAGCGCAAACACATGCACACGCATGCACACACATGCACACAGTCTTACACAAGCTTGCACAGGCTTAGGTGGGTGCACATTCATGCATACAGGCTTAGACAGCCTTACACAGTCTTACACAGGCGCACACACACACACACACACACACACAGGCTTAAACGGGTTTACAGGTGCACACACATGCACACAAAGTGTAAGCATCTTTGCAAGAAACTTTGGTAATATCCACGGCGTACACCTTCGGTTTCTGGGTTTCAGTTAAGACAACTGTAGACGCGCCTCTTCCAGTCCTGAGTAACTCACAGCAAACACATGCCACTCTGCTCCAGTAAGCTTTCAGTCTTTTTGATACATACCCCCTCATGATGTCACCTATCTTCTACTCTGTTACTCCCCTAATCCTACTCTTATACTCTAGGGACATGGTTCACATGGCAGGGATAATTGGGATTCACTATCCATATACTCATTTGCATAGGATTGCCTACTAATGCTTGCTTACATCTCTCAGACTGAGCTTCCCCCCTTAGCAACTACTACTCAATAGCCATGTTGTCTTCAGCCTGCCATTCACCTGCATGGCAGATGAATATTTTGAATAAAATCCCTATCTGTGGCTTTTATTTTTTGTTTTTCAGGTTTTTAGAGCATCGCATGTTTGCGCTGCGCTATGCTTAAACTTCTGAGATCGAGGAAAGAAAATACATTTATTTTTCATTATTTTGCAACAGATGGAAATGCCAATGGCCATATATTTGGCCATTGGCATGCTTCCGCAACTGGATGCATCTTTTATTTGGAGCTGTCATAGCTCCGTTTTGCTATTTGCAGAACGGTACTCAGTTGCCAACCGAGTACATTTCTGCAAATAACAGTACTCTTACTCATACAGGTTAGTGTTTCCTGGATTGCAAATTTACCTCATTTGCATAGCTTTCAGCAGCAAATGAGGTAATTTGCATAAACTAACACTGTCCGTGCAAGAGTCATTTTAGGAGCTCTCTTGCACTCCCCTGCCGGCTGTTACTGGATTGCTTGACAGACATGTTGGCTGGCTGGAGTCTTACTCTACCCTTAGACTCTGTGCAAGCCTTTGTGAATCTGGCCCTATGTCTTGCATATTTCTATGCGTACTACCAGTTTTACATTTTACTATGTTGCTTCCATTCCAGCCTGCTTCTGTTGTTAGCAAAAGCATGCAAGAATGCATGCTATAAATTACCATTTAGATGCAGTATGAAAGTCATTACCATTTTAACATTAGCAGACTAGCAGCAATTATTAAAATATTAAATGTACAACACAGGCTAGCAGCAGTTATTAAAATGTTAAATGTATAACACACACTTTCACATCCTTATGTCTGACACTGTGAGCCATTACTGTATCATTGCAGATATTTGACATAGGGCTGTTATTAGCTTTTGAGATATGCCATATAATATCATAAGTTGTAATAGCAGGTACGTGTCCTCTGACTTGGTTTACAAGTTTCCATCTGAAACTGTTTTTCAACAGTGGGTTACCTGGAGCAAAAAAAAAAAAAAATCAACTGTTCTTGTTTTGGAGACTGGTACTTTCAATGTCAAGGAATGAATCTTGAAGGAGGGCCATTTTTTGCAGAGGAAATGTGTTGATTCCAGTACCATTTTTTCTCTTTTTAATTTGTAAATAGTAAACAAAATTTATGTAAACTCTGTGGAAGTAGATTGTAAATGGCACCTGTATGACAGGTAAACAGTGCAAGCAACTGTATTACCACCTTGCATGCATGATAAGTGGTTGTGGAAGAGGGGGAAATCATTCTTTTGTCTACCACATAAGGAGTTCTAAAGTTTTAAAATCTAACTTATGTTGGTATCTTGCACATCATGCATGATTTACTGCTTTTCTGCCATCATCAAAATTTGCTTTTCTGTCATTTTTTGGCTACTTTTAATATTAGAGCATTTTAATGTTCCTCCTTTCATCAGTGATATTATCTACCAACTCCCGATGCTAGACTTATACATTATTTAGTAGTTTATTTGAGTACCACATATCAGTGAACTGTTCCATGGAGTGTGTGTGTGTGTGTGTGTGTGTGTGTGTGTGTGTGTGTGTGTGTGTGTGTGTGTGTGTGTGTGTGTGTGTGTGTGTGTGGAGACACAGAGATAGATACATGAAGCATATTAATTTTGCATTGTGCTGTCATGTGCCCATAATGCACCTCCAGGCAGGCACCTCCTTCAGAGTGGCTTTCAACTTCTTAGTGCAAGAAATCTGGGCAAAGAGTAAAATAATAGGGAAGAAAGGACCATTAATAGTACAGATATTAATTTTCCTATTAGAAAGCTGGTAATAACATGTTTTGTGTTAGCATGCATTTTCTTAAGGATAGGGGTTGTCATTATTTAGTGACTTCAATTACCAATGCTTTGCCATAAAACCACACATCTTATGAGAAACAGATGAAAAATGAGACTAAAATCTAGACATTCTGTAAAATTCTGGCCAGTTGAAATGTATAATTGACTGATGAATGGACTGGTGTATATGTCAAATTAAAAACCGCACCACAAGTAAACAAACCAAGTCCACACAAAGAGACTGAAACCAGGAGCCAGCAGGAAGAAATAAATGAAATAGGTGTACAGTTACTTCAAAACAAAGCAAATCTTTGATGTTAGAGTCCGCACTTTTTTATTGCAACACAGTAAATACAAGCACTTTCGTCTCTGTATGTTCAGAGACTTTATCAAGATACCTTATAAAAATACCCGATAAAGTCTCTGAACTGACAGATACAAAAGTGCTTGTATTTACTGTGTTGCAATAAGGAAGTGTGGACTCTTAACATCAAAGATTCACTTTGTTTTGAAGTAACTGTACGCCTGTTTCATTTATTTGCTCCTGCTGGCTCCTGGTTTCAGTCTCTTTATATGTCAAATTAAAATATATATTAATGCACATCAAAGGCGTAAACACTGCTGCTGTGAGGCTTATTGGGGTTTTACACAATTACATTTTTGGAAAAAGAGGTGATGAAGAATTGCGCTTAATATATAATGACAATGATTAGAAAGAAATTAAAAATTATAATATAGACTTTTTCTTTAATTCAGAAAATGTATATTTAATTCACATTATTTTATTTTGTCAGTGAATGAACTTAACACAGTACTAATATTGTAACTGTCCCTGAATTGTCCCCATAAGTAAATCATGACCAGAATTTGGATATCTATGTTTTTGTGGACAGCACAGGACTAGTGGTGGACCAGCGTGTCAAATTAAAAAGTAATGCATGAATGCAGTTGACTTTGTACTCAACTTAATTACCTTATTTTTGGAGAAACAGGTGCTGAACTTCACTTAATGACAATAACTAGAATTATAATACACTTCTTTAGTAAAAACTGCATATCAATTTACATTCTCTTATTCTTTGTCAAGGACTCAGGTTAACAGTACTGTTCTGATATTTTAAGTGTCCCTGTCTGATTATATACTTTTGTATTTGTCCCTGATTCTGATGGGATGTGAGTGATTTGTAAAGAATACATTGCAAAGATGGCGTAGAGGCAACATTTTCTGGCTTACCCTCCTGTCACTGCTGCCAGCACTACTTATTGTTGTGTATTTGTTCTTGCTATATAGGCAGATAGTAGACTTTGTTGGCTGCTTTATGGGGTGTATAGAAATGAGTTAAGTCATCAAGGCTGTTTTAATCTATGATCAATTATTTCTACCAGTTGGAGCTCAATGAGTGCTATGCTGTCTTATGGGGGAGATATGAGCTCTTAATTTGTCAAGCCTGTGTTTCTCTATTATTAATTGGCTACTATTTTTACTGATTGGCTTGGACTTTCAATGAGGTCTACACTGTTTAATGGTAGGATGGGAGAGATATAAGTTTTTTAATTCAAATCTGTTTTTATCTGTTAGCTATTTGACTTTCAATTGATGTTATGTTGTTTCATGGGGGGCTGAATTCTTAATTCAGAAGGCTGTTTTTATATCTATTATTAGTTGAATGAATGAATGAATGCTTTTTCCTTAAGGGTTTTCTGGGAATGGTTTGGATGGAAGGCAATCATTGTATAATTGCTTTGCAGCTTTGCTCTAATGTATGTCAATTATTTTCCATTAGGGTTTTTCCTCTGATGACTGGCTGAACAGTACTTGCATATATCATGATGGATCACAGGGAGGGGTGACAGTGATTTCTGATTAAGAATACAGCAGATTTTCTTCACGTGAAAGGAAGAACATTCATGGAACTGCATGCAGAGATAACATGGTGATGCCATTCATTGTTCAATTGCTCATTAATAATGTATATCAGAGAAACTACACCTAAGTGCTAAGTCCCGTCCAGATCCTTAGCTTCACAAATGGTTCTGTGTGCTAAAATACCTTGCACACTTTTACTGGCTGAAAATGTGAACTCACAGCAAAGTCATTTTTTCTTGCCATTTGATTTTTAGATGATTAAGTATTATCACATTTAGAAGTGATAAAAGGGCAGATGACCAGTAAGCAGACTGCAAGCTGCACTTAATAGCTCACTTTAGCCTAGGTTTCCTATGATGGTTCTGACTTAATGTTTTACAAAGGCAATAGAGTGGTGTGGAAATTTCATATTGGCCAGCTATTCTGTCAGTATGTCATCATTTGTGTATTTGCCTAAGTAAGTTCACTTTTGGATCATGGTGGCACACAACACATCATCATCCTTGGGAGATTGCACAATATCAGCAATGTACATCTCTGAAGACCTGCCCCCCACTGCTCACATATGCCATACATTGCTGATTTTTCTATACAGTACAGTAGAAATGCTATAGATTTTTATTCTGCTGCTGCTGGCATTTGGACTATACCTGCAGAGATATGCACTGTGCTGAATTCTGAACTGCTAAATTTATATTATAAGTTTTTATCTGGATGAGGCGTGTTCATCTTCCTTTACTACAATTTATTTGGATGTGAGAAAAGGCAGTGAAAAAATAAAGTAACAGCTGAATGCAATATATTTTTATGCACATAGAATGGAGCCCATGGCTGCAGATACAGTCATTAAAAAATATTCAGTTTTTGTATTCTCTGTTCAGCAACTCTATTATTGCACAATAGCATCTTCTTACATAACAATACTTATTAACATTTCAGTAAGCATAAACCCTCTGACAAGCTATGCACATAGACGTTTTAACAAACCAGATATGTGTATAGTTATATAATTGGAATATAAAAGGGAGACTAGAGAAAAAAAAAGTAGAAGAAGCCAAAATGCCAGCGATGTAAAAAGGAGAGTGCGAAACAGAAAAAATCTCAACAGCCAAATCAGGGAACTAGTCAAGTCTTGAAAAGCTAAATACAAGATTAAAATAGCCTCCCAAGCAAAGGATAACCACAAAATATTTTAGTTATGTCCAAATTTTTAAGGGAAACACTCAATGTGCTGAGTTGGTTTTAGATTGAACTACCTATACTCAGCTAGAAGAAATAGCAAATCTGCTGGCTGACAAATTCAGCTCAGATTTCACCACCTCATCACCTCCAGTCCCTCCCCATGAAATCCACTTACTCCATTCCTTTGCCTGTTATCATAAGAGAACTAAGCTAAAATCATAGCATCAATGGGCCCTGATGGAATCTCAGGGATCTTATTAAATAGCTAGAAATATAACTTTGCAGACCCACTCGGATCTCTATTTAGCCACAGTCTCCAGACAGGCTTTGTCCCAGTAGAGTGGAGGACAGCAGCAGTCATCACTCTACACAAGGTGGGGGGGGGCAATCAATGGACCCAGGAAACCACTGACCCATAAGTTTGACTAGTCTTATTTGCAAGGCTATGGAAATGATAATCATGGACCTAATTAACAATGATATAGGAAATCTATAGACACTAAACTGCATCTAGTTTGGCTTTGGCAATTGCAGGTCCTGCCTGGTGGATGACTTTGAGAAGGCCACCAAGGCCATGGATAAGGTTATGTCAATGCATACCCCCTACCTTGACCTGGCTCAGACATTTGACACAATGCTGCACTCTGGTATTATTGAGAAACCCAGAAAATTTGGCATAAACCACTGTGTCACCAGATGAATAACTGAATGGCTCACAGGTAGGACACATGCTATTTGAGTGGGGAATCCACACTCAGCAAGAGGCCAGTCACCAGAGGAGTACCACAGGACACAGTTCTGGACCCCGTCCTGTTTGAGATATACTTCTCAGATATCAAGGCAAGCATAGATGGATTTTGGATGACCAGGTTTACTGATGTCTGTGGGCTGGGTACAATTATTGACTCCCCAAATGATGTTGATATCCTACAGAAAGAACTGAAGCAGATTAATGATTGGTGTCACAGCCATGGCCTCAAACTAAATGTGAAGAAGTACATAATAATACCCTTTGGGAAATCAAATACACCTACAAATGACAACATTGATAGCACCCTTAAAGAGTGGACCCAGTGGTGAGAGATCTGGGTACTCAGATAGACAGTAATCAGAACTTTGACCACCGTGTGTCCACAATATTGAGGAGATAATTTTATATGGCGCAGCTTATAAGTAATTTTATGTCATCCAGATCTAAGGATGTCAAAGTACCACTGCTCTCATCAGACCAATAATTGAGTACAACACACCTTTTAGAATGTACCTTGCCAGGCATCTGCAACAGCTGGAGCATCCTCAGAGATTTCTCATAAAAAAGAAAAAAATACAGTATGCAGACTGACTAAAAGCGGGTTCAAGCACCTAGGCAGTGAGACATTTCCCTGTGTACATTTGGATGGGGACACATGGCTGAAGTGACATTCAGCTGCAGAGGAATATAGCTGTGGCTAATTCCCTGTGGGCAAAGAGAAGAATGTTGTGCCACACCCACAACTTCAATAACCAAATGCACGGGAGAAATAATGTCCATGGCCCCCAAGGCAACATGAGACAGCAGGCAGTATGGCAGGCATCAGCAGCAGGCTGACCACTGGACATGTCAGTGGCACTAAAAATGTGGTGCACAACAGGAAGTGTCTTTATAATCAGTGTGTGTGGACCAATGCCCTCTTCACAGTGTCTTGGAAACATTACCAAAAATGCACACTGGAGCATAAATGTGACAATGGAAGTATGGAAGATTTCCTCCATTCTGTTGCACACTTATACATCTTGTAGATACATAAACATGTTGTGTACACTAAGCACAACACTCATTACTTCTTCCACCCCCATGCACTTGGGTATTAAAGCTGTGGGCATGGCAATGTGTGCTTCTCTTTGAGTACAGGGAATTCACAACAGCCATATTTCTCTGCATCTGAATGTTACTTCAGCCATGTGTCTCCTTTCCAAATGTACCACAGGGAAATGGCTCGCTGCCTAGGTGCCTGAACCCCTAAAAGCCCTATCACTGTACTGTATTCAGTTTCCTACTGATTACTGAGAGGTGATTTATGCATAACCTACAAGGAAGACTCTGATCTAGCCCTGATGAAAATGTTGCATATTCACAAAACTAACTGCACAAGGGTTACCCGCTCCAAGGATCTAAACCTGATCTCTGATATGAATAAATCATGCTGGAGAGATAGATATGTGTCTCACAGAGTCCCCCTCATACAGGATAGGCTTCCTATTCATGTGAAGCAGAATGCTTCCATGACCGTCTTCAAGTGCTGGACCAATGGATGGGAAATTGCAAATTCACTCCTGGAGTGGTGCCTATGTCCCTTATAAACAGACACAATCTTAAATAAAAATAGTGAAAACCCCACTTGTTGACTCTTGTTATCTTTCCTGCAGGGATATAAAGTTGGGTAAATCTGGATAAAACTGGCTAGGCTTGTAAGGGCTTTTGAGTCATTAGCCTAGTAATCTCCTATGAACCTATGGAGCAGTTGCTGGGTTAGTTAAGTTAACAGAGACATGTAATATGAAAGAAATAGGTGACTGTGAAGTCAGTGGGCTTAGAGCACTAATGTTGTGGTAAGCTAAATCACAGTTTAGATAAATGAGTTAATCAGGTATATTATGCAAATGACTGCAAGCTGGGCACTGTCATCAATTCCACTAATAATGTGGACATCATCCAAGAGGGTCTCACCCAAACAAATGACTGGTTGCAGAAACATGGCCTCAAGCTGAATACCAAAAAATGCATCATCAGCCCCTTTGGGGAGAGTGACATCCCCACAAATTATCACATTAATAACAATGTCCTAAGTATGTAATCAGTCGTGAAGGACTGGGCACCCAGGCTATTAGCAACCTGACTTTTGACCACCATGTTCCTTCCATTCTATAGAAAGCTTTCTATAGGGCCCACCTCAAAAGTAAGGGTATGTCATCTAGGGAGAAGGAGGTCATAACATCCCCGTATTCTTCCCTTATAAGGCCCATTATTGAGTACAATGGCCTGTTCAGCATATATCTCGCAAATCACATGCAGCAGCTGGAGAGACCACAGAGGTTCCTCACCAGGAGAATCCAGGGCCTCAAAAATCTACCCTACACTGATAGGCTAAAACCCCTATCTCTCTACTCAGTTTCATACAGACTCCTCAGGGGGTGACCTCTTGTCTTGCATACAAGACGATTTCAGACCCCACTTCGATGGGACTGCTACATATCCGCAAGTCAAGCTCAACCTGGTCTATGACATCAATAGGAATTGTTGGCAGGACAGATTTGTGTCCCAGAGACTCCACCATCTGTAGAATAGACTCCCTCTCCACGTCAAGCCAAGTACCTCTTTACCCCTTTTTAAGTGCAACCTGGATAACTAGATGGGAAACAGAAAATACATCCATGGATTCCACCCATGCCCCTGCTGGACAGGGGCATCAGATGCTGACTTGTCTAAACATGAGCTAAAACTCTTGGCTAGGCTTATAAGGGCCTCAGGGCCAATAGCCTAGTAACTTTCTATGATCCTATAACCCTATGTATATTTCAGGGAGCAGGTGAAGAAAGGGACTATATATTTGTAGAAATGTTTCAATGGAACTTCCTCTTTGCATTTGCTTTTTAGCCTCTTTGTCTCTTATATTTTTGTGAAACGTTGTTATCAAGGCTTTTTTCCCCAACCTCTTAAAAATGTATTTATTTATTTTTTTGTTGTGTAGATGGGAAGAGACAACAAATGAGGGCCTCAAACTGGGCACTAAATGGCCTAGCTAGTCCTCTGTTTCTATTAAATCATGAACACTTAATGCAAGGATACCTGATACTTCTGTCTAATGCAGTGCTAACTTAATTTCCACTGTGCATCTGTATCATAGTTGCCCTGTATTTTATTTTGGGTTTACCATCACACTGATGGCACAATAAAATTGTGATGCAAATGTATTTTCAATAACTTTTTCTCAAGCCAGGTTGTGTGGGTATATTTTGGGGGTCATCATGCCAATAATGGAAAAATAATGTGAAGAATGTTTGGAACAGTACAACCATTTTACACTATGATAGGGCCCCCGAATAGACCAACATTCATATTACTTCCACTTAAAAATGTGAATATTAAAGCAGGAATGATGTGTCCCAGAACTATTCACTTTGCTTTGTTTCCATGCCTATGTTCTACATTCTCAGCTTTTTAAGGTAGTAGCTACTGACCTTGCATTTGCCATATTCTGACTTTTGTGCTGATAAGCAAAAGTAAAGTTTGTTCCAACAGCACAAATTGCAGGTTCAAATTTTGCTTGTCATTATCTGGCTAATTGGAAGGGATCTTCTTTACAGTGACAATGCGTACTATGCATTATCTGTGAGTTAATTGGAGAGCTACATTTATCATTTAGTCTTGCCTGTCTTTTACTTACCTTCGTTACCTGCAGTGCAAACCAGTCAGAAAGCTGCAGCAAAACTACTTTAGATGAAACTGAAGCTGTCAAAGGTTTTAATTACACACAAGGAAAGTTAATTAGAAAGCTGAATGATGTTTCACTCCAGTGTCATAAAATAGAGCAAATTATCTAAAGAACTATCTGTATTTGCTGTTACTGATAATCATATGTTCAGGAGTTTAAAAGTACCTTTTGTGCAGGAAGAAATTTCAGACAAATGCTAGCCTGATGCAATATATAAGGGTATATATTGTGTGCGTGCTTGAAAGGGCTAGTACTGATATGTTGATAAAGATACAAGTGGAAAGGGGCTAAGTCTGTATGTTACTGGTTATATACTTTTTCATGTTCTAACTGGGAGAAGGAAAGAGTACATTGTCCACTGGAAAAATGAAGGAATAACATCTCCATTAGAAATATACTACAGCAGAATGTGAAACAAAAATGAGAATATCGGAGGTCACAGAGTATATAAATCATGTTAAACTAAACATCCAGTAATTTGCATGAATTGGAATGAAGATGTTTTAATGTGTGTAAGGACACAGAGTTATATTTTTTCAGAGCAGAAAAATTCAATGTTTGGTATATATAAACAGATATATTATCAGACATCCTGTTTTTAACTTCAAGTTTCCTATGGCATTTTATGACAAATCACCTTAAGAATAAATTGACAACCATACAAAAGCAAGCAATATAAAATGGCAAGTAATAAATAATGACAAAGTAATGGGATGATTTAGCAGAGTCCGACATTACCCCTTTTCATATCACTTTGTCATATGCTCAATTAAAAATATATCTTTTTCAGTGTTCTCCTGAAGATGGCCAGTGTCTGCATTCCAAACGCCAGTGCAGTAGCAAATTACAGGTGAGACACCTGATAAGAGAATGAATGATGTAGAGAACTTGTGAGATGCATCACTGGAATTATTAGCAACCCCTTGGAGGCTTAGCATAAGACCTGAGCATGGCAATTAAATATGATAATCTCCTAAAAGTAAGAGTGACCCAAGTTATGAGTGAACAAATACAATAACATTTATACTTTTTAGATGCTTATTGTAGTGCACAGGAAGACAATGCAGGCTGCAGAGAATAAATGTGATATGTTGTTAATAAGATATGCCAATAAATAGATTGAACAAACAGTTATACATCATATGTAAATGCCCCAGCTCAGAATTTTGATTGCACTAATCAAATCTTAGGAGACAAACAACCTGAAGATCAGCTTGAGATATTAAGTGTTTAATAATTAGAATGTTGTGCAACTCAACATATGAGGACTTCATGACAGCCGACACCTGGTCCCAAAGTCTAAACCTGGAGTCCAAGAAAACCCTGAAGTTATGCACCCTATCAACAAATTCAAACATGCTGCCACAACATTTAATAAAGTTGAGCAGGACTGGGGACAATGCAGTCTCTCAGGGTAGCATGAACTGCCAATGCCTCTGTTTTTAAGGTATTGAGTGCAACAGATTTTTATTTAGCCAAAAATGTATGACTTTTAAGTCTTTGGACCAAAAAAACAAACTTATGGTGTTATTTTGAGGAAAGGAGAAGTAAAATAAAGTATCATTTGCATAGGTATGGCATTCTAGCCTCCACTGCCTAAGGAAGTCTCTTAATGGAAACATATATACCACAAACAATAAAAAACCTAGGATAGGACTCTATGGAAATACACAGTCCAGACATCAAGTAGATGATGATCTGATCTCTGAACAACCTCCTAGTGAGTGTGGCCAGAGAGGTACTAAGACCACAGCAGAGATACTACAGTAGGTACATAAATGTTCTATCAAAATTCCATGGTCAGTAGGTGCATAAATATTTTATCGAAATGGCATGGTCAGCAATGGTCAGTATATTCATAAATGTTCTATCACAATGCTATCATCTCTGGTATGAAATGCTACAGAGGGAGATACAGGAGGACACACAACAAGAAGGACTGGTCTCTTCCCTGAAGAAGACTAATGACTCTACTTAGAACTGCTTCAGAAATATGGTAGGTCAAAAGACCCTGTTGAAAGGAATCTATGTGTCTACTAGCTGTACCATAACCATCAAGCTTCTTGTAACTGACTTGCTTGCTAACCATCCCTCTTAATACATTTTCGAGACTGTGTAGCAATTATCAAAATAATTAAAATCCAGAATTTTTTTTGAGGATGTGGATAACACTGGACTCATTTAAAGCCAATGGAAAAAAAAAACATCCTTACAAGGGAATACCAAGGTATGAAAAGTTATTGGTGCAAGCACATCAATACTGGTCAACACTAGCCTTAATGGACAAGGGTCTAGTCCATGTGTCAAAGGTTGCATGCATGAGACAAACTCTTCATAATCAGGAATCTCAAACACTATAATCAAGATGTAGCCAGTGGGAAGGCTGCCAGCCCAACTACCAAGAATTTTGTAAATAATTCTATGCCATTTATAAATATTAATATGATCCATAGGCTTGACTTACAAATGCAAGAGAACTATATATTATGTGTGTATTAAACTGCTGGTGCAGAAATGTATGGTAAACTGTATGTCCTATATATATATATATATATTGTACAAATGTTTCTTGTCAATATTATTATTATAATTTTTAGTCTTTGTATTAATTACTGGGGTTTTTTGGCATATCGTAATTGTAACTGGAGCTTTTCTCATCAGATCGCTGCTGAAAATGGGCCTTTGGCTCAGTTGGACCAACCTGGTAAACAAATGACAATAAATAAATAAATAAATGTATTAATTAATTGATTAATGTTAAGTGCTGAGCTTCAAGAATGTAACCACAGTGTACCCTACTGGAAAAGAACAGAGTTAACTTGCAAACTCTCAGAAAATAAGTGAATCGTTTTCAATGTTGGCAATCTCAGCTAGGAGACAGAATGTCTTCAGCTAGAAATTCTTTTTATTATCTGGAAACAGAAATAATTACAGATTTCAAATGTAAATGTGTTTAACTGTTTTATGACTTCCAGTTACAGGCAAAACTCCGAAAAATAAGTATTTTTGACACAGAGGTCACAAAGAATGATGGAATCTGAGAAAACCCAGCAGAAATGTTTGATAGTAACTTAAGAACTATCTCAGTGAATCTGTGCATTCTGTATATTCTCTTTGGACCTGAAACATCCACCTTCAGCACTTCTCATCAGCATTTGCTTGGCTCTGTAAGACATAGATTACAGTGGTTTCTCTTGGAGATAGACAGGAATCTAGTAGGGTTAGTTTAGATGTTTTCTGTATTTATTTGAGACTGTCCTGCAATGTTGTTTTGAAGTGTTTCCTGTGATACTGAACTCTGTTGTCACTGTATTGAGTTATTGAGTATTGTCTTGTGCTTTTCTTATTTATTGTTAAATATATTTAAACCTTTTTAATTGTGGCTGGTTTGTTTAGAGATATTTAAGCTCTTAGAGTACTTGCATATGTATTTAGTGACATTTTACAGGCCACTCTTAAATAGACTTGGCCTTGGTCACACTTACCATTTGGATAATAGTAACATTACACAGTAGAATTGGTCACCCTTTGGGATGGGCCTTATAGTAGCTGATAAAGAGTGGTTGGTGGCAGCTGGTACTACTGTATAGTCTGGGCAGAAGGGGGCACAGCTAGTGAACCTGTGCCAGCCTTCCCCAGGAGTGTCTGTGTGTTTGCATATAAATTAAACCTCAAAGTGTGTGTGTGTCAGCTACTTGGGCAGGAACACAAAGCACTGGTTGGACAGAGAGGGTGCTGGAGGTGTTTATTTCACCACTCGGCTGAGATCTTAACTCTACAGCTGTGCCAGTGGGGTGTCTTACTGGGGATCTGGATAAAGAGAGAGAAACCAACCCCAGAATGACTGTTTTCTCTGTGTGCTCTTAAGGGAAATCGTACTTTACTGAGTGTCTATTTGTCATCATCTCAATGTGCATGTCCCTCACTGGTGCTAGTGGTGAGGATTGAGACTCCTTGATTACTGAGCCAGTGCAGGGGCGTCACAGCCAGCAATACCAGCAATACTCGAACATTTGCCCCACGCTATATAATAAGACGAGATCATAATCAAACTAAGGAATCAGGTCCACTAGTAGATACAGGGTGTACAAGACCTAGGGCTATAGAGTTTAGAGCCAGGGGAAATTAGTTATTTGAGTTCCTGGCTTAAATGCCAGGTGAGTCGGCTTTGCTTCCGAGGAAGAACTGAAGGAATTTAGATGAAAAGTTCAGAGATGATATCTGAATTTGTACAACTAACCATCAGTTCAAGATCAAGGAGATCACATAGTCTCAGTTCCAGGCCAAAGTGAACCATAAAATGGTTACACCAAGAAACTGATTTCACCACCAAGTTTAATATCAGCATATTTGTTAGGAAAATCAAGATCAATGTGTATACTGATTTATGGGTTTCAGAGGTAATAACCTGAGCAAACTCAAAGCCTTTCATAATATAGGTAAAATAAATAACTAGCATTACAGACTTATCATCACCCCAGATATAGAAATCATCCAGCCCATCGAAATGTTGGTGATTAATAACTGAGCTAAAAAGAAAGTTTGCAAACTCATGAAGGAATGTCCTAACACAACCTGATGGATAGTTGATGAGAAGAAGCGTACAGTTTGTTCCTAGGGTTAGGACATGGTAAAATGAGTTTCTCCAGTGGTGATCCATGTCAGCCCAATCCTGACAGTACCACAAATTGCAGTCTCACCACTGATTCTACATTTCTGTTGGCACTGTATAACTGATAATCCAGTGGGAGTAGCTAAATATGGGACAAAGTATTCATTTAGCTAGGTCACAGATATAAAATCAAGGTCAACATCATGCAAATGTTCAGCAATGAGCCATGCCTCATTGTGGATTGACCATGCATTAGCATACAGTACTTTTCAAGGAGCTATGGAAGGATTGTACCCCACTACCTGCCATTGATGGTATGATGGGACTCTTGGTACAGTCGAGAGATATGAACCCTATTAGATACTGTTCTGAAGTAACGTCCAGTACCAAAGGGCTCTGGCTAACTAGCTTTGCAGATGGCAGCAAACTAGGGGCAGTCACTGAATCCCCAAATGACTTAGCCATCCTGCAGGAAGGTATGTCCAAAATAAATAACTGGTGCCAAAATCATGGACTGAAACTAAATGCCAAAAAATGCAATTTGGGAAGTCTTCTATGCTAGGTAATAAACACATTGACAATACACCCTTCAGAGTTGACCCTGTTGTTTGTGATTTGGGAACTTATGTGGACTGTCACCTAACCTTGGACCAGCATGTGCTTGTGAGAAAATCCATCTATATTGCACAGCTTATAAACAAAAGGATTGTGTCTAGATCTTGGGATATCATTGCCCCCCTCTACTCAGTACCCATTAACCAATTATTGAATATAATGCCCCATTTGGCATTTATCTATCCGGACACATCCAACAACTGAAACACCCACAGAGATACTATAGTAAAAGGATAAAAGGCCTAAACAGCATGTCCTTCATGGATTGACTCCAAACTCTGTCACTATACTCAGTATCCAACAGACTGCTAAGAGGTGACCTATGTCTGGCATACAAGGCATTCTCTGCTCCAGCAGCAAATGATTTTGATAAGCAAATCAAGTGGCATCATAAATACTTGGTCTGGGGATCTACATCTTTCTTCAACATCAGCAAAACAAAGGGGCAGTTATATCTTGCAGAGGATACCAGTGCTGTAGAATAGACTCACATCCACATAAAACAAAGTTCATCTCTGCCCTCATTCAAGTGCAAGTTAGAGTTATGAAAGTTTACCCCAGGACTGCCCCTGTACTAATGAACAGATGCATCTCCTAAGTGCTTTATCCCACGCACTGTCCCCCTCAAATTATCTATGGTATGATCATAGTTATTCTCATTAGGTGTAATATATAATTAATCAAACATGAGATGACTAAAACCAGTCTACAACAAAATGGGGTAGGTTATTTCCAGCACAAAAGGGGAAATTGTCCTGTCTAGTACGTACCTACGAACCTATAAGAAGTTTTGTGCCCCTTGCCAAATGACAGGAATGCATAAAGGAGTGTCAGCAGATGCAATATTACTTTGGGCACGACAATATCTCTGTAGAATGTGCAACTGTCATATTAAACAGACATATTAAATAGGTAAAGGTAAACATGGTGGGATAAAAGGCTCTAATTTACCACAGCAGCATTTTTAATGCAAACAGTTATAATGGGGGTGGGAGTATGTGGAAATGAACATTATTTAAAAAGTACAAGAACAAGTGTACTCATGTATTGAAGGGCTAGGATACAATGCATTTGGGGTAAGAGAAGCACAATAGATCAGTGGTATGGTTCAAATCATTTTTCTCTACATTCCACATTTTCTTTACTCAGTCCTAGAATCCACCAGTTTTAGAAATTTCACTAGAAACTGGTACGAGTATTAATAAACCTTTTTCTTTTGGTCAACATCTGTAATGTCAATGCATTTTACTCCCCATGTGAAGACAGAGCTTCCTTATTCCAATACATGTAGGTGACTCAACAACCAGCGCCCGGTGCCAGTCCATTAATCTAGCACCCCAACCTCTCTCAGCTTACTAAGGATGAAGCACTTACAGTGACATTGTGGGTATCACTCTGGAGATTATTTTATTTTTTAAATTCCTGCTTTAAGGACTACAGACCAGGAAATGACCAAGTAAAGAATGAAGACATGATGCATTTAGCTGAACTTGTGATGAAGAATTTGAAATGCTTGTTTGGAAAGTGAATGATAAACACCCTTGAGACACAAGATCATCTTCATAATTCCTTCCAAAAAGAAAAAAACTAGGCATGTTGTTTGAAAAAAGCATTAGCCTATTTTTGTGAAAATGAGCAAAGAATGAACATTCCAAATATGGTCAAAGAAACAGCAAGTTTAATAATACAAATAATTACAACGCACTTGTAGCACATCAGATATGAAGCCTTCTAAGAAGTGGCATCACAATTAAAACACATGAAATATATATTAAAATCAGTTAATGAGTTCAAGAATCAACCAGTCAAGAAAACAATGAATCAGTATAATAAAAACAATAATTACATTCATTTATCTTAAATTATTCCAATTAATGTTTTTCTCTATTCAAGCCCCTATAGCCTAACGTACCACATTTTAAAACACAAGCACACACTCTGTAAAAAAAAAATATTGTTTAATTGATTGTCACTCTCCTGGTTTAATTCTAACTTGTAACAATATGGTAGATTGCAATAAATATGCATTTTTATCCAGTTCATGTAAGAAATATTCACCTACAGCACACTCTACTTTTACCAAATATATATCACTTAAATACTCCTTTATTCTATCACCAAATTTCTACTTAAATCAGAAAAAAATCACTGCATTATGAGGGCCTTGATGCAAAAATCAAAGTGTGAGGGTTTTTCTCTGATAACTTTTGTCTGTACTGATTTTGTCTGTACTGAGGAACCAGGTAGGAGAGTCCTCTTTCCCCATTGTTATTTGCACTACATTTAGAACCACTGGCAAATAAAATAAGGGGCTCAGAAATGGATACAATTGGTATGGTATTCAAGAAACGTTGGCTTTAGTTGCAGATATTTTATACCTGATGAAACAGGAAAGGACATTTCAATGTTATGGAATATTTTAAGACAGTTCTAGGTTTTTTAAGATATACAATTAATGAAAATAGAACAAAGGTTATAGGTATAAACTATATGCCTACATGGACTGGTTCAGAAATACCCATATTTGTGGGGACATGAGAAAATAAAATATTTCAGAGTATGAATTAAAAAGCATTCAGTTAAGTCAGCTAAGGATTTGTAGGAAGAGACTAAACAAAAGACAATACAAAAATGAGAAACCCGAAGCTCTTGCCTATGGATATTCATATACAAGCAGTAAAAATGTTTTAGTGCCTTGATTTTATGCTGAAGACAAACATATTTTTATAAATCAGAGTAGAAGTTGTTGATAGTAATTAATAAAGAGTTGAATGATTTTATTTGGCAGGGGAAGAAGGTAAGACTAAAGTGGGAAAAGCCAATCCTCCCAATTGAACAAGGATGTTAAGGATCACTTCATTTGAAGGGATACTTTAGAACTACACAGTTAAGGCTCTTATACATAACAAAAGCAGAAAGTTACAATTCAAAGTGGGAAGCAATGGTGAAGCAGGGGAAAAATTCAAGAAATAAGTTTATAATGGGATTTTGGATAGAAACCCTTAAGGAGAATAACAGTCATACAGAATATTATATTCATAAAGTAGCAGTAAGTATACCAAGAACCAAGCCAACACACAAATGGAGAAAGGAGATTCTGCCAATAGGGATGACTGCATTCAGGGGTACAGAGACTAGACAAGAGGGTGCTGGAATTTACTGGAGGAAGATAGCAAAGGAACCAAGGTACTGGAAACAATTAGAGAAGGAAAGATAATAGAATGGAAGAGGCCAAGAAGACATTTGGATTGCAGGCTACTGATTATCAGCACATGATAGGGACGGAAGAGTACAGACAAAGAGAAAGGGATAGGGAAATCCTAAATGAAAGACCTGCACAGGCTGGATTTTTAATTGAAAATAGAACATACATTGCTGTTAAAAAGGCTAATTAGTAGGACATGTAAAAATATCACACAATAACTATAGAAATCAATCAGAAGAGGTAAAAAATTGTTGGAAAGAGAGACTAGATATGCAATTCACAAAGAAACAAAGGGAGGACATGCATATGGCTCCCAAATATGAAATAAAGTCTAGAAAATTTAGAATCTTTGCTTGGAGGTATTTGCATGGGTACTTTTATACTCGAAGCAGACTTGAAAACTTGAAAAAAATGTTTTCTCAATTAGAGAGCAAATGATGGAGGTGTGATGGGGAAGTTGGAACTGGGAACATATGTTTTGGGGGTGTAAAGAGTTGGCAGAAAATTCCACACAGAGTTCTCTGTCTGGAATAATGGGCGAGCAAATGAGTGTAACTAAGGAAATTATTTATTTATTTATGTATTTATTTATTCCAGTTTGATGACCGGGGAGGTCCACTGGGCCTGGGGAGCCCGTTTTCAGTGGAGGCCCAGGGAAAAAAAGCTCCACAATACAAAGTTTAATTACATGATTAATTACAAAGAAAATTACACGATTAATTACAAAGAAAATTTCATGATTAGTTGCAAAGAAAGTTAGGATTACAAACAACAGGTAGCATTCTAAAGAAAAAGAGAAATAAAATATTTACAATTTAGTTCACAGGGCTTAGGGAGGTTACTTTAGTGGAGGCTCGGGGAAAAAAGCTAGACATTAAAGTTTAATTACAGAATACTTTCAGTGGAGGCTCGGGGAGAAATTTCCACAATACAAAGTTTTATTACATGATTAATAACAAAGGAAGTTAGGGATTGCAAGCAGCAAGTAGCATTCAAAGGAGTGAGAAAAGAAATAAACAGTTTAGCTTCAGGAGTGAAAACAGGCATAAAGAATTGTGGCTAGCTTTTGCAGTTTGTTTACATATATAATCATTAATTTACAGTGAGGTTAGGGAGGTAAGAAGGAGGTAAGAATTTATTTATTTTTAGCTGGGATACATGATCTGAATTGTCTAGACATAGTAAGGTTATGTTAAGTTTAATTCTGGTGGCTGACAAAAAGACAGTTACTAGAAAATGGAAATCAAAATCTGAACCAATTACACTTGAAGTAGTGAATACTGTAACAGAGATAAAAGAACATGAGGTGGGATCTTTAGAAAAGGGTGGGATTAAATTATACAGAAAAAAAATTGAAACTGTGGGAATAATACATGCAGAAAAATGTTTTGGAGTAGGAATGCAGTTTAAGAGATGGCAGGAACTGAATTTTTGTAACATTGTCTAGGTTATAGGATAGGTAACAATATATGCAATGTATAAAGTTTGTAAATGCATGATTTTATTATCTTTATATAAATGCAAGTTTACCTATGTCACAAGTGATAATCCAATGCATTTAAAAAAAATCACTGCATTTACTGTAGGTGCATCTAGCACTTAATGTTTTATTGTAAGGCAATGATTCAAGCAGATGGTTAGGGTGATATCTATGTGCATATTCATGTGGCATTTATAAATGTTCATCTTTTGCCTTACATATATAAATTACCTTCCTATATTAGGGACTCTGAGGATTTATTATTAAAGCTGAGCCATCTTAGTTGGAGTGGCAATATACTGGAAGATTTTAGCTGCTCAAAGTCTTTATACAATTATTCTGCATAATGCGGGTATTCAAGTGCTTCAATATTTAAAAAAAAATTGTCCTATTTCTGCATATATTGTAGAATTAAGTATTTTTTCTTTGAAGAATACTTATTTTGTGTTTAATAATTTGATTTATCAACATCTATAAGGAATTGGTATGAAAACATTGTTTGCTCCCTCATATGCTAATTTGATGATTTTTAAAAATTAATTATATTTACCGTTCTGTTTTTTTTATCAAAACATGCAATAAAATATTATTGATATATAGACAATTTGATATTTATATGTGATGGGCAAGGATGAAGCTGTACATTTTATTTCCATGTTAAAAAAAATATATATATATATATATATATATATATATATATATATATACACACACACACACACACACACACACACACACACACACACACACACACACACACACACACACACACATAGATAGACAGACAGATATAGATATCCATGCAGCCATCCTTATATTTAAATTTTGAAGGTGACATTTTTGATGATACAGAAAATTATTTAGATATTACTTTCTTTGGGTCACAAAATCAAAATTTAAATCAAACATATTTCATTAACCTACAGGTACAATGGAATATATATGTAAATGCACATAGCTTTCACCCGAATCATCTGCTTGAATCATTGCATTGCCATGAAATACTTAAGGCTAGATGAAGTTATTTTTTCAGGAAATTCAGAAAATTACACAAATTAATATTCTACCCAGATAAATGCCCAGCCTTAACAAACATCCTTCCCCCATACATCCCAAATAGATCTCTGAGATCTGAACACCAAAATTTAATCTCTATCCACAAACCCAAACGTCCTGCAGGCCAGCTCCTTCTCTCTTTCTCTCTAGGCAAAAAACGGAACTCCCTACCTCCTGTACTTAGGACCATACCAAACTCTGACTCCTTCAAGTCCAAACTTTTCTCTTACCTGTCTTCTAAACGGAAATGTTCCTGCTCTCACCCTACATAAATTCTAGGAAATTTTCTCCTTTGAGTTCTCTATACTCCTTTCTCCATGCTCCCTCAAACAAATATTTTTCTATTCTCCTAAAACAAACCTAAGCTACACTCTCTGTTTGAGAAATGTCTCTCTTGACTCCAAGTATGCAAATATTGTAAATAACATGTAACCTCAGAGCCTTGTAGTATAGACAGTTGAATCCTGCTGCCCTCAATGAAAACTCCTGTAAATTATGTTCTCTACTATCTTTAACTGTGTTTTAAAAGTATATTTTTTATGCATTTGCTTTTCTTACTGTATGAATTTTATAATTGTAACTTTACCTTCAACATTATGTAACCTTTATTGTATCATATTGCTTATGGAGCTTTTCTCCCCGGGCCTCCACTGAAATGGGCACTTTCTGACCCAGTGGACTCCCCCGGTAATCAAACTGAAATAAATAAATAAATAAATATGTTTATAAACTGCAGATATATTGAAGCTATCATACAAAAGTGCACATAGGAAAATTTGTGTAATGATGCAGAAACCGGCATTGCTTAATGAAAAAAAGACTATTTCTGGAGGGTAAAAATTATTGTGAAGATAATTTAAACACTCAGTCTATTAAATGTATTTTGTAGTATAATTTAATGTTTTGGCCTCCAATATTTTACAAGTGGTCAAAAAATCTTGGTTCATGTTAATTCAGGAGAGAGTTTATTAGTCATGGTAGTTGGTAAGACCCCTATAGTTTCACATAGGAGAGAATAAAACAGTCTATTATTATTATAAAACATGATTTTACATATGAAAATTCAGTAAATTTAACAAGACAGGCATATAGTACAGGCACATATTTATATGGTGCCTGCAATGTATGGAATAACACTTAAGTTTTCCATCTATTAATGGAATTCTTTTCATACTTTGGAGGTATTTACCTGTAATTCCATGCAGGTAGTTTATGCCATAAAACATCCATGTGGATTACTTTATACTGGCAAAGCTAAATGGAAATTTAGTGATTGAATAAGGATCATTTAAGATATATATGTTTGGAAAAAATAGAAAGTACTGTGTGTGAACATTTCTTACATTAACATGATAAAAATGCAACTTTATTGAGACTACAATATTTTTACAAGTTAAACCAGGAGAAAAACAATTAATTAAGCAAAGTTTATTGCACAAAGAGATTGTATGTATTTTAAACTATGGTACTTTAGTCCCCAAGAGCCCAAATAGAGAAATTAATTGGAATAATTTAATATAAATGCATTTAATTATTGTTTTTATTATTATTAATTCATTATTGTTTTTGTAATTGATTGACTCATTAATTTTTCATTTGTTTTAATTGTGATGTCACTTCCTTAGAAGGCTTTATGGCCAATATGCTAGAAGGGTGTGTTATGTGTTTGTGCTGCACCTTTGGTCATATTTGTCATTAACCATTTTTGCTGGGTTGGGAAATTACTTGAAATATTTGCTGTGGCCATCTTTCAAAATGTTGAAGTAAAACCTGCACATGTATAGGATTGCAATAGAAGATATTCAGTTGCTAGGGACTACCCTGCATAAAAGCAACACACAGGACAGCTGCAGTATCAATAGCTGTAGGGACTACCCTGCATAAAAGCAACACACAGGACAGCTGCAGTATCAATAACTGTAGGGACTACCCTGCATACAAGCAACACACAGGACAGCTGCAGTATCATTAACTGTAGGGACTACCCTGCATACAAGCAACACACAGGACAGCTGCAGTATCAATAACTGTAGGGACTACCCTGCATAAAAGCAACACACAGGACAGCTGCAGTATCAATAACTGTAGGGACTACCCTGCATACAAGCAACACACAGGACAGCTGCAGTATCAATAACTGTAGGGACTACCCTGCATACAAGCAACACACAGGACAGCTGCAGTATCAATAACTGATATAAGCAAATCATTTTCTAGATACAGGGTAAAACCAGAAAAAGTATAGTCATATTACACAACAGGATTCTGCAATGACTGGAAGGGGGAGAGTGTACAGCATTTATGAAAAGGAAGGTAGCAGAATGGACTCACTTGACTGAAGAGATGCGAGCAATAGGAAGAGCTCAGAAAGGTGCATGGGTCCCAAAACTAAGGGTTAAGGGAACCTCATATCAAATACTGGTCTGATTCACAACTTTCATGTGAAAAGAAAAAAAATCTCTGCTTTATGGACAAACTGGACAGAATATTACAATAAGACATCCCAGAATTGTTGGTGAAAAGGGTTATTCCAGCCTCCACAAGGAAGAGATGTGCTGCTTTCATTCCATTACGTTTATGCTGACCAGCCATGATCATATCCTCTGTAGTAAATATATTTCCATCTTAAGAGTAAACTCAAACTCGGTCATAAAATTCGTCCTTCCTACATTTTACCAACGCTAACTATGAAGCAAAGACATTATGAAAAGGGACTGGAATGACATGCTCTGAACCTCTGATGAGAAGAAAGTTTATCCACTGCTTGAATCTGCTTTTTATGGATTCCTATCACATAGTTGAACTTGTACAAGTTCGAACCTTATATGGTCGAGACCACAAGTTCGAACTTGTACAAGTTCGAGCATTTCAATGGAAATCTTCATAAGGAGAGGGTTCCATTCTGTTGAATGAGGTGCAATCAAAGAGTTGGTATATGTAAGTAGCAGGGGTGTGGGGGGTGCAGGGGCACTTGCCCCCCTTTTAACAACAGCTTATTTTGTTTTTCCTTCTTTTTTTTGGATTCATAGTTGTTTTGTAACTTTGAATGGAATGATTTCTGCATTTCGTGTTCGAAGTTATAAAACTTCAACTATGTGATATAGACCCGTTTTTTATACCTGCTGGCCAAAGCTGTAACAGCAGATATGGTCCATTACCTATTCAAATAGCAAAATGAGACAAAAAAGGAGGGGGGGAATTTCATCAGAAGAAAAAGTTACATCCTAACTTCCTTAACAGAAAAAAAAATTGCTTTTGCTGGCAAAAAAGATTCAGACATTTTGGAAAGTTTACCTCACTGTAGGATGCAAGAATACAGGTACAACATCCCACTGCCCCAACACACACACATAAGCAATCCTAGCATCCAAGAGAGATTAATCACAAAGTGCCATATGTTATGGTCACCACAAAGTTGAAGCCATCCTCCTCTGCCATTGTTTTTGAACTTGCATCAGCTGGGTCATAGTAAGGGCTTTACCCCTCTACTCACCAATGATGGATCTTAGGGTAACAGTACAGATTTATCACAAGGCATTTCATATTCTAAACCTTTACACTATTCTGATTTACATTTGATACAGTCAGCAAGTCTATAATCTGCTTTAATTTATAAATGTTTTAAGAGGAAAGAACATCAGTTTCATTGTTGATCAAAGATCACCATTAAAGATCTGCTTGGTGGCAATGTACTGTCAAGGCCGAAAGCACTCAAAGCAATTAACGTATCTGCTAGGCTTAGTCCTGGTCCCATTGAATAATAAACATGACACCAAATGACATTTGATGACCTTTATTAATTTCAAACATTACTTTATTACATAGTTTTAAATGTTAATTGTTACACAAATAACCTTGTAACCACAAAATGCAAAATCCTTATAACATATACAAGGGCAGCATACCCCACTCACCCTGCCACATAAGCAACTTCCATACCTCCTCTCACTTATTCTCATCAATCAAGCAGCATCCTACCCTACACTTGCATAACCCAAACACACTGAATCAACACCTAACACCAAGAGGGGGCACAGAAGAGGCTCAAGCTTGCCCCACTTCTCTGACAGTACACATGTCCATAACCATACCAAACAAAATAAACAAAAGAAAAAATGGAATGAGGGTAGGGATTCCCCTTTCCAGTTACACTCCTATAAAACCTAAGTCCCACCCTATATCTACCTCACTTCATCTAAAGTCCACTTAATAAATTAACCCTTCCCTTCCCAAAATTAATCAAGCTTATCTCTATTCCATAATCTTAAGTCCGTTCCCCAACAAACTTCCACTACCGACTCCAATTACATCTACCTCACTTCCTCTAAAGTCCACTTGATAAATTAACCCTTCCCAAAACTAATCAAGCTTATCTCTATTCCATAATCTTAAACCCGTTCCCCAACAAACTCCCACTACCGACCCCCATTTAACTCTCTCTAACCCTTACCAAAGATGTCCCAGGACCAATTGGTTTATTCCCAGACTTCATTAACTAGCAGAAACATATGGTTACATTAAAGTCAGTTATTTATAATCTGGTACAAACAGAAGTAGACGGCATAACTTATCAGGCTACTGTAATTTGATGAAGAGCACAGCAGTGGCATTAGGTCTCTCACCCACATTCAAAAAAGTTCCACAAAAATGAAAGTGCCCATTTAATTTCAACACAGAAAGGATGTGAATCTTTATTACAATTACTGTTGGTCAAGCACAGATATGTATAACATACCAATCCCTGCAGAAAAACAGCATCAAATGGTGGACCTCTGGCAATATAACAAAGTCTAATCAAAACATGCAACAAATTAAACATTTCAAAAGACAAAGACTGCGGCAACAGGATGAATCAAGTGTGAGTGAAATATCAAGGAGTACAATGAAAACTGTGCTAAAATCAGAAAAGCACCATTCACAGCGGCATAACAAAATACACTTTGCATTCATTTTCCATGACGGCCCTTAGAAGTGTAGACTGTTGATGATCTCACTTATAAATGGCACCTGCCGAATGTCATTCCCTTGCATACATTCACAATACATGTAATTATGACTAACATTTAGTATATGGGCATGTATCACTTATTGTGTAGATTTTCATGATTACCCTACTACATCACTGGGCAACTAATATGCTATCCACCTTATTATAATGGCCTGTCACACTATATCCATGTCAGACTGTACTGGCTATGGCACGATGAGCCTGGTGTGCATTGCTAAATGTACTAATTGTACATCATTCTATATAAGGAAAACTAATAGAAGGTTATGAGGTAGGATAGAAAAGCATGTGTATGATATTAAAAAACTTAATTCTATCATTGCCTTAGCAAAGCATGTTTTATTGATGACTCATTTAAGTTTAACGTATTACAATTTGTTATGTGTGGAGTTAGGAAGTCTAATATTATAAATAAGACTGAAGTCTGTGAATGTCTGTGGATTAGCAGACAAAATGCACTAAATATACCTGGTATAAATGAGTCTTGCTCTCTAAAACCTCTTCTGAAATTAAAGGGAGCACATCATTGATCATGTGATTAATTTACTTTAAATACTGTATACATGTAGCTTTTTTAAATACTTGATAAAGTGTTACTTACATGAAAGCTTGTTTTATATTAAATTATTTATATCGCCGTGAACTATTTGGTTTTACTTTTGTTTCATACCTGTGTTACTCACAGTGGATATGATTGGAATAGAGTGTGAAACTTGATATATGGATGACCTGTAAATGAAGATTTAAAGGCCTTAGTTTTGTGACAGTGGTGAAGCTTCAAGTCTGCCAATACTATGGGGCAGTTATTGTCCTAATATTACACTACAGACCATCACATATTCCATTTTTTATGGTAGATCCCAGATTAGTCTAGCATGAGAAGTGATCACTAAACCTGTACACATTTTTTGAAGAGGGTTTACAAAGTTTAAAACTGCATTTTTTAACTGTTCCTCCAAATATTTTTGAACATATTAGATTACTTCAAACTATTTTTGTGGTTATGTAGAAAGTTATGTTAATTTCTCTGTTTTATTTTTATAACTTTTGTTTTTTTCACCAATGTTGCTTCTCTTCATATGCTAGCTGTAGTTCCCTAAGCTGGTATAGAGTATTGCTTTATGCAAGGGCTGTTCATTCCTCATTGTATTAGCCCTAAAGCCTTTCTTCCTTGTCCACTGCCAAATCACTGTACTCCGCATTTGTTCTTTCTTCAGTGTGCTAGCTATTGGCAGAAAATACTTCCAATCCCCTTTCCTGATATCTCTGCCACCATTCTGGCCATGACTGCTGCCCTGCCCCAAGCAGTTTCCTCTGACAGATCACTTTTGCCACAACATGCCCCCTTCCCTTACTCCATGATGATCATTTTGGTCCCCTCTTCCCATGTTTTACTTAGTCTAAGTCCAACGACTGCTTCCACATAAATCTGGTAGCTGCTTTTACATTTACCTATGTTCGTTATCCAATCTGTGATTAAATTTCTAATCAGCAACACCCCTTTTCACCACTCTCTCATCATATTTTAATTATTATACACACCATAAAACAAATGGCAAATGCATGTACTTATTAATATGCAAGTATATGTAAATATGCCTGTATACAATATTTATAGTTATACCACTAACGTGCACATGAATAAGCATGCATAATATGCCCACAGTACTCTTAGAGAGGCAATAAGGCATGAAAGGAGAAAGTGCTCCATGGATATTGCATACTCAGGCCAAAAGTTGTGACATCTTAAAGTGGTAAGTTATGTAGATACTGCAGCTATGCCAGTGAACAGTAATGGGCAATTTGACTGCAAGTTACTTGGTTACAAGCACCTCTCTTGAAATAAAAAAAAAATTGTACTAGGTGGTGACCCAAGTGTTAAAATCATGGCACCTGCTCTTGAAAGAAGGTTTACTCTACTGCAAACAAACTGGGCATAGCAATGGAGATCAGGACAGAAACCAGATGTATTAGGATGACAGACAGAGTACATCACTACATCACTATTTTACTCCTGTCAGGTGGACCTATAGCACCCTCATGGCTAAAGATATGAAACTACATACAGCCATGCAAAATTACTTTACTATTACACAGTGGTGCTGCATAAAGTATTTTGTCTTCCTTTCCATATGCATTGTCTTTCTGTGGTGAGAAGTCAGTAGGTGCACTTTAAGATGTGTTATGCATGCCCCTATGCATGGGACATATTCTCTGTACTAATAACACAGCTGCAAGCTATGAATTTAAGAAATATAAAAAGTTTTAAAAATGATAAACAAATTTCATATTTTAATACAAAGCAGATACATTAATGAAATACAAAGTATTCTACACTGCTCTCTTATACAAAAAAGTTATTTTCCATTTGGATATGAGGGGAAAAAAGCTTGATTTCTCAGCAGTCAATCTGCTGTGTTTTCTTTCAATGCAGCTACTAAACTTGTTGGTAGCATAACCAATTTTACTGTTAGAATGGAGTAAAACAAGTTGTCTGTGGGAGACATACAATTTTAAAAAGTTATTATTTCCAGTTCCTCTACAACTGTCAACCAATGTCCCTTTCTCCTGCTTGCTATGCAAAATAAGGAAGAAGATATGCTGCTTTGTAATACAGGGGAAAAAAGATCCAAAAGGAAAAAGTGAAGACAAATGACAAAATGGCAAATACAACATTACTAATAAGGATCAATTTGGTGAGACGGGTTTGGGTGGCTACCAGATTAAATAGGAAAGAGACATCATCTCCATGCTGAGTTTGTAGCAGAGGATCCCACCATTGAAGGGATTATAGAAGTGTATATACTTTCATTGTTATTTATATTAGTTTTCAATTATATGTTTAAACAGGCTGGTCTAGTTAAACTAAAAACATGAATGACAGGTAAAGGGACAATGGTATAATGACAAATTAGAGAGATAGGAAAAGGTAACACTTTTTGAAAGATGAATACATAATCAAAAACCAGGGAGAACAAGTCAAGAGAAGACAATATATCAGAAGAAGTGCCCCCTTTATCATGTACTCCCACAGCGATACCTTACTAAAAGTATACAAGGCCAAAACAACATGTCTGTCTCAAAGTCCTGTTACTATGCCCAGTAAGTTACATAATGTTAAGGGGCGAGATCTATTTACTGTACTAGGCATCCTCTGACCCATGGCATCAGAAATCTTTCATCTAGGGATCTAAACTTCTTTTGCAACATCAACAGAATGGTTTGGAGAGACAGGCACATTTTGCAAAGGATACGACTGCAGTGCAACAGACTCTCCATCCACATAAAACAAAGTTCATCCCTGTCTAATTCACCCTAGGACTGCCCCCTGTACTACTAATGGACAGAGGCAGCTCTAAATGCTTTATCCCATGTATGGTTCTCTTCAACTTATCTACCTATGGTATGATCCCAGGTATTCTTCTAAGGGGTAATATACAATTATGAAGCATGGGATGGTTAAAGTCAGTCTATAACCAAATGGGATAGTTATTTCAAGCTTGAAAAAGGAAACTGGCTTAGTACGTACCTATGAACCTATTGGTAAGTGAGAGCCTTGCCTCAAGTGACCATGTGCACCTATATCTCTCACATATTGTACCAGTTTTCTTTAAAATTAGATGAGCAGCAATGTTGCCTTAGGATGCCCAAATCCACCAAACTTGCTACAAAGATAGTATGAAAGTAAAAATCCATGGTTATAGATCTTTAATGTATGACTTTTTAAAACTGGATGGTACAAGAGGGGTTAACAGCTAGCTAGTTGGTTGTTACTTGTAATTGCAGGGTTGTGCACTTCAGTGCATGAGCTAGTTGCTGTTTGTGCAACTAAGTCTTGGGGAGACTTCTGATGTAATATATTATAGGGAAAATTTGTATTCAGAATCCTCTCAGAGTTTGACAAAAATGCCAAACAGATTGCAGCTCTATGAAAATGAGTTCAAAGTAGGGCAAATATGCTGACTTTATCACACAACCAAAAACTTGTTAACATAGACAGAGAGTCCTCTGGCCAAACATCAAATGGCACTACAGAGGTTAACAAAAATGATTCCCAGCTTGGAAGGAGATCAAGCTACCTGCCACTACCAGTGAATTGCAGACCTAATGTGCAATCCCTGTAACAGCACTAAAGTGAAAGAATGTTAATAGTAAAGCAGCAACAACAAATACAAAGTAGCAAATTGCACATACAACTGCCTGGAAGGATTCTCAAAAGTGCAGATCCAGCAATCAGCAAACAGTACAATATTAGTCTAGTTTAAAATGATTTAAGATACAAAAGCAGTAAATAAAGCAAAAATAAAGGAGTAGCATGCTAATATTAAAATAAGTGCAAAACAATAAAATAAATCTCTTATCTGCCAAGGATGGAGCAGGTTTAATTCAGGACCCTCTCAGAGTGCAGTGAGGATGCCAAGCAAATAAGAGTGCTGGGAAAATGAGCCAGTGACAATGTATCAAAAGGGATGTTAATTCAAGAGCAATACTGGTTTGTGGGGTAGGCACACAGTATTATGGAACCATGGAAAACAATGGATGGCATAAGTACTGAAAATAACTTACACAGCTAAGAACATGAATGAAAGAAGAGATGGAGATATTTTGCAAGTCAGCCTACCATAAGGGGTGAAAGCAAAAAACAATGGCATTTAAAACCACATCAGACAAAGTGTGAGAAGCTGGGGAAAATTCATGCTGCTGAAAGAAGCTAGAAAAAAATCAGCCACTAAAGTTTGTGGTGCACAGTATATCAGGTCTGCAATATGTTAGTTAATTCCAAAAAAGTAATGCATTTCCCCAGTCTCTTTTTAATTAAAAGCATGTTTTTCACAGCTCAGGGCTTTGCACGCTTCTCAGAACCTGGAATATAAAACCCTGGGTGGGCATAGCTCTGTGCTGGTGATAGCAGATTAGTTAGAGAGTGATCCAATACCAGAGCTCTGTGACTTCAGAACAAGTCACCGTTCTCATAGTCCAATGACTAACAGGTCAATGACCCCATTAGAATTTCAACAAAAAAATATTTCTCAAGCCAAAAGGAAGGCTAGCTGCATGAAGCATAGAAATAAACTTAAGGTCATACAGTTATTTATCTATTTATTTACCTGGTAAGGTGTTTTAAATCAAGAAAATGATGCAGTCTGGAAAAAATGATAACAGAAATACAAATGAAAGGAAAGAAGGCCCTCTTTAATTGTTCTTAGGTAGTGGAGGTAGAGAGAGTGGCACAGCCATTACTGGGGAGAATAAAGAACTGAACTGAAAATTAAAAATAATTTGGCAAAAAACGTATTAAGGGATTGTATCTGAATTTTAACTCCAATAGGAAGAATGAAAACAGATCAAGATAGGGACAAAGAGAAAGATTAAGTATTTCTTGCAAATGATTCCTAGTCATGAGTTAAATAAATATTAAGACATTTCACAAAATTTTGAACTTCAGCAGAATAACAAAAATGATTTAACATTGAGGAATGAAATAGAATATGAAGTGATGCAACGTGAAACATAAAGATTGGCTAGTGCTGGTGAAATGTATACTTGGGTCTATAGTAAGAACCATGAGGAAAATAAGAAACAATTGCAAATGTTTAATATATATTATGGTGGGAAAATGCAATAAATTGAAAAAAATAAAGAGAGAGAGAGATTTCAGATCTCCAGGAAGCCACTAAAATAAAGAAAGCTAGAGAATTTTGTATGGAAATGCCTGTGCAAATATTTTTGCACTTCAAGTAATGGGTAGATTAGATCCCATATGTGAAAGGAAATTGCTGGCATTTGAGTCAGAAGTCACGAGGGATTCACATTTATGGGCTTGTCCAAGACTAACAAGATTTAGACAGCCTCACTGACAAGGTTAATAAAAAATGACAGGAGACAGCAATTTCAACTTATACCTTTAGGATGAAGGCACATTTTCATAAGAAATTAGATGCTAGCAATAACAGCAATAATACCAAAAGACAATAACTAAAGGAGTAAAAACAGAAAGTTGGTCCAATATTAGAGAAAGAAATAACAAATGACAGACTCTATATAGGAGAATGAGGAAAAGGTGCAATGGGGAACTGACAGATTTGTGAACAAACTGACATATGTGGATAATGATATTGTGATATAATTATGAGTATTAATCATTTGTTAGGGATATACAGTATGACCTCCATTAAAGTCTAGAAACATACTATAAGAAAATGGATTGCATAAAAAAAACAGAATGGACTGATTCTGGACTGTTTTAGTTATATGCATTTGTATCAGTTTAATTTCTTCAGCAGTCATTTGTAAATAGTAAGTATTTATTGCATATGGATGAGAATTTCTGGTAAACTCATCATTACTGAGCTGATTTACACAGAACAGAATAATGCATGGGGCTATGACGTTATATATTTGTTTAAAGGACGAATATATGCTAAGCCACTGACTGGAATGCGTTTTGCACTATGTAAGAGGACTATAGTATTTGCATGATTGTATTTTGGATAATAAAATATTGGTATCATAAAAAGATGTAGGAAAAAATGACAATTGAATGAGTTTCCAATTTATTTGACCATTGTGTTTGGAACAGAAAAGAGAACAATTATTCAAAATTGGTCATGAAAGTGTTTTACATAGGTTGCCTAATGTTCATGGACCACTTGTTACCATGGTATTCAACTGCAATCCGAATTGTTTGATTACCCAGTTTCTTATATGTTGTACACACTCCTTAAACATGAATATCTCAGAAATTATAAATGTATAAGTTTTACTCGTACCCTACTATTAACGACATGCTTATGAAAAACCAAATATTTACATTTGTATATACTAAAATGATCATCAATTTTCTTAGTCAAAGTATTAATTTCTAACACACATTCATTCCTGTTCATAATGTTCAGATCGGTTTTACAGTTGTCTACATGCTTCTAAGTCTGGTTTAAAGATTACTTGGGAAAAAGCTGAATCCCAGATTAAATGTCCCTGTACAGAACCTTCTAGTATATCACTGCATATTTCTACCTCAGAGGCTTGTCTTATAGAATAAACTCAGAGTCTCCTTTAGTAACCATTCCCTAATCCAATGTGTATAATAGGGATTACTATTGTGACTTGTCACAACATGTATTTGTGTGTGTGGTGTGTGTGTGTGTGTGTGTGTGTGTGTGTGTGTGTGTGTGTGTGTGTGTGTGTGTGTGTGCATGTGTGTGTATGTGTGTGTATGAGGAGAGTGTATTGAATGCAAGATTTATGTATGCCTCCATGACTGTCAGTCCTTGGTGATTAGCTGTACATGAAATTGTATTAATTTGTTCACACTGAGGCCATAATTGTCCTTGTGCAAATGATGGACTTGGTATTGGACTACAGTTACATCTTTTTGATGGGGAATACTACTGTCAGGGATCTGGGGTGGCAATGGGAGCTGGCTTTGCTCTGATATTCTCCAATAATTTGATTGTGTTGTTACAGGGAAAAACATTTTGTATTCAACTCGAAGTATGCTGCACATTGGAATTATTAAGGATGCACTTGAGATGCATTTGTATATTGTGGAAAAGAAACAAGAATGATGTATGCACAAACACTGCATTATTCTGTTCTGTGTAAATCAGCTCAGTAATGATGAGTTTACCAGAAATTCTCATCCATATGCAATAAATAATTACTATTTACAAATGACTGTTGAAGAAATTAAACTGATACAAATGCATATAACTAGATAAATGTAAAACTGAAACAGTCCAGAATCAGTCCATTCTGTTTTTTTATGCAATCCATTTTCTTATAGTATGTTTCTTGACTTTAATGGAGGTCATACTGTATATCCCTAACAAATGATTAATATTCATAATTATATCACAATAACATTATCCACATATGTCAGTTTGTTCACAAATCTGTCAGTTCCCCATTGCACCTTTTCCTCATTCTCCTATATAGAGTCTGCCATTTGTTATTTCTTTCTCTAATATTGGACCAACTTTCTGTTTTTACTCCTTTAGTTATTGTCTTTTGGTATTATTGCTGTTATTGCTAGCATCTAATTTCTTATGAAAATGTGCCTTCATCCTAAAGGTATAAGTTGAAACTGCTGTCTCCTGTCATTTTTTTATTAACCTTGTCAGTGAGGCTGTCTAAATCTTGTTAGTCTTGGACAAGACCATAAATGTGAATCCCTCGCGACTTCTGACTCAAATGCCAGCAATTTCCGTTCACATATGGGATCTAATCTACCCATTACTTGAAGTGCAAAAATATTTGCACAGGCATTTCCATACAAAATTCTCTAGCTTTCTTTATTTTAGTGGCTTCCTGGAGATCTGAAATCTCTCTCTCTCTCTCTCTCTTTATTTTTTTCAATTTATTGCATTTTCCCACCATAATATATATTAAACATTTGCAATTGTTTCTTTATTTTCCCCATGGTTCTTACTATAGACCCAAGTATACATTTCACCAGCACTAGCCAATCTTTATGTTTCACGTTGCATCACTTCATATTCTATTTCATTCCTCAATGTTAAATCATTTTTGTTATTCTGCTGAAGTTCAAAATTTTGTGAAATGTCTTAATATTTATTTAACTCATGACTAGGAATCATTTGCAAGCAATACTTAATCTTTCTCTTTGTCCCTATCTCGATCTGTTTTCATTCTTCCTATTGGCATTAAAATTCAGATACAATCCCTTAATACGTTTTTTTGTCAAATTATTTTTCATTTTCAGTTCAGTTCTTTATTCTCCCCAGTAATGGCTGTGCCACTCTCTCTACCTCCACTACCTAAGAACAATTAAAGAGGGCCTTCTTTCCTTTCATTTGTATTTCTGTTAGCATTTTCTTATGTTGAATAATTTGTATAATTTATGATTTAGTAAAATTAGTTTCAGTCAAGTGGGTTTTCAGTCAAATTCTTTCAAAATTTGACTTTTTAATCAAGTTCAATCAAATGATAGTAAACCAATAAAGTATACTTGCTTCATTATAACTGGAGAGCTGCAAGTAAGGATGGAACAGTATCAGATTAGTACAAGTTATGTAAAAAGAAAAATTAAAACAAACCATAGGAAATTAAAAAGTAGATCAGTTCCACCAGAAATTATTCAGCATTACTGAGAAAAATTACTGATAGGCATTTCTGAAACAGTAGTGGAAGTTCTATTAACTTAATCTCCATAAAGGAAAGGGATGAATCATGCAAGCAAGTTTTTTTTTTAATAAAAGTTTTAAGTGTCCTTTTTTGTTTTTCCTTTTAAAAGCAGTGACATATAGCTAAGTACTTATGTTAAAAATATATCATTTAGTTCACATGCCGTGTTCTAAAATTAAACTGGTTATTATTTTTACTATTTTACCCTTGGCTGAGGGCTAGCCATGGTCCAGGCTGATATGAAACCTCTGCTACTTAGTAATCAGAACACCTTGATAGTTGTTCCAGTATATAGTCTATAGAGTCAGAGACAGATAATGACTGAAATATAACTGTGTCTTAGAGTGACTAAAGTGACCTGAGATGTGTAACAAACCAATATAATGCACATATTAACTTTGTTTTGACATAGCTTCAGGTTTTGAAAGGTGCCTCAAAGTAACAGGTAAAGGTAATTGTTCAGCCATTTTAGGAAGTTTGAGAAGGTGAAAATAAGAAACTTTTAATTAAGAAAAGACTCCTTTTGGGATTCAGTGCAGTTTATACAATGTTCTGCCAAGCCTCTTTTATTTTTGTGACTAGATGACCTAATTGTTACCTTTACCTAACAATACTCATTTTTTTATTTGACTAACTTGGCTTAACAGATTAAATGTCATGCAAGCTGTATTAACTGTGACAGGTATAACATTTTATTTCAAGGTGAAAAGTGCCTGCCTTCATCCCAGTCAGCATTAGGAAACATTAGGGGAGTAAATGCCACTGGAAAGTATTTTTATTTTTTTGTGCTCAGTAGATAATATATATTTTCTTTTAGATTCTAGCTTGAATATTTACTCATGCTGCCTAATAGCTAGGTCCAGTGGTGGCTGGTGACTTCAAATCAAAGGGGGGGCTGCAGGAGACAGCTGAATGTGTGTGGCCAATTGGAAGGGGTGTGACCAACCAGAAAGGGGAGAGCTAGGCTCAAAACCACAAAAACTGGAACTTTAATTTAATACGCTGCCCTAGGTGCCAACCATCATTATGAGAGTCCAATCAAGACAAAATGAAGTGTAGAAGAAAAAATATGTCAATGCATTGGCTGAATGACAGCTTACATAATATCTAGATGGAAACAAAAAGTTGCAAGGCATAAAAAAATAAATTACTTTTTAAAAACATTACTGGAATGCCAGTCAAAATCAAGTATAAGAAAAACAAGCAGCATTCATCTAAAACCACTTCTCCTTGCACTGCAGTTCTAATTCATTTATATTGGTTATAAAAGAAGCTAACAACTATAACACCAACTATGCATTTTATCAAAATGTTATGCAATAAATAATTCATAAATTTTAAAGTAGATTTTTTAGCAATGTCAATAAAAACGTATTTATAAACAATTGTTACAGTCTGCATTTCAGTTGTGTTTATACTAATACATTTAGAACTTTGAGAATTATGAAAGTTGCGTTTTTTTCTTTTAATTGAAATCTGACTACAATGTTTTCACATAAGGGGTCATATTAATGACAGAAAAACTCAGTAATAACATGAAAAAGCATAGCTCAATAGCTTCTGAAGTAGTACATTAATTTAGATTTGGATTAGAGACAGCTGAACACAGCAAAAATAAATAAATAAAGTGATTAGACAAGGAAGACAATGACATTTAAAATTCCAGAGGATTAGGAGTGCAAAGGTAGTCTAAATAGATTATGAAACGAGAAGTTAAATAAAAAAAAAACCTTAAAAGGAAAACAGACAAAGAGAGAGAAAGAGAGAGGGATGAACACTGATGATTAGCACCACTTATATGTGAAGAGAAAATAAAGACAATGGCACATGAGAATTTATATTTTGTAACAATTTCTTGTTAAGATTGCTGAGAATGACAAAATGTATCATGTTTTGAGTTGCACCAGGCTTAATTACAGTAAAGTGTAAAGTCTCATAACTTTAACACTCTAAATTTAATCAATAACCATTACAATGAAACTTGAAAACTGCCTGCTAATGAAAAGTTCCATCCGTTGTAAATAACCCAGGTATTTGTCAAAATATATGGACAAATTTAATTATTTAAATGTATAAACACACAGTAAAAGCTAAAGGGAACACATAAAATAAACAAACGAGTAACTAAATATAAATTACTTAGTTTGAATTTAATTTTTTATATTTAAATATATGAAAATGAAACGCATAAAAGGGATCAAAATTCCCAAACAGGTAAGAAACCTATTGTCTTATTATACACAAAAATTCATGGTCATAAGAGAAATATACTTCACAAAGATAAATGCCACAAAGACTTTTGGGGAAAAGTAAAACAAGAACAGTAGTTGATCCCCCTAAATTACTTAGCCATCCTATAGGAAGGTTTATCTCAAATGAATAACTGGTATCAAAATCACTGTCTTAAACTAAATGCCAAAAAATGCAATAATGTATCTTTTAGAAAGTCATCTGCCCAAGGTAACTACTACAATACTCCCCTAAGAGTTTACCCAGTTGTTCAAGATTTAGGAATTCTGTGGACTGCAACCTAACTTTTTATGGACATGTGCCTACTGTTTTAAGAAAGTCCTTCAGCTTATAAACAAAGGGATTGAGTCTAGATCATGGGATGTCATTGTACCCATTTACATTAGCCATCCTGCAGGAAGGTTTGCTCAAATAAATTATTGGTGCCAAAATCACAGACTGAAACTAAATGCCAAAAAATGCATTATTGTATCCCATGGGAAGTCATCTCCCCCAAGGAAATACTGCATCGATAATACACCCTAAGAGTTGACACAATTATTTTGGATTTGGGAACATATGTGGACAGTAACCTCAGTTTTTGACAAACATGATTCTATTGTTGTAAGAAAGTCCTTCTATAGTGTAGAACTTATAAACAAAGGGATTGTTTCTAGATCTATCAATGTTATTGTCCCTCTTTACTCATCCCTCATTAGACCAGTCATTGAATATAATGCCCTCTTTGCTATATATCTGTTCAGACACATGCAATAACTAGAACAATCACAGAGATACCTTACTAAAAGTATACAAGGCCTAAACAACATGGACTGACTCAAAGCCCTGTCACTATACTATTTATCCTATGGACTACAAACAGGAAACCTGTGCCTGGCACACAAGGCATCCTCCAACCCTAGTGATGGATTTACTATACATTGGCAAGTCAAATGCCATCAGAAATACTTGGGCTAGGGAGCTAAATTTCTTCTGCAGCATCAACAGAAAGGTTTGTAGGGAGAGCTATATCTTGCAGAGGATACAGCTGTGGAACAGACTCTCCATCCACATAACACAAAGTTCATACTTGTCCATTTTCAATTGCAACTTAGATCTATGGATGTGAAACAGAACATTTCCCCCAGGTCTGCCCCCTGTATTACTAATTGACATGGGCAACTCCTAAATGCTTTATCCCAGGCATGGGTCCCTTTAAATTAACTATGACATGATCCCAGTTGTTCTTAATAGGGTTAATATATAATTATCAGCCATGGAATTGGTAAGGCCAATATATAACCAAATGGGACAGGTTGTTTTGAAAAGGGGAAATTGCCAATGCTTAAAATGGCCTGCAAGTGCAGCAAGCATAGCAGTTATCTATGAACATATAAATAAACCTAGAAATCAGTATGAATCAACTCTTATGGCAGATTGTTACATGCTGAGGCTCCACCCTTGGATGAATGTCAAAATACCTGTCAAACATGCTTTGAAAATGTAAGTAGCTAAATTGTAATTGAGAATTTCCAAATGAGTGGTTGTATAAAAGGTTTTGCATTGTTTCAATTCATTCAGTCTGAATAAATCTTGTTAAAGACGAAAGTGCATACTGAATGTCCTATTGTGAATAAATTATTTGTTTTTATTATTCGGTTGTTATTGAACATTTGATTTTATGTGTTTTATGACCATAGAGTTTCGTTTTCTGAGACAGTAATTGTAATTTCTGCTTGCTTATTTTTGAGGCCTTACTTGAAAGGTCTTTCTGAAATTTACTGCATAACTCTCTTTTTTAATGTAATATGAATGTAAATTGCTTTTTTTAAACATTTGTTGATTCTGTGTTATCAACGTGCTTGTTCTATTTTTTTATTCATACTCATTTCAACTTGTATTTCTACTCAGTTTAAAGTTTTCTATGAAGTGACCTTGTTAATTGGTAAACTTTAACAGTCACATGACTGACTATTAGTGTGTAGATGAGGGATAAAGAAGATTTGACATGCACCCTATTTGAGTACAGTATACAAATATCAGAGACAATGTATTACAAACAAGTAATTGGTCTAGATTGGACATATATTTGTGATAATGAACAATTAAAATAAATGACACAGATCTGATGTGCTTTTATAATGAATAATTATACAACTGGATTAAGAGAAATCCTACTAATTACATTATATGAATTTACAGTGAAATATCTGACAATTACATTATATTAAACATATAAATGAAAAACAATAGAACACAGAATTAAAATTTATGAAATAACTGACAAATAATGTTTAACAATCAGGAGTGCAATCTGATGTGCACAAATTTCCTGCATATTTGACAAATTTGTAAACTTCTTTTTTAAATTGCTGTAAGTTGCAACTGTTGTAAGTTTTTTTTTCCTTTGGACTGATATATTGTATTGTTATATGTTTATTGTACTGTCATATTGTACGGAGCCTTTCTCTCTGGGCCTCTGCTGAAATGGGCGACACTGTGCTGTCAGACTGTACCGGTAAACAAATGTAAAATAAATAACATGTATGCATGCAGATATGTTTTTTATAACTGCAATGTTAGATAAATTATTTAGGTATTTCCTTTTATGGTTGTAACAATTATTTCTGTGATAAAGCAAGTACTGATTATTCTTACTCTAACCTACTTGGGTGAGTATCTCATGAAGTAATATAAAATGAATTTACAAATAAATGTGGAATAAGTACCAAATAACAATTGAGAGTAATCGTTTCCTTCAATATTTGAAATAGTAACTAGAAATAATGAAGATTTTAAAAATATTTCAGGAAGAAACCTAGAAAATGGGACTACAAGTTTAGTACAATTTTCTACAGACAGATAAAAAGTAACTGAGACTTAAATAAAACAGAAATGTGAAAGAGTAGAAACTAGAGAAAGATTTTGGTGGATTGGAATTTCAAAAGCCATTAAGTAATACATATACAAGGGTAACAAGGAACAAAGACATATGAAAGAAAATGGAAGAATGAAGGGATAAATGGCTTCTGAGTTTACAAAAAAAAACATAAGTTGCCTTTTTTGCTTATTTATTCTATTTATTGCACTTTTTTATTGTCTGTTGCCTGCTTTTATACTGTATTTATATACTGTGTACTAAACTACACTGTTGTACTGCAATTGTCTGCATCACCGTGCCTGTTAAATCAGATGTTATGGCTGTTTTTACTATTTACAAAGCTCTTTTTGCAATTTTCACTGTTTGTTAAGTATTTACTGGTATTTTTCACTGTTTTAAAGCTATCTGTTTTGCTTATTCTATTTTTCTGCACAAACAATCTTTAAATAACTGGTCTTTAGAGCTTTCTTGCTGATTGTCTGCTGTTTTAAACATTTTTTAGTGTCACACTGCTATTTTTCTGCTGTGTTAAACATACTCTAGTGGTTTCTGCTGAAACTAGGGTAGCTAGTAGTTGTAGCATAGTCCAGATACTGGTTTGTTGCATCTAGGTCAGTTTATAGTGGTTGTTTGTTCTGACCATGTTTTCCAGGCCACCTTAGATTGGAAGAGTCCTATCTGCACTTTAAAGAGAGGATTGTGCTGATTGGGTCCTGTCTGAAAAAGGGAAGCTGGTCTAAGGCTTGCAATAAGCATCCTCATTGGTCTTTTTAAACCTTTTAAAGTTTTTTTTTTCCATTTTTTTAGCTTCTAGTATTTAAGCCCTGCATTTGAGCAGGTTTCTGCTTGCTGTGGGTTATGCAGCACTGTGCACTACCATGCAACTGTACGCCAAAGCAGGACAGTTAAATTCAACAATGTTTCCCTTCGATACAACTGTAGCACACTAGTATACCTTCAGCCTTAGTGCGTTCCCAGTCAAAAAAATGTTGCTAATGAGCTGTAACCTATTAAACCACCAGTAAAAAAACAGGCAGTAATATCCATCCACTGAGTTCATTAGTGATCTATTCTGAAAAGCCACCCCTAGTGACAACAGTCTTCAACTTAGCATTATGGGCAGTTGGACTACCTTTGTTTTTCCTGTAACCTTGTTGACTTGGGTCTCTTGAGGCAGTGTAGCAATTGCCTCATGTACATCGAAAACTCTTTGGTAATAACTCACTCTAGTACAGAATGCGAGAGATGTATCTACACCAAGAATCCTGAATCCATGCTTTCCACACTCAAAACAGTAACATGGAAAAGGATGTCAACTCACCCACCACTGCATATGAATATAGTACCACTACTCATATACATAGTGTGCATCAAATGCAAAATTCTACAAACATGGAGGTTCTCTCAGAAAACTTACTGAAATACTGGAGACCTCCAAAACACAATAATTGCACAACTAACACAGTCCCCACAGTACCCATGACACATGGCATCACTAGCATCTCACCCACCAAGGCTGTAAGGTATAACACGCAGAAAACAAATGGTCTTGTCATTTGAGACTCACTAGTGAGACACACAGATGTCCTACTCACCAGGATGAATAAAGAGAAAGTCACAGTCAGTTGCCTGTCTGGTTCCAGGATTCATCCGATCATGCATGCACTCAGCTCTCTCAGCAACAAGTACCATTATGGGTCTATCATAGCTCATGTTGGTGTGAATGACCTGAGGTGTACCTCACTGGGCTATATGAAGAGAGAAGTAGTTGAGCTGTTTGAGTGCGTGTCACAGGCATGTATATCCCTATCCTTGAGCAGCATACTATCCTCACCTAGAATGTTGCCATAGTGTAAACAAAAATTAGTAATTTCAATAATTTAATTAGTTTTTTTGTATCATTCAAAGGAGATCCAGTTCCTGTCAGCCTGGGAAGTCATGGTCGACAAACCTTGCTGCTTTGCTAGAGAGGTTTACACCTGGCACCTCTAGGCTTTTGTCTGATGACAAAGGCTGTTGCCTCCCCCATAGTGCCTTTTTGAGGCAAGGTCTCAAAAACAACATTACCAACATGAAATTAGCCAATCAGAACAAAATAAGGGTCATGCTGCTAAATGCTAGGAGATTAAAGCAAAACCTGCACCCCCTGGAAGCATTTCTTTCACTAGAAGATGTAGATGTCTGTGCAGTCAGAGAAACCTGGTTCAAGGCCTCAGAGAGTACCCAGGTCTTGCAAGGCTACAACGTCTTCCACACCTTTAAACCGCAAAATGAACATGTGGAAACCAAAGGAGGCAGTGTTTGAATGAATATTAGAGATAAATTCACCTCCCTTCTAGTTAGACTGGGCAACTCCAGGTCCAGGTTACAGTCAGTGATACCCCATTCATGTTATAGCCCATTATAGACCCCACTCCATGGGTCACGACCCTCATGAAGCCTACTTGACCAAACTGGAGAAAATCCAAATTTGACAAAACACAATGGTTATGGGGGATTTCAATAATGCCAACTTCAACTGGAAAACCCATGCTAGCCATAACTCGCTAGCACAAAAGTTCCTTCACTTTGTTAATTCAAATGCCCTAGAACAAATTGTTCATACCATGACAAGAGGAACGAATATTCTAGATTTGTTCCTCACCAACATGTCAAACAGATGCACTGCCACAAATGTCAGACCCTCATTTGTTAAATCTTACCACACATCAGTCACCTTCAAGCTGATAGTAACACCAGAACTCACAATTGGTGAAATCAGACTAAATAACTTCACCAAGGCAAACTATGCTCTCCTAGGTGAAGGTGTAAATGCATTCCAAGCCCCACTGCAAGCTTGAAATGGTAACTACGCCAAGGTTTACACTAAGTCCTGTACAATCACTTGCAAAGTGTATAAACCTGGCTATACCAGACAGAATCAAAGCCAGAGCCCCAAGTACAAACAAGCTGGCGTGGTGAACATCCAGGATCAACAAACTTTACAATAAATGCCAACAGTTGCAGTCCATGAAAACAGAGACAAAGCCCCAACAATGGAAAACACCCTCCTCAGCCTCAACAGGTAAATAAGACAACTTGCCAAATCCTCTAAGCGCTCCTTTGAGAGAAACATAGCACAGACAAGGATAACCATAAGGCCCTTTACAGCTATGTATGCAACCTAAAAGGTAGGATCCAAGCATATGCAGACCTAGTGACCAATGGAATCACACACACTGACACCACAGAGATAGTAAACCTGCTAACGGATAGGTTTGGTGAAAATTTCACTCCCTTATCCTCTCCTAACTTATCACAAACTGTAGATAAATATGTGTGTATATACCTTTATGAAGCGATCCAATGGTTTGCACTAGAATATAACTACTGAGCCTGACTGCCATTTTGTAGTTAGCTGTTGAGATGTGAATATGTATCTATATAAGCTCTCTTTGTTAGTTCATATTTAAAGATGCTGCTATCCATCCTGATATATTTGTATATATTAAAGAATCTGAATGAAACCTCAAGCCTTCATATTATTTGTAACAGAAACAAACACACCATATGTTGTCAGAAGTGGAATGACTAAAAAGCATGGTACCTGAAGCTGCATATCTAAAATGGCCTGAAGTCAGAACTGGCATACTAAAGAGGCATGGATTTTAAAATGGCTTGGCGAAAATGATTTAAGGCACTTATCCAGATGCTGGTGGAATATAAAGGTGTGGATCATTTTCAAACTGTGCATACTTTATTAAACAGGTCAGAAACAAATTTCAAGCATGAAATCTTGCTCAGCACTATTTCTTTTTGCATAATATGTACTGAGGCATACAGAATGCTCTAAGTAATTTTCTTATAAACAGATATGTATGATATTGATAAAACTATTTGAAATACTACGGAAAACGTTTAAATAAAATCCAGTTGCATAAAATAAATAAGATAAGGGGAAATTACTGCATTTTTTGCAAAGCATATGTATTTCATATTAAGCAAAGATATCCAAGTATACAGTGTTCACATGTTTGTGCAGTGTTACAGTAAAGATATTTTGAGAAGTACGGCCATTACAAGGCATATTTTACAAAATATAGCTATTATGGGGCATATTTGGCAAAGTGCAGCCATTACAGATCATATTTCACAAAGTAAAGTATTTCAAAGAGTTTATTGTGCATTTGAATGTTGTCACAAGCTCACAAAACATAATTGCAAGGGCTATATTTTCAGTGTGTTTATGCATACTTTGTGGGCATGGCAGAAGGATTTCAAAAGCCAAGTGCACTTGTGTTTGACAGTAATATTACTGAAAACTGGAGAGTGTTTGAGCAAGAGTACATTTTCATGCAGGTTGCATTTTCTGATAAAGATGAACATAGAAAGCATTTATTCTACTTAATTTAGCTGGGTCAGAAGCCATAGAAAGGGAGCACTCATTTGTGTATGCACCTGCTATTTGTACTGGAGGGGGGAAACTGTCATATTGTTGTACAGGCTGAGTCAAGAGAGGATCCAGAGTGCTGGAAATGCAAATTTAGAGAAATATGTAACCCCCCCAAAACAAATGTTACAATGGAAAGGCACTTATTTTACACAAGGGATCAAAAGCCTGGTAAAACGTTTGCAGCATATATAACTGACCTGAGAAATAAAGCTAAAAGATGCACATTTGGTGGCATAAGGGATGAATCGATAAAGGACAGACTTGTGTATGGTATAAAAGATGATGCTGTGAGAAAGATTTTGCTTCATGACCGTGATTTAACTTTGAATAAGGCCATAAGATTTGTCAGATATATGAGCATACAGAAAAGCACACAGATATCCTTACAAATAAGAGCAGCTCTAGAAGGCGCAGCGATAAACCTCATATTGATAGGATACAGCACATGGTTAAAAGAAACAGGCCCAAGCACATGGCAGCTATGGGGTTTCCCAGGCACTGCTGCATGTCTCCACAGAATGTTCTAGCACATTCCAGACTTTGCACAGTCTCAGTGAAGCACAAGAGTGAGTCAGCACCCTCAAAGCACGGGCCCCAGTCTAGTTTCATTGTCAACTGTCATAATTGTGGAGGAAATCATGAATCTAAAAGGGAAAAGTTTAGTTTTTGGTTAGCAATTCCACCAATGTAATAAATGGAATCACTCCAAAGATTTTGCAAACCAAAAGAATGTAGGCAGCCTTTTAGTAAAAGGGAGCATTTCAAGAAATTAGTTGATCAATTAGCCTGTGGCAAGCCTACTCTTTATGTTGATAGTGTGTCAGTGCTTCATGAAATGAGTAATGCAGTAGATTTAAGGGCAAATAATGAAGAATTATGTACTGTTTGGATAAATGGCAAACCAATAGAGCTAAAAGCTGACACAGGTTTTAAGTGCAATGTTATGTCTGCAGAAACATTTGCCAGGGTATGTAAAGGTGAAAGGCTTGATTTGTCAAGGTGTGCAAAACTTGTTGCTTATGGAGGTGAAGAAATTCAAACTGAAGGCTCAGTAGTGTATTCATGTTACTCTGTAGGAAGAAGCTACAGCTTATTATTTTATGCGGTTATTAGGGTTCAAAGAATCTTTGAAACTCAGACTGCTTTCATTTAATAAGGAAGTCCACCAAGTTAGCCCAAGAGACCACTACTCTAATTTTGCCCAGCACATTTTTTCTACCTATCCTGGTCTTTTCCAAGACAAACTAGGCAAACTTCCAGTTGTGTACACCATGAAGTTAGATCCAGAGGTCAGTCCAGTTGTTAGACTAGCACGTAGAGTTCCAATAGCCATGCGGGACAGAGTTAAAGCAGAGTTATACAAGATGGTGTGACAAAGTGTAATTTGTCCAGTGGAAACTCCAACTGAATGGGTATCTTCCATAGTAGTAGCTCACAAGAAAAGTTCAGATAACATCAGAATATGTATTGATCCACAAGATTTGAACAAACCACTAAAAATACTTCATTATCCAATGTGTACAGTCTAAGCAGTTGTAACCTTGATGCCAAATGCAACTATTGTTCTTGTCTTAGATGCAAAGAGTTCATTTTGGCAAATTCAGCTTGACAAAAGATTCTCATTGCTCACTACTTTCAGTACTCCATTTGGCAGGTACATATTTTTGAGAATTCAATTTGGGATAAATTCTACAAGTGAAGTCTTCCAGCATGCAATGGAGCAACATTTTTCTGAGTATCCTTGTGCTATTATAGTAGACAACATACTGTTAGAAGGTCATGATGAAGCTGAGCATGACAGAAACCTCAGAAAAGTTCTGGAAAGGGCACATCAAGCGAATCTTAAGCTCAATGCACAGAAATGCAAATTCAGGCTACAAGAAGTTCCTTATGTTGGTCATTTATTTAGGAGTACAGGTCTATGACCTGATACTTTAAAGCAATCAGCCATTCTTGAGATGCCAGCTCCAGACAATGTTCAAGCCCTGCAATGTTTTCTTGGCATGGTCAACTGTCTATCCCCATTCATTTCAGACTTGAGCCAACTATCAGCACCACTCAGACAGCTGACATGTAAAGATGTATCCTGGTCTTGGTCACAGCAACACCAAAGAGCATTTGATGTCCTCAAACTGAGACTTGTCAGTCTGCCAATGGTCAAATACTATGATGTTCACAAGTCAGTTACACTTTCCTGTGATGCTTCGAAATTTGGACTTGGTGCAGTTATTCTACAAGAGGATTAGCCTGTTTCCTATGCACTGAGAACTCTTACCCAAACTGAACATCAGTACACCCGTATTGAGAAAGAGCTTTTGGCAATTGTATTTGCATGTTCAAAGTTCCATGACTATGTTTATGGTAGACCTATCCAGATTGAAACAGATTAACAACCATTAGTCACTATCTTGAGTAAGCCAATGCATTCAGCTCCAGCCTGAATGCAAAATATGATGCTGAGATTGAAAAAGTATAATTTCAATCCTGTCTACAAGAAAGGTAAATTTCTTTATCTTGTTGATACATTATCCAGATCACCCAGAAATAGCACTGAACAGAATGACAATGAAGATTCTCAATTGCTTGATGATTTTGAAGAAATAGAAGTGAGAATTTTTTCTTCCACACATCTTGATGTGCTGAGAGAACACACAGCCACAGATCCAGTTTTTCAAAGGCTCAATCACTTTATCAGTCATGGATGGCCATCAGAGCAATCAAGTTTATCTCAAGAAGTGAAACTGTATTTTCCATACAAATATGAGATTTTGTTTGACAAAGGTTTCATAATGAAAGATCCAAAAGTAATCGTTCCAAAATCTTTACTATCTGACATCATGATCACCCAGGAAGTGAATCTATCAAACGCAGGGAAAGAGAGAGATAGTATTTTGGCCTTCTTTGTCAGAAGACATTGAGAGAACTTTTGTCTTGTTCAATATGTAATAATACAGACCCTCATCAACAGAGAGAACCACTTCAGCTTAACCAGATTCCAGAACTACCTTGGTTGACAGTAGCCACTGATATCTTCAAGTGGAATGGTCAACATTATCAGGTGTTAGTACGCTCTTACTCCAATTGATTCCAGATTGAATTACTTCTGAATCTAGCATTCAGTACTGTCATTACTAAGATGAAACATCATTTTGCTGTACGTGAAAGTCCACATAAAGTTATTCCTGAAAATGACATGCAGTTCACAAGCCAACAGTTTAAAAGATTTGATGAAGAATGAGACTTACTCATGTTACAAACAGTCCAGAGTATCCTCAGTGAAATAGTTTGGCAGAACACACAGTTCAGTGTGCAAAACAGCTACTTGAGAAATCAAAATTATATGATACTGATGTTTTCCAGAGTCACTTGAATCCCAAAAATGTCCCTCGTGATAAACATCTTGTTTCACCTGCTCAAAGACTTCTGTTGAGACAAACCAGGACCACATTACCACTCAGTAGTCAATTGTTGGTTCCAAAGCCATGGTGGTGCACCAGTTAGCGTTGTTGCCTCACAGCAAGAGGTTCTCCAGTTCGATTCTCGGCTGGTGCGCCTTCTGTGTGGAGTCTGGATGTCCTCCCCATGGTCGTGTGACATCTAAAGACAAGCAGGTAGCTGTGTGTGTGAATAGGTGTGCCTTCTGTGAAGGTTGGGAGTCAGGCTGGCAACTCAGCCCATAAAAATACACTGCCAATCATTAGCGGACCGGAGTTTCGCTGTGGCGACCCCTAACCAGGAAAAGCCGAAAGACTTTAGTCAATTGTTGGTTCCATGTGTCAAGAACAACAGATCAGTGAGAAACAATCTGTTGAGGAAACATCTATCCCAGAAGTCCTACTATGATAAGAGCAGTAGACTGCTCAATCCATTAAAAGAGGGAGAAGTGGTAAGGATGCAGACGTCCAAATGTTATGATCAGATTGGTGCCGTGAGGAATATTGGTCCAGAGCCATGATTGTACATTATGAAATCAGAAGGACCGACTTTTAGGTGGAATCTGAAACATTTGACACCGGTGAAAGAGCCTATACAACAGCAGATAGGCCATGAAAGAGACTCTTTATCTCAGAGTGAGTTGTCCAGTGTTTCAATTCCAGAGGAAGTTCCAGAGGACATTCCTGCTCCTGTGATGAATCCAGAAGTTCCTGATCAGAGTTTTGCACAGCAGACTGTCCCTGTTGCTAAATTTAGTCCCAACTGTTATGTCACAAGATACGGTCAAATCTCTAAACCCTGTAGCAGATATCAAGCAACTTGGACATGAACATTATATTTTGTTTCTACTGTACATAGTAACACATGCCTAGCTCTAACATAATTTTGCATGAAGGGCACTCTTTTTAAGAGGGAGGATGTAAATAAATATGTGTGTATCTACCTTTAAGAAGCTATCCAAGCACTTGCCCTAGAGTATGAATGCTGAGTACAAGCATGACTGCCATTTTGTAGTTAGCTGTTGAGATGTGAACATGTATGTATGTAAGCTCTGTTTGCTAACTAGTTTGCTCATATTTAAAGATGTTGCTATCCATCCCAATGTGTAAAATATCTGAATGAAACCCCACATCTTCTTATTATTTGTAATGAAAATGAACGAGCAATAAAAACCTTCCCCCAAACCCGCCCCCATCCACCCTTCATATATGAAGAGCAGGTCCTCAAAACCTTTTCCAAGGCAAAATACACAGCCTCTATGGGACCAGATAACATCCCATGCTGCCAGGCTGTCTTTTAAACAGGCTAAAACATGAACTAACATCGCCATTAAGTATCGTTTTCAATCACAGCCTAACCACAGGCTTTGTTCCTGTGGAATGGAGAACATCAACAGTTAGTCCCCTCCACAAAGGTGGCCTAGCAACAGACCCGGGGAATTACAGACCCATAAGCATGACCAGCCTCATCTGTAAGGTCTTGGAACATATCATTATGGATCTCATAAATAAAGACATAGGTGACCTCCAAACCCTGGATTCTACCCAATTCGGGTTTGTCAAGGGCAGATCCTGCCTGATAAATCTAGTGGATTTCTTTGAAAATGTGGCCATTGATGAGGGCAAATCTGTGCACACAGCATACCTTGACTTGGCAAAGGCTTTTGACACAATCCCATATTCAGGCATTACCAATAAACATAGCAAACTGAATGTGAACCCTTTTCTTCTAAGATAGGTTGCAAACTGGCCCACAAACCAGACACACACTATCAGACTGGATGACTCCACATCAACCAGCAGACATGTTATTAGTGGAATGCCACAGGGGTCAGTGCTGGGCCCCCTACTGTTTGGTATATACTTCTTAAAAGTTCACATCAAAACTGAAGTGTTGTGTCTGACCAAGTTAGCAGATGACTGCAAACTAGGGGCAATCATTGAGTCCCCAAATTATATCAGTATACTCTATGAGGGTCTCATGCAGACCAACGACTGGTATATTAGTCATGGTCTCAAACTGAATGCAAATAAATGCATCATCATTCCCTTCAGCACAATGTCCATTCACACTATCACATCAACAACCCATGAAATGGTAAGGGACCTGGGATCATAAGTTGACTGTGACTTTAACTTTGACCACCATGTGTCTACTGTAGTAAGGAAGGATTTTTACATAACACATTTAATTAGTAAAGGCATTGCCTTGAGAGCAAAAGAGGTTATAACTCCTCTATACTCGTCACTTATCCGGCCCATAATTGAGTATAACAGCCCATTCAGAATGTACCATACAAGCACATACAGCAAATGGAGAGATCTCAGAGGTTTCTAACAAAGAAGGTCAAGAGGCTCCAGCATGAGCCTTATACAGACCAACTAATGTCCCTGTCACTATACTCCGTAGCATATACACTTCTTAGGGGAGACTTATGCCTGGTGTACAGAGCAATCCAAGACCCAAATCTAATAAACTTGCTGCATATCCGTAAATCAAATGGGACTAGAGCTTCCTGTTTCAGGGACCTAAGTATGGCCTGTTACTTATATAGTACATATTGGAGGGACAGATTTATCTCCCAGTGAATGCTGCTTCTTTGTAACAGGCTACCAATTCATGTGAAATAGAGCACCTTTATGACAATGTCCTAGAAGAACTTGGACGAGTGGATAGAGTACTGTAAATTCTTAACGGGGATAGCACCCACAACCACCCTGGACATGGGCAGTCATCACTAAATGCAATCTTGGATATTGACTAGCATTTCTATGGTATTACATTGGGATGAAATGGTTAGGCTTAAAATGCCCTCTGGGTTGACATCTTAGTAATCTCCTATGATGCTATCGTTTGGAAAATGAGAAAACTAATAAATAGCAAAATGGGTAAAATTAAACAGCAAGAAAAATTCGAAATGTGAAAACTAATAAAAAAAAAAAAAAAAAAAAAAAAAAAAAAATCACCTCTGAAACCTAAAAACCTGCTATCTGCAAGGCGAATGGCAAGAAATGTTAAAAGCTATTTAAATAAGTGCTAGTCATACTTCTGAAAACTAGCTGTAAAAGGAAATGGATAAAAAGCAGGTACAGAACTCATGAGCAATGACATCTTTTCAATACATATAAAGTTAAAAATGAAATTGCAACTCTAACCTTCAAAACCAATTGGAATATTAACAGGGAAAAACTCAATAAAATATTTAAAATGTGTCCCTATTTTTGGGCCATTGTCCCTACATTATTTTAAGCTTTCTACAGATTTCTTATGCTAAGAGGTTCAGATGTATGTTCTTCGTGCATTTTCACATTGTTGGTAACTAAAGAACCCATTGTGTTAGGTTGGCATAATGGTTAAGGTGTTTACGTTACAGACACAAGGTGCTGGTCCAATACATGGGGTAACTGGCTAGGCTTAAAATGGCTCAAAAGAGCACTTAGCCTAGTACTAATCTATGAACCTATGAACCTATTTAGATCTGAAGATCTAGTGGAAACATTAAAAAATGTAAACAATAATACAGCACCAGGATCAGATGATATAATGAGTGGGATGTAACCTTGTTTCAAATTTCAAAAATATGTAAAATAAAATGTCATATTTCATACAAAATTGATTAATAATATATATATATATATTGAAAATAAAGAGACAAAAGTAATAATAATCCTAGAATGCATAGCTCTGTTACACCTTAACAAAATAGTCACATCAATTCCCTTGCAAAAGCTAAAACATGAAATGCAGAACATGTAGCTTACTTTGTCCTTCACCCTTAGACAAATGCAAGATAGTAAGACCATATACTCATTTTAAATAAAAAAAATAAGGCAATTTAGAGAATCACTAAGGAAAATGGTGATTTGGGAAGGATCTAGAAAAATTGCCTTGTCAATAATAATGTAATTATTTGCAGTAAACCAAAAGAGAAAGAAGCCTACAGGAATGAGTATACACACTGGTTTCCAATGAAAAAAGGTGTCTAACAAGAGTGTATTTTGTCATGATAGCTGGTTAGCACTTATATAAATGAAATAATAGAAAGCTTATGACAAATGACAAAACATTTTCCAAGGCAACTAAAATAAAACAATACCCACAATAGGGCTTAGGTCTGCTAACTTAAAAAAAAAGAAAAACATTGCAGGAAACTGTAAAATCAAAATAAATACTTCAAAGGCAATATTAATGTTCAATAAAAAGAAGAAAGTAATGTATGGTTACAGGGATAAAGGTTAGAAACAGTACAGCTTTTTAAATGGCTGGGTCTAATTTATAAGAATGATTGGCAAATCAAATTATTTCAATATGAAGAGAGCGAAAGCAGTAGGTAGACTAATTAATTTAACAAATTACATGATAACTACCAGATCATACCTTGTAGAACAGTAATACAACTGAAGATCAAAAGAGTAATCATATATTGGTCTGAAATCTGGGTCCTCCAAGAAGTGAAGTAGATATCAAAGAACACATCCACCGAGGTTTTAAACTGGTTTGCCAACTTCTTTCAGTGAAATATATCTGATATTAGAAACAA
>NC_056739.1:666805218-667082718 GCF_019279795.1 Protopterus annectens | reverse complement strand
AGAATTGATTACATCAATATGACAAGGCATTTATTATTAGATGGTAACACCTATCAACACATATGTAGGAATCCTTTGGGGGAGTACAATTTTGCTTTGATGGAAGTGTGAGAATGTGGAGAACATTTAGATTTTGTTTCTGAAGTTGCACATAAAACACCACAAGGGTGATATTTTTTTTTGCCATACCTAAGGTTCACAATAATTTGAAGAATCCCCCGGGGAAGCCAATAGTGTCATGAATCAGGACTTATTTTCAAAATGTGTGTATTTTTTAGATGCCCATTTGAAGTCATATTTGTCTAGGGTTCCTTCACACATTAAGAATTCAAAGGAATTTTCAGACCTGGTTGGAGGTATGGATTGGCAGAGCAAATTTTATTGGGCCTGTGTGGATGTTAGAGCATTATATACAAGCATCAATGTCAAATGGGGTTTGGAAGCAGTAGAAAAAAATTTGGGTGATAGCCCTTGCACATCCTTTTTGATCCAGTTACTTGAGTTCCCCCTGACATATAATTATTTTATGTTTGAGAAGGACATTTTTTTGCAGAGGGAGGGCCCTGCAATGGGGGCTTCATATGCCCCTTTGTATGTCATTATTTTTATGGCTTATTTTGAAAATATATTTATAACAACAAATTTTATTCTCAACAAGTTGTCACCTATAAGCATTACATAGATGACTTAACTTTTATATGTTAAGGTGATAAGGAAGGGTCTGATGGGTTTATGGAAGAACTGGACAAAAACGCATGTGGTTTGAAATTTACTCATAGAACACATAGGGAAGTGAGGCAGTTACTTGACATTGAAGTTTTTGTTAGGAGAAATAATCAGATACATTTTAGGACATTTACTAAAAAAACAGGTGTAAATAACTTCCTTTGTGCTAGTAGCATGCATCCCTTGCATCTTTTAAGCTCATTGCCTTATGGAGAGTTTGAATATATTTTTAATAATACATTGGATAAGCTGTAGTTAAATACTGAGTTTGATAAGCTTAGAAACAATTATTAAGTAGAGGTTATTTATGGATGCTTTAAAAAAGGCTGCAATGAAAGTAAGTGGAAGCGGGATAGTTGGAAATATGTATGGGTTGGTTTGGAGCCACAGAGAGGAAGCGTGGGAAATAGGGGAATAGAGAGAGATAGCAAAGAAAAAATCTTTTTTGTTAGAAGATTTTCCCCAATTTCAAATGCTTTGAGAAAGCTGGTTAGCAGTCTCTGGCTTATCATTAGTCAGGATGAAATGTTGGGTAGCGTTTTTCCTAAAAGGGTTATTTTTTCATATGGAAGCTTTTTGAATCTGAAGGAAATCTTACATTTGAGAAAATTTCAGGTGGATGGAACCCATTTGGACTCCTTCCCCTGTGGGAGATGCAAGGTATGTGTCAGAACAAAAAATCTTAGTGGTAGTAGGATTAATGTTATGATTTACAGAGCTGTCAACCATTTTGATTGCTGTTCATGTGGTGTGGTATATTTTATAGGTTGTGGATGTATGCCCACAAGATGGTATGTGGGACAAACCAAAAGAGTAGTTAAGCGAATATTAGAACATTTGGGAGATATCAGGAATGCTAATTTAGATAGTCCTGTTGCTCAGTATTTTTATTCTGTGCATGTAGGTTCAGATAGCAGTTTTTTCTTTAATGTCTTGGCTAAAACTTATAATAATCAGGGAAGTGATTTTATACATAAATTACTACAATTGGAAACCAAGTTTATTATCAGTTTTAAGACTTTACAACCAAATGGTTTAAATTTTGAGATGAATCTTAATATAGGATATTTATGATTCACTATGATGTTTGTTAAACTTGAATATAAGGTCTCATTTAAACAATGTTTTGTACATGTTATTTGCATTTGAGTGGAAGTGTAGTGTATCAATGGGGGGGGTGATGGGAAACACTGAAGTTGGAAATATTGTAATTAAAGCACTTTATTTTGAGAGGGAGAGAGAAAGATAGAGGTGGTGAAGGCTAAGGATAAGGCATATGGAGTGTTGTATGAAAGGCTGGGCACTAGAGGAGAAAAGGACCTGTACCAACCAACTGGCTAGACTAAGGGACCTAGCTGGTAAAGATGTGCAGCAGGTAGGGGTGATAAAGGATAGTGAGGGAAACATACTCACAAGTGAAGAGAGTGTGTTGAGCAGACGGAAAGAGTACTTTGAGGGCTGATGAATGAAGAGAATGAGAGAGAGAGAAGGTTGGATGATGTGGGGATAGTGAATCAAGAAGTGAAACAGATTAGCAAGGAGGAAGTAAGTACAGCTATGAAGAGAATGACGAATGGAAAGGCTGTTGGCCCAGATGACATACCAGTGGAAGCATGGAGGTGCTTAGGAGAAATGGCAGTAGAATTTTTAACCAGATTGTTTATTGAAATCTTGGAAAGGCAGAGGATGCCTGAGGAGTGGAGAAAAAGTGTTTTGGTACCGATCTTTAAGAATAAGGGTGATGTGCAGAGCTGTAGTAACTACAGAGGGATAAAATTGATGAGTCACAGCCTGAAGTTATGGGAAAGAGTAGTGGAAGCTAGGTTAAGAAGGGAGGTGATGATTAGTGATTAGTAGTATGGTTTCATGCCAGGAAAGAGCACTGAAGATGCAATGTTTGCTCTGAGAGTGTTGATGAAAAAATATAGAGAAGGTCAGAAGGAGTTGCATTGTGTTTTGTGGACTTAGAGAAAGCATATGACAAGGTGCCTAGATAGGAGTTGTGGTATTGTATGAGGAAGTTGGGAGTGGCAGAGAAGTATGTAAGAGTTTTACAGGATATGTACAAGGATAGTGTGACAGTGGTGAGGTCTGCGGTGGGAGTGGTGGATGCATCTAAGCTGGAGGTGGGATTACATCAAAGATCAGCTCTGAGCCCTTTCTTATTTGCAGTGGTGATGGACAGGTTGACAGATGAGATCAGACAGGAGGCCCCGTGGACTATGATGTTTGCAGGTGACATTGTGATCTGTAGTGAGAGTAGGGACCAGATTGAGGAGACCCTGGAGAGGTTTAGATATGCTCTAGATAGTAGAGGAATGAATGTCAGCTGGAAAAAGACAGAATATATGTGTGTGAATGAGAGGGAGGATAGAGGAATGGTGAGGATGCAGGGAGTAGAGTTGGCGAAGGTGGATGAGTAGAAATACTTGGGATCAACAGTTCAGAGTAATGGTGATTGTGGAAGAGAGGTGAAGAAGAGAGTACAGACAGGATGGAGTGGGTGGAGAAGAGTGTCATGAGTGATTTGTGACAGACAGGTACCAGTAAGAGTGAAAGAGAAGATCTACAAGAGGGTAGTGAAACCAGCTATGTTATATGGGTTGGAGACAGTAGTATTGACAAAAAGGCAAGAGTCAGAGCTGGACGTGGCAGAGTTAAAGATGTTAAGTTGTGCACTGGGTGTGATGAGGATGGACAGGATTAGGAATCAGTATATCAGAAGAACAGCTCAGGTTGGACGGTTTGGAGACAAAGCCAGAGAGGTGAGATTGTGTTGGTTTGGACATGTGCTGAGGAGGGATGCTGGGTATATTGGGAAAAGGATGCGAAGCATGGAGCTGCCAGGTAAGTGGAAAAGTGGAAGGCCTAAGATAAGGTTTATGGATGTGATGAGAGAGGATATGCAAGCAGTTGGTGTGACAGAGAAAGATACAGAGGGCAAGAAGAAATGGAAACAGATGATCCGCTGCGGTGACCCCTAATGGGAACAGCCAAAAGAGAAGAAGAAAGCACTTTATTTTGAGCACTTTAATAAGATGGTTAATAAGATGGTTAATGAGGTGTTAATTTGTTTATGTATAAAAAGATTGCTTGGATGGTGTTGAGTTATACCTTTGAAGGCATTGTCTGAGAGAGCAGAAGCACCAGTAAACAGTTTATTTTGCAGTCCATACTGCTTGGCTCTGTTTGTTTTTTGTTTTCAAATTATTATATTCATCAAGTTTTTTTTTTCTTGGTCCTTGCTAATTGAGGAAACAAAAAATATTGTAAAGTCACTGTACATTTATGTTGTTTTGATGGATTTTATTTTATTTTTTATTTTATTTATTTTTTTAAGGAACAGAGGTCTATCAAGTTTTTACATATTCTCAAATGACCTTAATTATAGTACTATTTTTTTTTGTATTTCACTCTCATTGAAAAGGTATGGCAGTCATTTTTTTAGGTATTACCATCACTCCATTACTTAAATCCCAATAGACACAAGTTTGACAGAAATTATAATTGTTTGTATTTTTATTGTTAACACTCAACTTATTTGAAGCACAAGTTAGTATGCAGACAGTTCATGCTTGTTTATAGGCCATGTTCAGAAGATGCAGTGCTCAACAATGAACAACAGTGAAGTGCTGATCATAACAATAATGCATTGTTTAAAACATTTAATATTAGTGATACAACAGATAGTACACTTGCCTTTGGTGCAGAAGGCTGTGGGTTCTATTTCCACACCAGGTAGATGGATTGCTGACATTACAGTGCACCAAGAGGGGAGTACTGCACTCCTATGTTTGCCATCCATCACAGAGTATGTTAAACTGAGGTCCCATGTAATTGAGTTGATGGTAACTCTGGTAAATTTACAAGATCCCACAGTACCTATCAGAAAGTGTATGGGAAGTTTCCTGATGCCTTGGGAAAATTTCTTCTAATAGTATAAATAGCACTAGGGCCAATAGCACAGTGGGACCGACCTGACAACAAAGGGCAAATAAATAAATAAATGTATTTACTGATAAGAAGTATGATAGGAATGCCAACATAATTGGCTACTGAAATTTCAAGTGATTAAAGGGTTGCAGTTTGCCTTGAATGTTTCTAACCATATGGACTGCAGTGCACATTTTACTGTCCCCGTGTCAGCAGATAGTAGAAGCATTACTGAGATTCTTAAAAATAATTGGAAGACTGTACTTGGCAGCTATGCATTTGAAGCATTTCCTAACTTTGCTTTAGAATAAGTAGAAATAAGAAGGCACGTGGTAAAAAAGGGATTAGAATGCTGGAATAGTGATTACAAATAATAAACAATGGTAAATATCATGCTGGTTCTGTAAATGGTGTCAGTTTAATGACAAACGTCCCATTTTGAATCTTCAACACATGAATCATTCTATTGGAATCAAGTCACATTATGTATTTAATGGTGAAATGTAATATATATGGACTAGTTGCTTTAGCTGAGAGTAAAAAAAAAACACAAGGAAAGTCTCACAGGATGTTTATGAATGTATGTATATCTATATCTACATATCTATATATCTATATCTATATCTAAAAAAAATATATATATGTATATATATATATATATATATATATATATATATATATATATATATGTGTGTATATATGGATTACCTTTCAAATATCAAAACCCCTAATGGCCCATAATGCCAAATGTCAAAACATCGAGACGAAAATGTACAGCCACAATTACGAACTGCCAATTTTTCCCAGGGCAAGGAAACACTTTCCCAGCATGTGGAAATATGCCCTTTTCCCCACTGTAGTGCAATCCTGGAGTTGGTATATATATATATATATATATATATATATATATATATATATATATATATAGTTGGGGGGTGTGGGGGCACAGCCCCTGACCTAGGTGTTTTTTACATAGGCCAGCGTGGTCTAGTTATGTGTTGGAAAAGTTTCCTTGCCCTGGCAAAAATTGGCCATTCCTGTTTGTAAGCATACCTCTCAACCTCTTAATGCAAAAAATCTGGACAAAGCCTAAAATAATAGGGGGGGGGGACAAAGGCCCAAACATAGGGACAGATTTTAAATGTTGCTCTTATAAACTTAGAAAGCTGTTAGAATAACAGCATTTGTGTTACATGCATTTTGTGAAGGATATGAAATCTGAAACTCAAATATATGTCATTATTTGGTCATTATTTAGTGACTACTCCACAAATTGCCAGAAAACAACAGTTTTTATGAGGAACAAACCAAATATTTGAGGCACAAATCTGAACAGTCTGCGGAAATTTGTACAGTTGAGTGGTATGATTGAAGTGTACGACATTTTCATCTTGATGTTTTGACATTCAGCATTATGGGCTTCAGGATTTGAAAGGTAATCCACACACACACACACACACACACACATACACATATAAATATATATATATATATATATATATATATATATATATATATATATATATATATATATATATATAGTATGGATATGGATAGATAGGTGGATATATATAGGTAGATATAGATAAATGCATGCATACATACATATTTTGTTAAGAACAGCTACAGTAGGAAAACATTGTTTAACTCTAGCAATGAATGTGGAGAACTTAATAAATGTCTGTTCTCTGTGGTGGACTATGTAAAATTTAGGTTCTAGGAAAGGTGACTTAAACAGCTTGCTGAAAGTTAAAGAGTTATGCCGGCAACTATTTTACAAGCATATAAACCACCAAATTTGAAGGATAATATCACTATAAAATGCTATCAAAAATCATTACCTGCTAGATGATTACTTATTTTTAAATTTATTTATATGTGTAGGTGTATATGCTAGTCATATTCGATTTCAGCTTTATGACCTTTTTTTTTATATGCCAGAATTGGATATTTTTATACCATGTGACTGATGTTGGAGGGTTCTGTCAATGTTCTTTTGTGCCAGGAATGAAAATATTTAATTTTTTCTCAAAAATCATTTGTTATTATTTAGAAGTGTTTGCTTTTTAGTCTTTAATCAAAGAGAGCTTTCCACTTATCAAAAGAATTTAAAAGTTTTCTGGGCAAAAGCATATAAGAATATAATAAGGAAAAACAGTGTTTTACGCAGAAGGATTAACGCTGATAACACAATTTAGTTCTCATCAATATAAAACTGAAGTGTAGTATCCATTTATATGAAATGTAAGTTTAAAGTTTTCAAAAATATCTTGGAGAAAAATAATAAGCTGCTGAAGAAAAGGAGGTGTTTTACATAAGTGCAATAGCAGAGAATGTTGTTCAGAAATATCTTAAATGTTGGGTGGACATATTATGTAAATAATTGTAAAGATAATCACTGTACTATACCACTGAATAGTGATATTCATCCATGCATCCATATCACTATACCACTGAATAGTGATATTCATCCATGCATCCACAAACCCTTTTCCCATTTTGCACATGGGGTCAGGGTGTCATTTCAACAGGGACAATCATCTAGGGCCAATGTTTGCACAACCGGCACTATAGTGATATGTTATATAGGAAAAGAAATGACATTAGCATTATATAAAATGTGTCAGGTAAGACTACTTGACCTAATATCATAAAGGAAAGGTGAATAAATCTAAGGATAAGCCCTGTAACATAAAACAGAAAAGGAAACCAGAAATGGCAAACAGCAAGAGTTTATTTATTAATTTACTGACATTTGATTACCAGGAAAGTTCGAATAGGTAGAAGCCCGTTTTCAGTGGATGGCTGGGGAGAAAAGTTCCAAATTATTGACAAAACATTTTATTATTGTTTATTATTAAACAATTTTAAAAACAATTTTATATTTAAACTGTGACTTATTGCCTAGTTGTTCAAAACTGAATATTTATAGTGTGACTTTTCAGACTATTTTGTTGAGTGCACATACAATAGCATGGTGACATAATGAATGTGGCAGCAGGGACCTTTACACAAATAGTTGTGTTAGGAAACTACTTGTCCAAGATATGTTATTGTACAGTGGTGTAGTATGTTGAACATGAACATGTACATGTCCAGGTCTAGATTTACAAGGCAGAGATAAGCAACTTTTATACTCTCCCCCTGGCATTTCAGGATTTGTAGGATATAAACCATCATTCACTATTGACTAATCAAAGGACAATGAAGCTCTAAGTGTGAGATGGATAAAGGAAGCAAAAAAGGCCTATGGAAAGAAAGTCCAGAACCACTTCACTGACATGAGAGACCCCAAGCACATGTAGCAGAGAATAAAAGCCATAACTGAATACAAACCCCTGCCAGCCCAATGCGAGGACAACACAGAATTCCTTGATAGGCTGAACACCTTTTTCTGCAGGTTCGAGGAGAAGAACAAGTTTAAGTCAGTGAAACTCACTACACATTCAGGAGACAAAGTTCTCAGCCTAAACTCAATAGATGTGAAGAGGACCCTACAGCAGGTGAACCCTAGGAATTCTGCAAAACCAGACAACATCATGGGAAAGGTGTTAAAGGACTGTGCTGAACCAATAAGCACTGTACTCACAGATATATTTAACACCTTCCTCGGTCAAGCAAAAGTACCCAAATACTTCAAAAACACAAATATTATTCCACTGCTGAAGAAATCCTCTCCCTCAAGCCTCAGTGACTAAAGGCCAAAAGCACTCACATCCACCATTATGAAAAGCTTCAAAGGGTTAGTCAGAAAACACCTGACAGCAATCCTTCCAGTGGCATTAGATCCACTCCAGTTCACATGTCATGCCAATGGCTCCACTGTGGATGCCATTTCATTTGCACTGCATCTCTCATTGGCACACCTTGAGAAGAAGGACAGCTATGTTAGAATGCTGTTTAGACATGCTACAATAAAACTGCCACATTTGCAACTAACTCTAAATAATCGACCCAAAACTGACCTGCTCTTAAATCCTTGAAATGGCTAGAACTACCAAACTACCTCTCCTACTTGAAACTAACCAAAGCTCACAAAAATATTCTTTGGACCCCAAGACTGTTCTGTCCTGAGCTCGACATTCAATTACTACCATCCAAACAGGCCCATAAGATCAGGGTATCAGAAGCTGTTGCAGGTTCACAAATCTAACCTCCCACCCGGCCAGCTTCTTTACTCATTATCACCACCAAGAGCTAGATTGCTTTGTCTCTGTCTATTAGAACAACTCACAATCCCTCCCATTTCAAAATATCCCTTCATAACCACCTTTCCTCAGGCTGGAAGTGTACATGCACCAAGCCCCCTTAGAATATGTATGACACCCTACCCCTACCTCTTGTCAATACTGTCCTTATGTGAGATAGTACTTCTGTAGATAGAGATTATAGATACAATAAATTATGTAGGCCCTTACTTTAAGTTGATTGTTAAGATTGTACTATTGTTTAGAATATACTTTTGTTCATTTCACTGAAAGACTTTTCTCTACACTTTGCCTATACTTATTCTTTGTAATTGTTTTGTAATTTCAATTTTGTAAATCAACTGTTAATTTCTAGTACTGTGGAGCATTTCTCCCTGGACTTCCACTAAAAATGGGTTCGGTAGGCCCAGTGGACTTTCCCAGTAAACAAAATGCAAATAAATAAATTATTGACTTCAGTTCAGCATTCAATACTGTTATCCCACAACAGCTAATTGAAAAATTTGTTCATATTGCTATCAATGCCCATATGTGCAACTGGATCCTGTACTTCTTGACTGAAAGACCTCAAAGGGTATGTGTGGGTGATATCTCTTCAAAAAGCATCACAATAAATACAGGAGTACTTCAAGGCTTTGTGCTGAGTCTACTACTGTTTACTGTACTAATCCCCGACTGTAAAGCTACATTCAACAGCAACCACATCATCAAGTTTGTGGATGACACTTCAGTCATGGGCCTCATCAGTAAAGGAGATGAAAAATACTATAGGGAGGAAGTGAGCACACTGATTGATGGGGGTGCCAAGTGCAACCTCGACCTTAATGTCAAAAAAACAAAGGAGATCATAATGGACTGAAGGGCAAACACAACCAGCTCATTTTCCTCCCATGATTAATGACAAGATGGTGGAAAGAGTAAAGAGCACATCATTCCTGGGGGTTCGCATTTTGTAGGATCTATTTTGGTCAACAAACACCAGTCATATATTAAAGAAGACTCATCATTGTCTGCATTTCATAAGGAGATTGAAGAAAGCGAGCCTTCCACCTTCTATAGGGTTACCAAGGAAAGTAACCTGACATGTAACGTTTCAGTGTGATGTGGGAGCTGCTCAGTTGCAGACCATCACACTGAGAGCTGCTCAGTTGCAGACCAAAAAGCCCTACAAAGTATAGTGAAAATGGCAGAGAAGATAATGGGCTCCAACCCTACAGCACTACAGGAGTTATACACAGCACAATGTCACAACAGAGCTACAAAAGTAATCAGGGATCCTACACACCCTGCTTATGAACTGTTCACATGCTTGTCATCTGGCAGAAAACACTGCACTGTGCACTGTAAAATGACCACGTTCAGAAACTGTTTCTTCGCTCAGGTGGTGAAACTCGAACTCTGGCAATAATCTCAGGGAAGCCGGACACTGACCATATATGAGAAAACCAACTCTTTTCATGCTAATAAATGAGAGATAGTTTGGATTCTAAATATTAACAATGCATAGATGGCAATGAATGTGCAATATTTTGCTAACTAGATCCTCTTATTCATGTGAGAATCACAAAATACAATAGGAACTTGTGCAATAAGAAATCATTCTGCTTTTGCTGAAAATTATAGATAAGGTAAACTGTAGTAATATGTAGTAGAATAGTCTGTCTAATGTGAAATGATGAATATATGTCCATTGTATGTCTTATTGTGTGTAAGTATATGCCTTCTCAATTCAAGCCTGATGTATGCAAATTAATTTATACTGCACTTGTGTAGGCTGAATGACAAAGTTTACTTTGACCTTTGACTTTTGACTTTGACTTTGCTGGGTTGAGGCTGACAGCTGAAATGGGTTACCCGGAAAGGAATGCTTTTTAACCGCATGTGTTTCATTGGATATTTAACAGGTGTGTGTGTGCGTGTGTGTGTGTGTGTGTGTGTGTGTGTGTGTGTGTGTGTGTGTGTGTGTGTGTGTGTGTGTGTGTGTGTGTGTGTGTGTGTGTGTGTGTGTGTGTGTGTGTGTGTGTGTGTGTGTGTGTGTGTGTGTGTGTGTGTGTGTGTCTGTGAGTACAAAATATTTATTATGCTTTTTATTCTGACACAACAGGATAGTGATCGGTAGTTTATAGGTTGACATATTAAATCTTGAATTTATGCATAGATATATATGTATTTAAATGTGGACACTCATTTCTGTTGACTCAGAAAATGCCTATCTTTGTGAAAATTCCCCTAGATGCCCAGAGGGAAAAAAGGAGAAAAAACCCGGACATTAGCCATGGGTTTTTACCTTGTATTTACTATTTCTTCATCTTAGGTACTTAAATCTAAGTATACTGCAGACACTGGACAGTATTTTATCAATGGAAATAATTTAATTAGCTAAAAAAATACTTATTCATAATGGAAGTCCTCTCAGAAATGGCTGACACAAAGTTAATTTTTATTTTTATCTGTTTTAAACATCTTATGTCAGATTGCGTTCTTCCTACATTGATCCTCACAGACTGTTCTTCTTGTTAAAATGCCCTTGTAACCCAGGATCCCTCTAATGTTAATACAGTGTTGGCCCTGATGTAAATCTCACACTGAATAGGACCCTGATTTTTGGGGGGAAGTTGGTCTTAATAGGTTTCCTTGTAATACCTGGAAAGAATGAGGATCCGATAGGAAACTTGAAACACAGTATCAGGAACTATCATGTACATACCAGCCTGTCAAGTATCTCCTCTTCCAGTATACTGGTGTATACATTTCTGCTGGGTTGATAATGATGCGAGATTTGAGTTGAACCTGGCCCAGAAGCTTAAAATCACTCACCCAGCCTGGCAATCTGTCACACAATTAGTTTCAGTTCCTATGATAGCTCAGTGAGATTTCCTCTCAGAATGCTCCATTACCCACACAAGTTAGGCATGCCTATCTTCCCTGCCTGCACTGTGAAGAACCCAAACTGCTAATTAAACTCAAGTCATCACGATCGGTGATCAGGGCTTATCCCTCTGTGATAAGAGTGCAGTAACATTCTTTCTTGCATTTGTGAGAAAAGGCATTTTTAATTTTGAATGTTAGATAAGTAGCTAAAATTGACTGATTTCTCGCATCACTGTCTTAAAATGTTTTCATTCATATTTGCCAAACACTGCAGTGAAACTTAAATATTTTTAAATGAATCCATTTGAAAAAAATAAGTACAATAATTTCACATCCTACAGACAATAAACTCTTTCCCCCATACAGCTTTAATGTTGGGCCAGATTCACGAAGGCTTGCACGGAGTCTAAGAGTAGAGTAAGACTCCAGGCAGCCAATATGTCTGCCGAGCGATCCAGGAACAGCCGGCAGGAGCTTGCATGAGAGCTCCTAAAACGACTCTTGCACGGACAGTGTTAGGTTATGCAAATTACCTCATTTGCTGCTGAAAGTTATGCAAATGAGGTAAATTTGCGATCCAGGAAACACTAACCTGTCCGAGTAAGAGCAGTGTTATTTGCAGAAATGTACTCCGTTGGTAACTGAGTACCGTTCTGCAAATAGCAAAACGGAGCTATGACAGCTCCAAATAAAGGATGCATCCAGTTGAGGAAGCATGCCAATGGCCAAATATAAGGCAATTGGCATTATTATGTGTTGCAAAATAATAAAAAACACATTTTTTCCCCCGATCTTCGATGTATAAGCGTAGCGCAGAGCCGTGCAAATGTGCAGCACTCTAAAAACCAGAAAAAAATCCAAAAATAGGCATTTTATTAAATATATTCATCTGCCATGCAGGTGAATGGCAGGCTGAAGACAACATGGCTACTGAGTAGTGGTTGCTAAGGGGGGAAGCTCAGTCTGAGAGATGTAACCAAGCATTAGTAGGCAATCCTTCGCAAATGAGTATAAGGATAGTGAATCCCAATTTTCACTGCCATGTGAACCATGTCCCTACAGTGTAAGAGTAGGATTAGGGGAGCAACAGAGTAGAAGATAGGTGACATCATGAGGGGGTATGTATCAAAAAGACTGTAAGCTTATTGGAGCAGAGTGGCATGTGTTTGCTGTGAGTTACTCAGGACTGGAAGAGGCGTGTCTACAGTTGTCTGAACTAAAACCCAGAAACTGAAGGTGTACGCCGTGGCTCTCACTAAAGTTTATTTCAAAGATGCTTACACTGTGTGAGTGCGTGTGCGTGCCTGTAAACCCGTCTAAGCCTGTGTGTGCTTGTGTGCACCCGTGTGAGCCTGTGCAAGGCTGTCTAAGCCTGTGTGCATGCATGTGCACCCGCCTAAGCCAGTGTAAGCCCGTGTAAGCCTGTGTAAGTCTGTGTGTGCATGTGTGCGCGTGTTTGTGCTTGTTTGCATGTCACTGCCCCCTCTGGAAACAGAAAGGGAAAAGGAAGGAAAAGAAGTAGTAGGAAGTTAACCAAGGAGAACTAGCAGAGCTGCCAGGTGAAATCAATCAGAATCAGCCAATTACACAGGCAGTACACTAGCCCAGCCCAGCACTTAAAACTCTGCAAACAACATCCCCCCATGTTTTTTCTCAGAAACACTGCAACACTGTAGTCTACAAAGAGAAGTGAAAACTTAAAAAGCTTAACTGAGACAAAAAAAATGTTAGGGGCTGCCATTGCTATTATAAGGCAACATGTGCAAGATGTTGAGGGAGATGCCATTGCAGATGCTGCTGAGCAACCCACAGTGAGGAGACAGAGAAGAGTGTACAGACCCAGGGTAACCTACCAGGGGCTACATGAGCTGGAGATAGTGGAGCGCTATAGAGTGGACAGAGACCATCTGCAGCAAATTGTTGAGCTGTGCAGGCCACGCCTCACACACAGAATCAACAGAGGGGAACCCATCACAGTGGAAATCAAGGTATGTGTTGGCCTACGAATACTAGCAACAGGTACCTTCTAGAGGCCAACTGGTGATATGATGGGGATTTCACAGGCATCGGCATCCAGGGTACTGCAACAGTTCCTGAATGCCATGTCAGCACATGTCGGTGATCATGTATATTTCCCCAATTCCCGTGAGGTATTGGCCAGCAATATGCATCTGTTCCAGCAAATAGTGGAATACCCTGAGGTAGTGGGTGCAATTGACTGCATGCACATACACATCAAAGCACCAGCCGGTGAGCGGGGTAGTGCTTACATCAACCGCAAGGGCTTCCACGCCATCAACTGCCAGGTCACGTGCGATGCCCAGGGCATAATACTGAATGTGTGTGCTGGCTGCCCTAGAAGCTACCATGATTCCCATATCTGGCATCTGACACAGCTGTACCAGACATTTGCCAATGGGGACATCCCTGACTGTCACCTAGTGGGGGATGCTGGATACGCACTGGAGCCGTGGCTGATGACACCCATCAGAAATGCACACCCACCTGAACAAGAACTCCATAATAAGGCACACGCACAAACACGAAATTTAATCGAGCATATGTTTGGCATGCTCAAGTCATGGTTCCGGTGCCTGGACATATCTGGTGGAGCCTTGCAGCACTCACCAACTACATGTACCCAAATTGTTATGGTATGTGCCATGCTACACAATATGATCCTGCAAAAACAGCTGCAGCAGGAACAGCATGGGGCAGAGCCACACAGCCCCCCACCACTGCCAAGGCCTGCACAGGCACAACGTGACTCGGAGGAGGAACAACCTGAGCCTGCCCCAGTAGGCAGAAGGAGGCGTGCCCAGTATGCCTTGGCCTTGGCAAAGAGGCAACGCATAGCACATACACTGGCTCAGTAGGAACCCTGGAAATTATACCTCTCTCTGACTTGCACATAAAATAAAAGGGATGCCTAACTTGACACTACCTGTTTCCAAACATGTATAGGGAGTGTAGTATGTGCATCCGACATTGGTAGCCCTGCAGCACCACCTGAGGCATGATTGCCATGTTTTAAGCAATATAAAGCAGTGCTAAGCAGCATTTACCAATATTTAAACAAAATTGCCCGTGTTAACTAGCGCAATGTTGGGCAACATTGAGCAATGTTGGGCAAGGTCGAGCAAAGTCATGCAAAGTTGAGCAAAGTCAGGTAAACATGCTCATATTTGCTTTACTGTTCCTTAAGCACTCTGGTCTGCCCAGCATGAAAATAAAAAGCAGTGACAGGGTTCAAACCCAGGATACTGTGCACTATAGTCACAGTACTGAACCACTAAGCCATGATAGCATTTCAGTGGCACAGACACAGCAGGACAATTGTACACTAATGCAAACACAAAGAAATGCTGTATCATGCCCCTAAAGAGGCATATAGATAACCTCCCCCACAGGCCTATGCAGACAGAGAACATCAGGCCAGGTGGTGTGATGTGGGTTGTGTAGGCTATGAAGTTGCAATCTAATATACGTGACATTGGATGCTAGGATCTGTAGCACAGTAGTATGCCTCAAGCCAGTACGATAGGCAACAGTACAGACTGAAATAGTGTACCGCATATAACAGTGCAGGCATAGCAAATGTGTATAAGTGTCAGGTGAAACCCTCATCCTATGTACACCCACCGTAACAATCAGGTGTGCCCCTGGGTAGAAATGTACAAAGAATATCTGTCCCCCCTGTATGTAGAAATGTTGCTAAGGCTATGCACAGTGTCTCATGGAAGCCCTGCAGGCACAGCATGATCCCTGTTGATCTATGGCACAAAGGTGAGCCCTGCTGTAAAAATACAACTTGATTTGCCATACACATATAGTATAAATGCCTATACTGGGCGTGCTCACACACTCCAACAAATGTAGTGGATTTCATTCAGCATCACACTGAAAGGTCATACTGGGCATGCCCACACACTTTAATAAACAAAGCAAATGTCAGGCAACAACATACTGAAAGGTCATACTGGGCGTGCTCACACACTTAAAGAAATGAAGCAAATGTCAGGCAACAACATACTGAAAGATCATACTGTGCATGCTCACACACTTAGGCTAAATACGGATGTGATAATAAGGGATCTATGGACAAATGTGGATAGTCATCCTTACTTCCAGAAAGTGGTCAGAAAATCATGCTATGTGTTCACACAAACTGCCAAGGTCTGTGCATGTAGGTCAAAGGAGGTTCCCACTACTCAGCGGTCATCAGACCCATCAGAGAGTACCACAACACACTTGCGATGAATCTGACTAGGCATGTTCAGCAGCCAGAAAGACCACTGAAGTACCTTAACAAGAGGATTACTGGCCTCAAATAGTTGCCCCATGCAACAAGACTGAATGTAACCCAATCTGTACTCTGTTGCATACTGTCTACTCAGGAGATCTCTGCCCAACAGACAGGTCCATGTCATGGCTACACTCAGATCTGTTCTCAGTTCCAGCTCAATGGCACTAAATATACAGACCCAAATGATATTGCCAACATCATGGCAGATAGGATCAGTGTTAACTTTACCCCCCTCTCACCCATGAAAGAGCACATCTCTATAATGGAAGACTGCAAAGTTGCTGTCATCACAGCTGCACAGGTAAATAACACTCTCCAAAGCTAGTATCACAGCAGCCATGGGACCAGATAACATCCCAGGCTGTACAGCATCTACTTCCCTGAAGTAAAATTTAACATGGAAGGTCTGTGGCTACTGAAATTTCCAGAGGACTGCAAACTAGGAGCCATAATTGTAAACATTAAAGATGTGGACATCCTACAAAAGGGCCTCTCTGAGACAGATGGCTGTTGTCAAAGCCATGGGCTCTAGCTCAATGCCAAAAGGTGCATTGTCATCCCCTTTGTTAAAAACTCTGTAGCCAAGAACTACAACATAGGTGGTAGTATACTTCACACTGAAAGTGTGACAAGAGACCTTGGGTCACAGGTGGACAGTGGACACAACTGTGATAACCACATTCCCACAGTAGTCAGGAAACCCTCCTATCTGGCACACCTCATCACAAAATGTGTCTCATGCAGAATAGAAGAGGACATTGTTCCCCTCTACTCATCACTCATTAGAACTATAATAGAGTACAATGCCACTTTTGCTATGTACCTCACAAGACAACCACAACAACGGGAGAGCCTGCAGCAATACCTCACAAAGAGCATTAGCGGCCTGAAATACATGTCATACACAGACCATCTCAAAATGCTCCATCCATACTCCCTTGCATATCACCTACTCAGAGGTGTTCACTGCCTAACATACAAAGTTATGTCAAACACAGAGCTGTTGGATATGCTCCACGTAAAACACTCACAATCCCTCTGACCTGTGGACCCAAAACCACGAGTGAAATACAAAAGGAAGGGGTGTACCCATTTACCTTATTGATACCCACACCTTCAGGTTAGTGGCACTGCATGAGGCCTTGGAGACCATGCAAGTGCAACTAACATTGGGCAAAGCTGCTCATCAGATTGTAGCCTGCTACAAATCATGTACCTTGTCTCAGGAACCTCACTCAGTATTCCTGAGAACAGTGGAAAATACAAAGGTCCTGTCAAACACCATTATATGAGGAGATTACAACTACACAAACATTGAGTGGGAGAATTACTCATGTACAATGTCCTTTGCCCAATGTTTCCTAGAGTTTAAAAACTCTAACACCCTGGAACAGCTGGTCACCATGCCCACTAGAGGTGACAACATACTGTACATGATCATCACCAACATGGGGTACCAGTGTTCCACAACATAGATAAACCCCTCGCTGGTAATATCAGATACTAAAGTAATCACACTGGACATCCACATCCCACTCCCCCACCCAGTCAATGAATCCACTGTGAAGACATATTCAAAAGCAAACTGCACACTTCCCAAGACCAAAGTGGAACGTTCCAAAGAGCTCTTGCTATAGGATAATGGTATACAATCTGCCGAATCATTTACAAGTGCATTCTATGAGCATCTACAGGGATGCATGGAACGAGACAACACAAATAAATCCAAGATTTACTCCTCCAAAAATATGACAACAATCAGGTGGTTGTTGCCCATGAATAAGCTAGACAACAGAAGGAGGAAAGGAACACATGATAGAGCCAACTTCACTAAAGGAAAGGCATCACTGATCATTATTAGGAAGAAACAATGATCACTCATAAAATAATCCAAGGACTGTTTCTAAAGACAAATAGCCAAGGAATGTAAGAATAACAACCACATAGCCTTCAGTAGCTATACCAGACATGTAGATGTCAACTTCCAAATATGCTGTCAGCTACTGAAAAATGGAAAGAAATACACTGAACCAACTTTCGTTGCCCACATCCAGGGGGACAAGTTCAGTGTAAACTCCCCCCATCACCCCCAAATGGCCCTGTGTCCATCACAGAAAGATGCTGAGCCCCAGACGTCATGGACATGCAGATAAAGACAGCCCTCTCCAAAGCTAAGAACACAGCATCAATGGGACTGGATGGTGTCCCAGGCTGCGTCTTACACTAGGCCCAAAAGAAACTACACCCTCACCTACATCCACTGTCCAGACTCAAGTGTACCACAGGCTATGTACCCAAAGAATGGCATACACTAACAGTCATCGAGCTCCACAAAGGGGGTGCCACAACAGAACCTGGAAACCATTGCCCTATATGTCTATTCAGCCTGGTCTACAAAGCTATTGAGCAAATTGTTATGGAAACCATAAACAGAGACATTGGAGACCTCCAGACACTGGACTCTACACATCATCGCCTTGTTATAGGCAGATCCTGTCTCCTACACCTAATTGACTTATTTCAAACAGTTACCAAGGACATAGATCAAGGTGAAAGTAGTCCACACAGCCCAGCTGGACCCCACTAAGGACTTTCTACACCATTTCCCACTCTGTCATCATGGACAAGCATACCAGCTTGAACATTAACAGCTATGTCACAGGATGGGTGGCCAAGTGGCTCACAGATCAAACACACATGTTCAGAGTTTCGGGTGCTATGTCTGACTCTAAGCCAGTCACAAATGACATCCCACAGGTCTTGGTCCTGGGACCCCACCTGTTCAGTAGATACTGCTCAGAGGTACAGGCAAGCATGGGAGTTGTATGGCTGAATAGGTTTGCAGATGACTGCTAACTGTGGTCCATAATCGACTCTACGGCTGACACAGATATCCTCCAGAAGTGTCTTACAGAGACTGATACCTGGTGTCAAAACAATGCCCTCAAGCTGAATGCCAATGAATGCATAGTCATCCCCTTTGGTAAAACAATGTGCACACAAATTACCAGATAGGTGGTAATCCAGTATGTATGGAGAAAGTCATTATGGCCCTGGGGACACAGGTAGATAGCAAACTCCCCTTTGATGGTCACATGGCCAAAGTGTTTAGACATTCCTTCTATGTAGCCCACCTAATGTCACCTAATGTAACCCACTTTGTATAGTCTGATGATGTCACCATCCTACAAATATACCTGTGGAAAGGAGAACTCGCAGTAATGTGCATAGCACATTGTGTAAATGCGTATTCCTGTAGTATCGTAAAGTAGTTAGGTAGGGGTTTGAATCCTGAACTTGACAAGTGTATGTTTGTGTGTGGTCTCCTTGGGAAGGAGCAACCTTTTTGAAGAGTAGTAAAACACCTTAAAAGTGGTATACTAATCATTGTCAAGTCTGATGATGTCACCATCCTACAAATATACCTGTGGAAAAGAGACTCCCAGTAATGTGTACAGCATGGTGTTAATGCGTACTTCTCTAGTATCATGAAGTAATTAGGTAGGGGTTTGAATCCTGCACTTGACAACTGTGCATGTGTGTGTGTGTGATTACTTTGGAGAGGAGCAACCTTTGTGTAGAGTAGTAGAACACCATACAAGTGGTATACTTATCTTTGTCTAGTCTGATGATGTCATCATCCTACAAATATACCTGCGGAAAAGGGGCCTCTCGGTAATGTGTATAGTGCATCGTGTTAATGCGTATTCTTCTAGTATCATGAAGTAGTTAGGTAGGGGTTTAAATCGGGCACTTGGTGAGTGTGTGCGCTCTATGCGTGTGACACTGTTGGTTAATGTGTTGTGGTTTTTGCTTTTACTACTGTATGACATATCAGTATGCATTGCACATGTGAGGTAGCTGTGTGGCAAATACATTTACGTACATGTTACCTCAATTATTGCATGTGTGGGAACCCTGCTTTATCCAAGAACACAGCTGTCATCTTTGTCAGACTGTGCTGCTGCTTCCCAGACCTTAGGTCACATCTGCATGCTTGTGACAAAGCCAGCCACTGCAGTGATCCCTGGCCTAGGTCATCCATGTCACACACACTCATTACGGTTTCTATTGAATTGTGTGAGTGAGGGATTATGGCCAAGGTATATGTCAAACCTGTTCAAACGCAGCAAAGTCTGTCAATGGTGACTATTCATTATAGGTGTACAACAACCTTTGTGGATATGCATGCAGACCCCTTATTGCTTATGTGATCCACCGAGGGATTTCAAAATACCTTAGGAAATGTGATTATCAAAGGAGAGATGATGTAACACTAGATTGCATGTACACATCAGTACCTGTTCATCATGTTGGTGGCTACTACCTATGTGGTACTGTGGGGATACTATGTTCCGTAAAGGTGGATGACTATGCTTAGTTTGGCATATAGCTTTACAGTATGGGTTTGACAACAGGTATCTGTCTGTATGATACCCTTATGGAGGATGTGTGTGTCACCTGGAGAATGCATTATAGGCCACAGTATGCATTACCAGACGTGGACGGACATATCCCTACTGTGATTGCTTGCACCTAGGAGAGCTATATGAAAAACAGGAGTGGTCTCAGTAATGGGTGCAGGTGGATACCACTAGTTACTGGCATAGTATAGTACCTGAAGGATCCAAATGTTGCTGTGTGTCCTACATATGTGTGTCAGTTGTCAAGACATCATATAATGATTGGTTATGGTCAGGCTGTTGAAGTTATGTATACTACCAGAACGCAAAACAATGACAGATAGTAACAGTATCACCCACAACACAGTGTCAAACCATGTCAAACACACATGTGTAGTCAGGTTCGGAAATGTGTGTAGTACAATGCATACTGGCCACCAATAGAAACTACGGAGTGTTACTGTGTAATACAGAGCATGTCGCCCTGCCCATGTGTCCACTATGCACGTACATGAAGACAGTGCACCTCTACCGTGTTCACAACTGTACACCTGCAAATCTGTGCTACACACATCCCACACATACTGTCCACTCTCTAACACATGCTGCCAATACTGCACACATCAGCCAAGTGGCACCTGGGTGGACAATACACTATTGGAATTAACACTGGTGTAAACAACACTACAATGGCAATCATAGATTTAATGCATTATGCCTGCTCAGCTACACCTTCAAGCATATCATTACACTCTACTGCTGACAACATGCTAACATTGCTATACTGCTATAAAGACACCCTGTACATCAGCACCATGGTAGCCTGTACCTGCATCGATGTTACAGATGACAGGAGGTGGCACAGGTTTCATCATATGCACAGGGTGTGTTGTTGGTTTGCCAGAGGCCTACAGTGAGCCATCTAATTGACATGTATGTGTGTGTGTGTGTGTGTGTGTGTGTGTGTGTGTGTGTGTGTGTGTGTGTGTGTGTGTGTGTGTGAGGGGCAAGAATACTGCTATGGGCCAATGTTGATGTAATGTGTGTGGGTATGTGTTGTGTGTGTGTGTGTGTGTCTGCATGCACACAGTTCCACCATGTGGCTGCCATAATCGGGTATTTGTGGGACAGCCACAGACTGTACCTGCGAGGCTTTACAGATCACCATCTCTGGCCACGGATACGGTACCTGTGCCTGGCAGGGGTGCTACTGACACTATCAGGTACTAAGCCAGAATGCGTACTATCCCCAGAGGTAGATGGATGTACACTGGACCCACGTCCCTGCTGGGACTGTCCAGAGCCATGTGCACGTGGTCTGCTAGGACGTTCTATGGACAACCCACCCCCAACATTGCTGGGGCTGGTACTTGCACTATGGGAGCTGCTGTGGTTTGAGGGATGTCTGCCAGCTGCTGATGTTGCTGGCATATGTCCACGGCGATGACTCAACCATCCTGCACTGTCCTGACACATGGACATGACATTGCGGAAGACATCTAATGTCTCTCCCCAACGTCTATCAGTGACCTCAGTGTAATTATGGATGGCACCAGCTAGGTCACGGATACTGTCAATTACAGCGGTATGTGCCCTCTGTGCCCTTAGTCCCTGTCTGGTGTACCATTCCATACGTGCCTGTGCCTCCATGACAGCCTGGAACATGTGTGAGGTTGTAAGACCTGTGGCACATCTGCCAGTGGCATGATGAGCAGCACTGCTCCGACGAGAACCCCTGGACATCTGCCTATGTGGTACCCTTCCAGACATCTGGGTATGGCTGCTGTGTCAGGATGCATGTGCCATGGATACCACATTGTCCTGGCCAATGCCGACTGTACGCTGTCCCTCAGCTAAGAGCATTGGTGATGGATGTATTGGCAGTATGACTGTGTGCATGGATGGGGTGGACACTTGTGTACTGTTGCTTGATGGCCCAACAACAGACCCTGGCAAACATGCCTGTGCCTCAACACACCTACCATCAGTATCACTATTTTGCTCAGTGACATCAGTTTCCCTGCTGCAGTAAACCAGCTCAAAGTCAGCACCTGTGAGAGGAAGACAGGAAACACACTTTACGACCTGTACATGATGTCGGCACACATGCACACATGCACACATGAACACATGAACACATGAACACATGCACACATGCACACAAATGCACTCCTCACTAAAACAGACACACACACACACACACACACACACACACACACACACACACACGCATACATATAAACATCCATTGGTGTACATGTAGATATACATACAGGCACATATACAGTCTACCTTTCATGGTGGGGATATCAATTATGCAAAGGTTGTGAGGTATACAGTTATGTCATAATATTGCACAGTGTTGTACGGAATGCATTGAAGGTGTTCTCAGCCCATGTAGCTTTAGCAGGCCGCACTGGCTGCAACACTGCAAACCTGATGAATCATACCCACAGCGTTTAATCACCACATGTCATATAACAGCATTGTATGCTGTCTTGTTTGCCACAAACTACAACCTACATAGAAATATGCACATAACAACCTTCAACAACATAAATATGTCCACCCTTCACAAACAGTTGCAATATGTCCCTTGCTCTATGCACATGTCTGACACAGACAGATCTCTCTGTATGTGTGTGCCATACACACACAAGGTCCACACTGTTGTAAGTTTGTGTACCTCACGGCTGACCTCTTGGGCCTTGCTGCAACATGAACAGGTGTCACATGTGAGCACACAGTAATATTAGAGGGTGTATATATAGCTGCAAATGCTAGATTAGCATACTAGCCTGGTACAGCTGTTGCCAATGCTAAGCTACACATTAATGTGACTATCATGCATTTGTTACTCTGTCACATCCATGTTTATATAACCATATGAGCTACTCCCACAAACAGACATTGTACACACTACTATACAGAACACCGATAACATGGCTCAGACGTTTGACATTTAATGCTGAACTACATATGCCACAGTCATATCCCACTACACACGGCTACACACTGATTTCTCCATGCCAGTAGTTATGCAGGGCACCTGTGCATAGATACGTACTGCTGCCACATATGGATGATTCAAACAATGTAGAGTACTCTTCATAAACATCTACTACATGCCAGTAAATACATAGCTGTTACATACCTTTCCTTTGTATGTGTTCGTATTTGTCGGTTTCGTGTGTTTTGTAATAACTTTTATTTTTATAGCTTATGATTTTTTTCAAGATATATATTTTTTCAATATAATTATTTTTTTTCTTTTCAATATATTATTTATTTTTCAATATTATTTTTTTCAATATATTTTTCTTTTCAATATGTTTTTTTTTTCATTTTTTTCATTTTTTCAATATATTTTTTATTTTTCAATATGATTTTTTTAATATATTTTTCTTTTCAATATATATTTATTTCAATATATATATTTTTTCAATATATTCTTTTAGTTTTTCTTTTTTTTTCAATATATTACTTTTTCTTTCAATATATTTTTTGTTGATCTTTTTTCTTTTTTCCTGCTGTTGTTGTCTGCGTCTGCCATCTCTCTCTCTCTCTCGCTCTCTCTCTCCCTGCATACTTCCAATGAAATGATTGCATGCGTGGACAGCAAGTATAGCCTGCTATTATAGGTATCTGCACATATGCATGTGATGGCCTCTGCACCATTGGTGGCCACCATTTGGCAATTGCATGCAGCCTGCTGTGTGATACTTGCAGTACTCACTGTCATAGCAACCCAATGCTATAAATTGCTAAGTCAGGTAGGCGTAGCCCTTTCAGTTTTCCAAAGTGGGGACCATGCTTGTTTGCTGTGGACACCGTTGTGTAAGTCAGACGGTTGGTATACTTCTCATAACTGATGCTAGGGGTGTAGCCACAGTGATTTGATTGTTGTACTCAGACCTGAATGTTGCCACTTCCAGTACACAGTTGACAGTGTAGAATTGTACTCACCCCTACAAATGCTAACACAAGATACATGGGAGTATGTAGTTTCTTTTCTACTTATACAATTAGCTGCCATACATACGTAGTTATTGAGATGTTTTCATTTGGCACATGAACTGTTTGGAAACTGCTGTACTGTGGGTATTAATGTACTCACTTCTGCACAGTTTGTGCTTTTTCTTTTGTTGACATTATCACAGGATGCTCATGAAAACTGGACAATTCCAGTACTGAGTATGCCTACCTACATCCTTGCTGTACCTTGAACACACAGGTATTTTGTACATTTGGGTGGTGATTGTCCTGCTATGATACTGTGTGGGGGTTGTAAAGTGCTGCTGTAACATTATTTACTGCTAGAATGTCTGGTTCTGTTATCACAGTCATGTAATGCAATTCCACAACAACTGCTGGTAAAGTTCCACAGAACAGGTTTTGTGTTATGGCATTCCTATCTTTCCTTTACATTCACTCATTCTGTTGCATGATATATATATTTCAGCAACAGCCTGCTGTATATCTACTCTGGCTTAGTGGTACTTCATGCAGTGTAGTGTGTCCAAGGTCCAGGGTTCGAGACTGACAGTGATGTTTTATTTTGCTGCTGAGGAGAACAAGGCCCCTCATATGCAGGGTGACTAAGGCACTTTTAAGCAGTTGTAAGTGGGTTTGCATGGGTTTGCATGATGCTTAGCAATACTTAGCTAAGTGCACACAAGCGCACACTCACGCAAACCCGCTAACACAAGCGCACACTCACGCAAACCCGCTAACTACTGCTTAAAAGTGCTTACTCACAATAACCCCCACGCTCATTTCTTTGAAAGAAAAGAAAATGGGGAGATAGGAAAGTGGTGAAGAAGGGGAACAAAGAGGGAAAGACAGTAGGGAAAACAGCTTGGGATGTGCAGGACGGGTGTAGGGAAGGTCCATAGCTGCCCATTTCTTTAACAGCAACAGCTGTGCATATACTAGTAATTTGGAGGGAAATTTGAAACCTTCCATCCCTGAGAGAGGGATGAGGACAACAAAGTATGTTGTACTGCCAATTAAATTTCAGTTTATGTGTCCAGCGGACATTTGTGCAAAATGGGCAGCTATGTATGGGGCGTAATTTTTTTGTGGGAGCAGATTGCCCTTTTTTTTTTTCAGGTGAGAGTGGAATGTGGGGTAGGAGAAGTAGGTATATTTTGGGAGGTAGGTTGGGGAGGTAAACAGACAAGACAAACAAGATGCATACAGTGGCGGAATATGACACATGGGGTGGGTGAACACCATTGACGGGGAAGGATGTTTGGAAATTGCAAGCCCATGAGCCCACAGATGGCAACAGTGGAACTGAGATCCCCACCCATGGGCAGTCACCACTGCACCTTCACAGCCCAGAGGGTGGCTGTGCTGGGGGCTGTGTAGGAGGGGCAGGCTCACCCATGAGTTGCGCTACTCTTGCCTCAAGCTGGCGTAGAGGATCAGCGACTGAATGCTCGATCTCCCTAAGCACCACAGCCCAGACCTTTCGGAGGGTCATAGGTGGCCCTCCTCCAGCCATGCTTGCATGGGAGGATGAGCCCCATCCCCTGCAGCACTTCCACCCGAAGGTGGCATAGGACCAATGGAGGAGGAGGAGGTCCCGGGCTGGCCACTGGACCTGCTGGTGCCAGGTGCCATCGCCAGCTGAGGTGGGACAGGTGGGTCCGCTGGGACCGGCCTTCCCATACGTTCTATGTTTAGGAGGATTTAATGACAATATGGGTTAGTAATAGCCAACAGCATTCCAATTTAGTTGTAATAGCATACAGTAGTATTCCCATTAACCCAACACACCAGAGTTCCAACAGTTGAACTGCAAGCATAGCACATGCATATATAGAACAACAGTGGACATTCCAACAGCATGCAGGATTGATTGGTGGCAACAGGCCCCCAAGATTGTGGTATGTGAACAGGGCACATGCATCATAGTAAATGCAGATATTTATGAACCAACAGGAAATGTGTCCCAATAAATGATATGAGATTAGACATACCCATTGAGGTGTGGAATTGCATTGTTTATGCACATACAGTAAGGTGTAAAAAGATACCTCCATTAACAACTTATATATACTTATAAGTTTACACTACATTCCTATTGACTGCAGTTATATATCCCCTACATGTATTATTACACTAGGCAATGTCCGTTAAACTGTGAAATGGGTTTTTCTAGTTCTTGATATATCTGACCTGTATCTGACATACAAACTGTCCTGGATGCAGATGTTACTGTTACATATTTATATATTTAATTTATATTTATATATCTACATATCTGGATGTGTTCAGGTGACATTATCAGGTATATGTTGACAGCCCCCTACATTTCTGGCAGCACACTGACATTTCTGGGGAACACAATAACAAGCTACTCATGTGCCAGATTAACCTGTACATGCTGGCCATGAACCGACAGTTGAGGACTGTATATATGCTTAACAGCTACTGGCACTCCCTTCATCCACTTTATATGGGCCTACCCATGTGTGGGTTGAGTGCGCTTAATACAACAGTACTATTTCTATAATGCAAGGGTACAACAACATATCGAAGAAATTACACATTTTTCTAGTGGCTCTCTCATTTATTTGATATATCAGTGCATGCAGAGGTCTTTTATTCAAGACATATTATACCTTTATTAATGGGTTACACCACCTTTTCACGCTGTCTCACTTATTTTATATAACAGCACATGCAGAGAAGTTATTCAACACTTATTATACCTTTATCAATGGGTTACAACACTCTTTTTTAGGCTCTCTCACTTCTTTTATATGACAACACATGCAGAATAAATACTAACCTGCCTGGAGGCGCAGCCTTAGCAGCCTATCTGCATTGGCTTGCTGATTCGCAGCACGGACACCTGCAGCTGTGAAGTAAATGAAGGGATATTGAGACATACCTATCCATAATATAGACTACAATAGCAATTCTTACATACTTCATTCCATGGCTACATACTCAGTAGTGGGGCATTATCCATTTCATGGGCCTCGTGTATCCACTGGCTCAGTCGGTCCTCCTTGTGTCTCTTCAGGTCTGAGTAGTGGTGTCTGACCTGCTCACCAGTCCGAGGGACGCCTGTGGCACTGGTGAGATCATGTGCTAGATGGTTCCAGGCTTCTGCTTTGTACTCAGTGCCCTGAAACTGACCCTGCAGGAGTCTTGCATCATGATGATGGACAAGGAGCCAAACCATTACTTTTGACTCCTCAATGCCCCACCGTTGCGCTCGAAAACGAGAGCCCTATCTGACACTAGCCATACTGTCTGCAGATGGGAGCAACAACCAGTTATGGCAATTATTCCCGCCTATGGAGCTTAAATATGCCTCACTTCCTGCACTTTTTTGTGATTGGCCGGTTTTGAAAATTCTCAGCTAAAAGCAAATCTGCTTAGCAATGGGTAAACTTCCATTGATATATATGAGTGTGTTGGAAATGCATCCATATGTAAAGCTGTCATGGCTTAGTGGTTTAGTACTGTGATTATGGTGCATAATATCCCAGGTTCGAAGCCTGTCATTGATTTTTATTTTACTACTGGGCAGACCGACTAGGTAGTGTGGCTGTGTTTAGTCGACTTTGCTCAACTTTGCCCAACGTTGCTTGAGGTTGTTCTACAGTACCCGATGTTGCCCAACGTTGCGCTAGTTAGCGCGGTGCACAGCTCCACGCAAACATGTTTTGTTTGCGCTAGTTGGCGCGATGCACAGCTCAGCGCAAAGCCATTGCGCTAGTTAAAGCAGTGCTAAGCTATGTGCAATTATACTTAACTGTGCTTAATACTAGTAAACTTTGCTTAGCAGTGCTTCACATTGCTTAAGATACATTACTTATGCATTTATCATTATGCATGGCCATTCCACCTTTATATATATATATATATATATATATATATATATATATATATATATATATATATATATATATATATATAAAATATTGTTCACTACTGCATAGGCCATTTCAATGCACTTTACTAACATTTAAAAGGTAAATGCCAGGAGTTATTTTTTTATGCACAGATTTCCTACAGAAAATGGGAAGGGGAGTGGTGGGACTCGAACTGGGAATGCCTCTTCTTTGTGTGAAGGCTCTTCCACTACGCTATTGTGATTTGGCATAATTTGCATATAAGTAGTTTATTATCCTCTTCGATGTCTACACTGCTAACTGTAGCTAAGCAATGGGCAAACCCGCGCATACATGCGCAAATACAGGCAGCTATATCGGGAATAAAAAAAAAAATGGAAAGCTTTACATTTTAAACATGTACCGGGATTTATAATGTGGGGGAGTGTAGTTTAGACATTTGAGCGGACTCGCTCATTTCTCTTCACATTTGCAGTTTAGGCACTTGGAGGGGTGTGGATATTTGGACTGCTCACCAGTCTGACACGCCCCCTGCACTCGTGCACGCTCCGTGTTAGCCTTAGAGTTGAGTCAGCGCACCCGCATGAATATGCATGATGCACTGACACCATACTCTTAGACTGCCGTTTCCGAGTAAGACTTAGTTAGTCTTACCAGAGGATTAGTGAATCCCGGCTGTTTTTTTTTTTACTTTCTTAACACATCTTGTATCCTTTAATCACAATGCATCTGTCTTTTTATTTCTTGTACCATTCAACAACCATTACACCCCTCACTTCATTTCTTAAACTATTCACATTTAGTTTCAAAAATAGCTAAATCATCCCTTTTACACCCCTCACTTCATTTCCTAAACTATTCACATTTAGTTTAAAAAATAGCTAAATCATCCCTTTTACACCCCTCACTTCATTTCTTAAACTATTCACATTTAGTTTCAAAAATAGCTAAATCATCCCTTTCCCTTTTTAGATCTTTTTCTTCTTTTCTTCTTTTTCTTCTTCTTTCTTCTCTTGTACTTCCACTGTTTCGGAGTAACTGTCTTCTCCTTCTTGACTTGTAAAGCCATAGGTTCATATGTTGGTTCTAGACTATCGACCTACTTATTCTGTTTCCATCTGGATCTCTTCTATCATTATTCCTTCCCCTTGCTGTTTTTTTTTTCAGCTTGAGTTATATTGTTGCCACATTGTTTCTCACTTATAGTTTCATAGCTAAGTACTAGGCTAGCTGCCTCCTTGTGAGCTATTTTAAGCCTACCTAATTTCTCCTTTTGAATTGTGGGAATTAAACCCTTTACCGTGTAACATGAGGTAAACACCCTAACCATTATATCTACCCCAATCTTTCCATCAGTTATTTCAATTAATTTCTCAATATTGCCCCCCCCCCAACTAAATTTCACTGTCATGTATCTTTTCTTTTTCCATTACTGGTTATTCAAACCAAAATTGCCAAACTAATTCCATTTCCCAAAAAAAATGTTTACATTTCCTAGCAGTATGGCCTTACTCACCACATTACCCATGCCTTATTTTTTGGACATTCCTGAACCAAATGTTTTTCTTATCCACAACAGAAGCAGACCTTCAGTTGGCCCCCTGTACCCAACAGCTGCATGTTTTTAAATTTACTATTGTATTATCATTTACTATTATATTTGAAATATTCTGTAATTTTCCATCAAGTGATTTTACATTTCAAATAGCTTTGCACATACTCTTCTGTTTTCATGCAGTTTCTTTTATGTCATGCACTTTAACACATTTTATGAGAAATCAAACAGTTTAAATACAAATTCTTTCATTTCTAAAGTTCTGAATTGGACAGATATTTTTCTTTTTAACTGCAGGCCAAAAACAGGATTTCCAAGATGATATGTTGTTATATTTTTTTCTTTTTGCCCATAATTTTTTCTGTATCTGAAAAACTTTCAAAAGTTACTTCACAGAAGTCTTACAAACCCAAATGTATCAAATCTCTTATATCTCAAACAAATCCTTATGGTAACAAAATATTGCCCATGATGTCATACCTGTCAATAGTAGCACTGGTTTCATTTCTTACTCTTAACCACTGATTTTTTTCTGAAAATACTGCCCTTCTGTTCCTGTCAAATACCTCTCCTCACTTTGTACACTCATTTTTTGTTCTTTCACTTACAACACTTGCATATGTTTTCACTGTGCTTCACTTCTATCATCCACAGTACTCAATTGGAGAGACATATTCTTAGAATTGATTACTCTATCAACCAAACATGCCTCAGCGGTTTCAGCCATTGTTGCATTACCAGCTTCATTATCTGATTGCAAGGCAGTCACTATCTTGGCATATAGGGTGAACTCCCCATCAGTTTTACACAGTGTCTGCATGGACTTTTGTAGAGGACTACAGCTACATCAAGGTCTTTGGAAATACTCTCCTGCCAGCTCAGATTTCTGCCTTCTCAAAGTCAGTATGTATGTACTACACAACAAAACACTCGAATCACCAAAGCTAATAATAACCACAGTTAATAAACCACAAGCTAAAAATGCTTTCACTCACTGCCTCATCAGTGTAAAAAACAATTAATGTAAACAGGTTACATAAATAGCCTAAAAAAAATCACATGATATACAAAGCATTGTCTACTGGAAAAATATATGTCAAGCAATATAGATTGAACAAAATTAAAAACAAAGACAACATTTTTTTTAAAATGGTTTCAAAGAATTATGTGCATTCAAGCCTAGGAAAAGATCTGCAGAAAAATAGTTTATCCATTTATGTTCAGCAGTTTCCATCCTTAAATCACCACCCCTACTGTCTGGCATAATGAGTTCTAATACCGTCACCTAAAAAAAGGTGTTGCATCATTATTGGAAATGCGTTTATAAAGTGCATTAGTCTGTATGCTTTTCCTAACATCAGACAAATGATTCCCAATATGTTCCTTTAATTTTTTATCAGTTTTGCCTGCATCAAAACAAATCCATACTTCATAATGCGCTACATACACTAGATTCTTCGAATCACAATCAGAATAACTTTTAACACTGAAAGTTAATCCAGACAAAATCTTTAAAATTATTGCATTTTAAAATGTATTTACAAAACATAAATTTATAAGAAGGAAAGGTACCTAATCTTGAACTACTTCTTAAGTTTCTACAATCTTTTTCTTTGTAACAGAGCAATTTGTTTTTCAAAATTATGAGCCCTTCTATAACCAAATGAAGGTTTTAGAGGAATACATTTTGTATATCTTCAGATGTAGTCAAGATATGGCAGTGTGTATTAAGAATTCTGTGTACTTCTTCTGAATGCCTATCATATATCATCATAATTCTCAAGGTATTGACAACATCCTGTGTACTTGATTTACATGTGTTACGGCCATCTCACTAAATATGGGAGATGCCCACGTGTCACACCTTTGTTCTAGGATTTCCTTCTGTTCCACTAATTTATGATGATCATAACCCCCATATTCAAAGTCAGTAAGCAGACCTTGAAGTTATTCATGAAAAACTATATTATCAGTGTTCAAGCATAATACTCTTGTCATCTGACATTTTTGTATATGCCCAAACATATGAGGGAGGTGCATACTTGTCTTATGTAAATATGTGTTTTTTCTGACATCTTAAACATAAACTTTGGTCTGAGTCCATTTATGCACATATCTATAAAACTGAATATCTAGAAAATTCATATTATGCTGTGAACAAGAATATTTAAATTTCAAAAAAGTAGTTGTGAGGTAGTTTACAGTCTTGAATGTCATAATTAACATTATTCAATATTAAAATTAAGTCATCCACAAACCATCTATAAAACAAAATGGAAGGTAAAAATATATTCATATCACAAACACAAACTTATTTTCCCAGACAGCCAAAACTAAGTTGACATAGGTAGAAAAGTAACCAAGGGCAGTCCATGAACCAGGCAAGCAATTCAACAGTCCAAGCATAAAAAGTAATACATTTATTAAAGGTAGGTTAGTGCTTTTACATAGAGCTTCGTCAGATCATTAAGGACAGAGTGGTCAAAATGAATTTAAATATAAAGCATCAACTAATCAGATCACATATCCCAATACATCAAATTTAAAGAGGAAAAAACATATTATAAACCTTTATATTAAAAAATATTTACATCTAAATCATAAACCTAATAAGCCTATATTTCAAATACATATTCCAGATTAAAAAATGTATATATATATATATATATATATATATATATATATATATATATATATAGTACCTAAAATGTATATGTATATAAACAATTTCAGCACATTATTGCAGTACTATATAAGTACAATACATATGTGCACAAATAAATACAGGTGCACATGAAGATAAATGAATATGAGGATAGACACAGATACCTACACATCAATTGGACAGAAACAAGTTAATATCTAGCAAAATGTATATACATATGATGTATTAACCATTACCTGACTGAAAGTCTTCTTGTTAGTGTTCTAGATGTGCTCCCTTACTCTATCTCTAAACAATATAACACTAGGATTAAATCTATGAATAATGCCCTATCAAAGCAAGTTATAACATCAGAGGAAGACCGTCTTTTTAAATTCATGGCAATAGATGAAGTAACACCTACTATATGTGAGGGTGACATAAGGAATGTAACAGCGAGTACAGAGGTAAAATGGATATGAGGCTTAGAGCTGACAGATGGAAGGGCTTAAATGAAAGGGCTTCTATTAAGCCCACTTTGAAGTCAGGAAGACTTTCAGTGAGGTAATGGATAATACATCATATGTATATGCATTTTGCTGGATATTAACTTGTTTCTGTCCAATTGATCTATAGGCATCTGTAACTAATACAAAAACTGAAGAAATAAAAAACAAACTAAACAACAATGAAAGAGGCACGGAAACCTTGCACCAGCCAACGAAATACAGTAATAAAACTGTCACGTAAACCAAGATGTAAAAGTCCTGAACGCTAGTTTATTTAATAACGTTTTAAAAAACTCCAACTTGAGTCGGCCTATTTTAGGCAATGTATACAGGAGGGTTTGGTACCGAAAGGGTTGAGAAACTCTTTCGTACCTTCAGGGTTATTGCATAACCAACAATTTTTTAGCGACCTTAAGGAACTGTTTCAAAATCAAGGTTTACAGTTACTGGAGCTTATTATAAAACATTATGAGCTCCAGATTCAGCAATTAATAATTGAGATTGACACATTGGACAAACAACTTAAGGATGACCAGAATTTTGTTAAGTTCAAAGTTGACTATGACCGGACTTTAACCAGTATTGATGCAATGCTGGTTAAATTGAAACAAAATAAGTCCAAAAAACTGGTAAGGGACAGACAAGCTTATTGTGAAGACAACGCCTACCCTAAATTACGCTTTCCTGACAAAAGAGAAGTATCGACAGGTCGTGCAAATGTCTCTACTGATCTTGAGACAACTAACTTTAACTTACAAGATACTACAGATGACTTTGTGGAAGATGTGACCCCAACTAATACTGCGTTAGGCCCTAGACGCAGTAACAGAATTAAAGGCCTTACAGTTAATAACCATAATGCCAACAATTCTAACAACAACTACAACAATAATTTTTTAGGGCAGCGCAATCGACGCCAACATACGAACAAGAGAAAGAACTGGAATTAATTTCTAATGTTGCATCTACCGACAATAGTAATACATTTTTTGATCTTCAAGAGTGCCTCACACCCCACCAGGCCCTTAATGTTATATGGAATAAGGATGGTGACTTTAAAATATACAATTTCACTGACCTTCATTTACCTGAAGAACTCATTGAATTGTTAGCACATGGGTACACTTTTGTGCCTAGTACATTTGGGAATGTTTCGAAAGAACTGATTAATTTAAAATGTTTCGTTAGAAAGCTTAATTTAAAATTATACTTTAACAATAACTGTGACCATTTGAATACTTGTCAGCCACTAAAACTTCCCAGTGTATTTAACCCGCCACTACACCCGTTATGACATTTTTTTGAACAGGCCTGTGAGGTTGACCTGAGACACCTATTTAATGATAAGGTAAAATTAAATTCAAACCACAACTTTAACATAACTAAGTTACAAACACAAATGCTTAACGACCTTTGTAACACACATGTCAGGATTCTAAAACCCGATAAGGGGGGCGGTCTAGTTTTGTTTGAACAGTCAGATTATATAAGAAGAATGTACTCCATCTTAGAAACAGCCGCATATGCCGAAGCATCCTTTAATGAGATCCAAGTAACACACAACAGGATGAGGGGTTACTTTCGAGATTTATTTCTCGAAGGAAAAATCGACTTGGACACTTATAATTTTATCGACATAATAATGCCAAAAACACCGGTTATGTTCGGCATACCGAAGGTACACAAAAATTTGGAAAATCCACCAATGAGGGCCTTAATAGATGGAAGGTCCTCGATGACTTACCCCTGTGCTATGTTAGTGGACAAATTACTGTCTAAATACATAACACTCCTCCCATTGATCTGTAAAGACTCCTGGTCCTTTCTCGAGGCAATTGAATCTCAACCGTTCAACAGTGAGGTAAATTTCCTCACTGTTGACGTTATTGACTTATACACCTCGATTCCTCACCAGGAATGTCTTGAATGGATTGCTCTTTTATTAGGCGAATTGGGAGCTTTAAAAAATGATATAGATGTCATCACTGTACTTTTGGATATTGTACTTTCTTCTAATTATTTTCTGTTTGACAAAAAATACTTTTTACAGAAACAGGGTGTTGCCATGGGCTCCCCCTGTGGAGCAGCAGTAGCCAACTTTTATATGAGTTACTGGGAAAAACACTTCCTTTTCTCCTCAGCTGAGTTACGAACACACATTAGATTTTACACCAGATATCTTGATGATATTTTCATTTTATTTGAGGGGAATTCTTGTTTGGCTGACATTTTCATGCAAGCTATTAACAAGACCTCAGAATTCTTGAAATTTACTTACAATTTTTCGACATCATCTATTGATTACTTAGATGTAAAATTATCAAAAGACTTACAACTTTGTGGGTTCACATCAAAAATTCATCGTAAACCTACGTACTGCAACTCATTCTTGCACTTCTCTAATCACCACCCCTTTAGACAGAAAAAAGCAGTTGTCAAAGGACAGTTTGTAAGAGCAGCAAGAATGTGCAATCTCACTTTGTACCTCATTTTTTGTTCTTTCACTTACAACACTTGCATATGTTTTCACTGTGCTTCACTTCTATCATCCACAGTACTCAATTGAGAGACATATTCTTAGAATTGATTACTCTATCAACCAAACATGCCTCAGCGGTTTCAGCCATTGTTGCATTACCAGCTTCATTATCTGATTGCAAGGCAGTCACTATCTTGGCATATAGGGTGAACTCCCCATCAGTTTTACACAGTGTCTGCATGGACTTTTGTAGAGGACTACAGCTACATCAAGGTCTTTGGAAATACTCTCCTGCCAGCTCAGATTTCTGCCTTCTCAAAGTCAGTATGTATGTACTACACAACAAAACACTCGAATCACCAAAGCTAATAATAACCACAGTTAATAAACCACAAGCTAAAAATGCTTTCACTCACTGCCTCATCAGTGTAAAAAACAATTAATGTAAACAGGTTACATAAATAGCCTAAAAAAAATCACATGATATACAAAGCATTGTCTACTGGAAAAATATATGTCAAGCAATATAGATTGAACAAAATTAAAAACAAAGACAACATTTTTTTTTAAAATGGTTTCAAAGAATTATGTGCATTCAAGCCTAGGAAAAGATCTGCAGAAAAATAGTTTATCCATTTATGTTCAGCAGTTTCCATCCTTAAATCACCACCCCTACTGTCTGGCATAATGAGTTCTAATACCGTCACCTAAAAAAAGGTGTTGCATCATTATTGGAAATGCGTTTATAAAGTGCATTAGTCTGTATGCTTCTCCTAACATCAGACAAATGATTCCCAATATGTTCCTTTAATTTTTTATCAGTTTTGCCTGCATCAAAACAAATCCATACTTCATAATGCGCTACATACACTAGATTCTTGAATCACAATCAGAATAACTTTTAACACTGAAAGTTAATCCAGACAAAATCTTTAAAATTATTGCATTTTAAAATGTATTTACAAAACATAAATTTATAAGAAGGAAAGGTACCTAATCTTGAACTACTTCTTAAGTTTCTACAATCTTTTTCTTTGTAACAGAGCAATTTGTTTTTCAAAATTATGAGCCCTTCTATAACCAAATGAAGGTTTTAGAGGAATACATTTTGTATATCTTCAGATGTAGTCAAGATATGGCAGTGTGTATTAAGAATTCTGTGTACTTCTTCTGAATGCCTATCATATATCATCATAATTCTCAAGGTATTGACAACATCCTGTGCACTTGATTTACATGTGTTACGCTATCTCACTAAATATGGGAGATGCCCACGTGTCACACCTTTGTTCTAGGATTTCCTTCTGTTCCACTAATTTATGATGATCATAACCCCCATATTCAAAGTCAGTAAGCAGACCTTGAAGTTATTCATGAAAAACTATATTATCAGTGTTCAAGCATAATACTCTTGTCATCTGACATTTTTGTATATGCCCAAACATATGAGGGAGGTGCATACTTGTCTTATGTAAATATGTGTTTTTTCTGACATCTTAAACATAAACTTTGGTCTGAGTCCATTTATGCACATATCTATAAAACTGAATATCTAGAAAATTCATATTATGCTGTGAACAAGAATATTTAAATTTCAAAAAAGTAGTTGTGAGGTAGTTTACAGTCTTGAATGTCATAATTAACATTATTCAATATTAAAATTAAGTCATCCACAAACCATCTATAAAACAAAAATGGAAGGTAAAATATATTCATATCACAAACACAAACTTATTTTCCCAGACAGCCAAAACTAAGTTGACATAGGTAGAAAAGTAACCAAGGGCAGTCCATGAACCAGGCAAGCAATTCAACAGTCCAAGCATAAAAAGTAATACATTTATTAAAGGTAGGTTAGTGCTTTTACATAGAGCTTCGTCAGATCATTAAGGACAGAGTGGTCAAAATGAATTTAAATATAAAGCATCAACTAATCAGATCACATATCCCAATACATCAAATTTAAAGAGGAAAAAACATATTATAAACCTTTATATTAAAAAATATTTACATCTAAATCATAAACCTAATAAGCCTATATTTCAAATACATATTCCAGATTAAAAAATGTATATATATATATATATATATATATATATAGTACCTAAAATGTATATGTATATAAACAATTTCAGCACATTATTGCAGTACTATATAAGTACAATACATATGTGCACAAATAAATACAGGTGCACATGAAGATAAATGAATATGAGGATAGACACAGATACCTACACATCAATTGGACAGAAACAAGTTAATATCTAGCAAAATGTATATACATATGATGTATTAACCATTACCTGACTGAAAGTCTTCTTGTTAGTGTTCTAGATGTGCTCCCTTACTCTATCTCTAAACAATATAACATTAGGATTAAATCTATGAATAATGCCCTATCAAAGCAAGTTATAACATCAGAGGAAGACCGTCTTTTTAAATTAATGGCAATAGATGAAGTAACACCTACTATATGTGAGGGTGACATAAGGAATGTAACAGAGAGTACAGAGGTAAAATGGATATGAGGCTTAGAGCTGACAGATGGAAGGGCTTAAATGAAAGGGCTTCTATTAAGCCCACTTTGAAGTCAGGAAGACTTTCAGTGAGGTAATGGATAATACATCATATGTATATGCATTTTGCTGGATATTAACTTGTTTCTGTCCAATTGATCTATAGGCATCTGTGTCTATCCTCATATTTATTTATCCTCACGTACACCTGTATTTATCTGTGCACATATATATTATACTTGTATAGTACTGTGATAATGTGCTGAAATTGTTTATATACATATACATTTTAGGTACTATATATATACTTTTTTAATCTGGAATATGTATTTGAAATATAGGTTTATTAGGTTTATGATTTAGATGTAAATGTATTTGAAATATAGGTTTATTAGGTTTAAGATTTAGATGTAAATATTTTTTAATATAAAGGTTTATAATATGTTTTTCCCCTTTAAATTTGATGTATTGGGAATATGTAATCTGATTGGTTGATGCTTTATATTTAAATGAAATTTGACCACTCTGTTCTTAATGGTCTGACGAAGCTCTATGTGAAAGTGCTAACCTACCTTTAATAAATTTATTACTTGTTATGCTTGGACTGTTGAATTGCTTGCCTGGGTCGTGGACTGCCCTTGGTTGCTTTTCTACTTTTATTATTTTATTTTGGACAGTTCCACATTTGTCCTTTGTGGTGCGATACTCTGGTTTACTAAGTTGGCATAGGTTCATAGGTTCATAGGTAGGTACTAGACTATTGGCTCTGGGGTCTATACAAGCCCAGCCAAAAAGGTACCCTGGCTTTTGCCACCCAAGAAAATTATTTTCCTGCGCCACTGTTGAGCAGAGCCACAGAGGTGATCCCTGGGGTGAATTTCCTATTTCCCATCCAATCATCAAGATTTTTCTTGAAGAGTGCTAATGAGGAGCTTTGTTTGATATAGATAGGTAGTGTATTCCAGAGTATGAGAAGTCTCTGGGACAGGAATATATCCCTCCGGCATGTTCTGTTTATTGTGGTGACAAGGTTTAGGTCCCTAGAGTGTGTAGCTAGGAGGGATTGGGATTACTTTAAGTGGAGCATGTCCAACAGCTCTGGGTTTGACATAGTTTTGTATGTTAGGCAGAGATCACCTCTGAGTAGGCGATATGCTATGGAGTAAAGCTGGAGTTTTTTGAGACGGTCTGCATAGGGCAACTGTTTGAGGCCAGTAATCCTCTTTGTGAGGTATTTCTGTGGCCTTTCCAGTTGTTGTAGATGTCTTGTGAGGTACATACCAAAAGGGGCGTTGTACTCTATAATGAGTCTAATGAGTGATGAGTAGAGGGGATCAATGACCTCTTTTTTTCTGGATGAGAAACCTTTCGTGATGAGGTGTGCCATGTAGAAGGATTTCCTGACTACTGTGGTGATGTGATTATCAAAGGAGAGACTACTGTCCACCTGTGTCCCAAGGTCTCTTATTACAATTTCGGTGTTAAGTATACTACCGCCTATGTTGTAGTTCATGGGTAAAGAGTTTTTACCAAAGGGGATGACAATGCACTTTTTGGCATTGAGCTTGAGGCCATCGCTTTGACACCAGGCATCTGTCTCAGTGAGGCCCTTTTGTAGGATGTTCACATCATTAGGAGTTTCGATTATGGCTCCTAGTTTGCAGTCATCTGCGAACTTCATTAGCCAAAGACCTTCTGTGTTAGCTTGTACTTCAGAGAAGTAGATACCAAACAGGAGAGGACCCAGGACTGAAACCTGTGGTACTCCACTTGTCACTGGTCTGAAGTCGGATTTGAAGTCTGCTACTTTCACAGTGTGGGTTCTGTCAGTGAGCCAGTTGGCAACCCATCTTGTGGCATAGGGATTTATACCTAGTTTAGTGAGTGTATCTATAATTCCAGAGGGGGGATGCTGTCAAAAGCCTTGGCAAGATCTAGATAGGCTGTGTGAACCACCTTACCCTTGTCTACGGCTTTGCTGACTCATTCAAAGAAGTCTATTAGGTTTAGGAGTCATGATCTGCATTTTACAAACACAAACTGGGTGGGGTCCAGAGTTTGGTGATTGCCAGTGTCTTTGTTTATAAGTTCCATGACGATACGTTCCATGGCCTTGCAGACCAGGCTCATCAGGCTAATGGGGCGGTAGTTCCTGGGATCCATGGTGGCTCCCCCCTTGTGGAGTGGGATAACCATCGCTGTGTGCCATTCAGCAGGCACAAAGCCTGAGGTGAGGCTATGATTGAACATGGTACTTAGGTGGGGTGCCAGTTCATTCTGTAGTTCATGTAGAATGCAGCCTGGGATGTTGTCTGGTCCCATGGATCCTGTGTTCTTGGCTTTAGAAAGTGTGGTTTTTACCTGTGCAGCCATTATTACAGGAACTTTGCATTCTTCCGGTATAGAGATGGGCTCTTTAGGGGGTGAGAGGGGGGTAAAGTTAGCACTGAACCTATCTGCCAGGATGTTAGCAATATCAGTTGGGTCTGTATATTTAGTGACATTGTGCTGTAACTCAGAGCAGATCTGAGTGTTGCCTTTGAGATTCTTGACATAGCTATAGGATGCTTTGTGGTTGTCTTTAGAATCAGTGGTGATTTTGTTTTTGCAACTAGCTTTGGAGGATTTTATCAGGGATCGCAGCTTCTTACTGAGGCTGACCAAGGAGCTCCTCCACTCATGGGATTTTACTCTCTTTTGAACCAGTTTCTTCCTTCTGTTGTACAGTTTGTTTATGGCAAGGGACCACCAGATTGGCTTCCTTTTTTTGGAGGATAGCACCTTGGTTCTGTTTGGGATAGCACGATCCATGCACTCATGTAAGTGCTTATAAAGTGCAAATGTGTAGGATTCAGTAGTTGTAACTGTATTATCCATCTGCATGGGTATCATGATGTTCACCACTTCTGTCTTAAGAAGCATGAAGTTGGCTTTGGAGAATTTTTTTACCATGGTTTCCTTAATGGTTGGTGGGGGCAGGATGTGGATATCTAGGGTAATTAGATTATGGTTAGATTGGACCAATGAGCCATTGACTTCAGGTGTGGAACACCGGTCACTCATGTTGGTAATGACTAGATCTAGGATATTGTTGCTGCTGTTGGGGGAGTGGATAAGTTGATCCAGGGCATTGGAGTTTATGAATTTCAGAAAGCTGGAAATAGGTGTTTGAAACTGGCGTATCCATGGCTATGCCCTTAAACTGTATGAAATAATCATCTTGAAACATGAAAACATCGTTTTCCAAAAATAAGAATAGTAGTTCACAAACAGTGTTAATTTCAGAATCATTTAAGGCAGAATGTATTGCTAATAATCCTTTCATATATTAATTTCTAATGTAATTCGGAATGAGAATAAATAAATATTCAGTGTCCATGGTCAGGGAATATAATTCATTGATATGTTCAAGACTTTGGTTATGAGTATACTAGGAATAAAATTGACTTAATAAATCATTGTATCACATATGTGGCTTTGTGAAAAAGACAGGAACTCCTTTAATCCATTCTTTAAATAAATAGAAAACGGCTGTGTCACTCAACTTCTTGAAGACATTATCGGTCTAATTGGTGGGTTCTGGGCATCCTTATGAACCGGTCTTAAAAAATAAATAAATAAAAATAAAAAATAGTCTGTATTTTTATTTATTTTTTCAATTTTTGCCAAATGACATAATTTTTAGCCAAATATGATGCTTTAAATATTATGTGATTTTTAAGGCTGTTTGTATAACTTGTTTTCATTAATTGTTATTTTTTTACATCTAATGAAGCAGTGAGTGAAAGTGTTTTTTTTTTAAGCTTATGGTTTATTAAATATTAAATTGTTCTCCATCTTTGCTGATTTGAGTGTTCTGCTGTATAGCACCTTGGCTTATTTGTTACACTCATGTTTGTTCACTGAGCATTACTCATTATTTTTTGTCAATCAATATGCACTTTGGTGACAGGCATTCCCTGCCATTTTCCATCATTTTCTTCAACTTTGCCCACATGTACCTAATGTGGCAAACAATATGCCAAGGTATGATTCTTCTCTTGGTAGCTGGGCTGGTGATGCCATGCAGTGTAGTGTCAGTAGCACATGCCTATCCACATGTTAAATGTCCCACCTACCAGAATAAGCTATGGCTGGAGGTTCACCATCATCATCAGCCTTCCACTTTTACCATTTTCCATGGGATGGGGTAATACATCAACTGTCACCATCTCATTCAATTCAGTGCCACTCTCCTACATTAAATAGTCATGCTTGACTGTTGCAGGTCTTCTCTCACACATTCCCATCCATCTTTTTGCTGCTTTCCCCTGTTTACTCTTGCTTTCTTCCCGTCTGCCCAAAGTCACCTTCACCAGCTTATCGTCTGTTTTCCTGCATGGGACAAAACCACCAACATCTACTCTCTTTGGCATTCTCTACAGATGGAATTAGTTCCCTTTGCTTGTGCTCTGACATCCTTATGTCTTCAGTGGTCCTACAGTATGCAGCCTACCTCCCATTTCAGGTACTTCATCTCCATCTATTCTAGCTTCCTCAATTACTCTGCCATCACTGCCCAGGTTTCTGTACCATTCAGCAGTACTGATTGCACCATTGTTTTGTACACCTTGCTTTCAGCCTCTTTTGCACCTGACAGTTGGCTGCAGGCCCTCTGATTCTAGCTTTGACCTCCCCATTCAGGCTGCCATTCTCTTCAGCCACCTCTTGCAGATACTTTAAGGTGTTAATCCGTTTCACTCCTTTCCTTCCTTCCTTTCTATCGCAGTTTTCAACTTTTCTGATTTCCCCCACTTGCTGGCATGAAAACTGTCTTGTCTATACTGAGTTTCAGACCATGTGCCTTCAGTTTTGTATTCTTTTCCCCTATGCTTTGCTGAAGTTTCTGTTCAGAGTCTCCTGTAATGCCACATTGCCTGCATACAACAGATATGTTGATCTGTTAGTAATGTAGTCCATTACCAGTATTAACAACAGTGGGCTTAAAGCTGAACCCTGATGGAAATCTGCTCCCCCACTAGGAACCCCTATTTGAGTCTTAACACTATTCACTGGATCATTGTACATATCCTGTACTAATTTTACCAATGTTTCTGAGACATCAAACCATCACGGGGCTGCCCATATCAGCTTTCTTCAACCCTGTCATACGTTTTCCAAGTCTAGGAATACCCATTTGGACTTTCCTCATCTCCAGCTACTTCTCAACTGTATGTCCCTCTACAAACATCTGGTAGTTGTGCTGAATTCTGATCTGAGTCAGAAGTGCTCCTCTCCCAACGTACTTTCTACAACTCTGCATATTCATTTATTAGTCAGCTTCTCCAGAAATGTCATGCAATGCAGCATGAGTTTGATACCTCTGTACTGCCCACAGTTGTAAATGCCCCTATTGTTCTAGTACACTGGCATTAGAATTCTTATTCTCCAGTCATTCTGATACACTTTTCTGTCTGTACTGGTATGAGTACTCTTAGGAATGATTTTCTCTAACTAACCCATATCTGTTTTGGCCTCATTTGAGCCTGCTAGATATTTCTTTCTGTCTGTTTTTGACTTGTAATCTGATAGAGTTTCTTTGTCCCATCTGCTGAGTCACTTTCCAGAAGCTGGTAGAGTGAATCTGATGTCTTATCCTTTCTTAATGAGGCTATACTCTCAGCCTGTTTGCTAGCCAACCAATATTCTTTCTTACCCATGTCTATCTTTTATGTCCCACTTTTTCCTGCAATCCTTTTTTCTGTTGATGACTTCCTAATCTTCTGCATTCCACCACTAGGTTTCCTTATGTACCTTATTTCCATTCTAGGCTCAGCGCTGATCTGTAGCCTTCACACATGCTGTTTTGAGGCAATTCCATTCTTCTTCTTTGACACCACCTGTTTCTTCTTTCTGACGTGCAAGAGACCTGAGTTTTTCCTTGAACTCTTGCAACTCATTCTAGCCACCAGCATTTTTTATTGTGGGCCAATCATTTTGCTGGGGATAACTTTGCAATTTCTGACTCTACCCCAAAATACCCTTTCCTTACTAAGAGAGGGTCTACTTCAGATGCTGTGCCTTATAGATGACTTCTACATTCAGGTCAGTGGTCAGCAGCATGATAGTCATTCTGATGTCCTTACTCTCCACTTGCCTCATAATGAAGGGGTCACAGCATATGGGAGTCTTCTCTTGACATCCCTCAGGGCAGTTAGCAGATATGCTTGTCTGTTTCTCACCCTCTGTCATGGCCTTGCTATTATGCACTGCAAACTAGATCAGCATGATATTTAAAAAACATCATGTATAAAACTTCCTGGATCATCTGGTTGGATAGGTTCTTTGTGTGTGTAGTGCCTGCTGCTTTTGTTTGTTTTGTGTGATGGCTTCAATAAAGGCATCTCACATGGTGCATTCAGGAAGTGGCATTCATTACCATTTCTCCACTGTTGTGGGGTACTGCCATGGCTTTGTCACTGCATGCCTTGTGTCTTGTTCTTCTTTCATACACATGCTTGGTAGGGGTGGCTGTCTGTGGCCAATTCTGCATGGTAGAGGTAGGCAACCACTAAGACATTCCTCCCTCCCCATCTTGTTTGGCACAGCTCTATACATTCTCACCATGTGAACAAGGATGCATTTTTTCAGTTCCCCACTAAAGACTGAAACACTAGTGACAGCTGTTCCTGTCCAGTAAGGGTATACCTGTCAGTTCCTGGTGTCTGTTCCACTCATATGTGTACACTTGCTTGGGGACAGAAAGCATTCCCAGCTCTACTTGCTTCCTAGGATACTACTACTCTATATCCCAAATATGTTGGTACCCTTTCCATACCTGTTTATTTTATGCCTGTCCACATACACTTCAGAGAGTGGCTTTGCCTTTTGCATAGAGTGACCATAACTGTAATCTACACCCTGCCTATATCGCTTTCCAGGATGGAGACATCAGGGTGCTTTGGTTTGCTCCTTCTGAGCTATTGTAAAGGATACATTCTTCTCAAGAATGGTGTGCAAATCTGCAGGGTTTATGGTTTCTTTTTTGGCTGTTTTACTATTCTCCAATTTGCAACATGTAGGTCACGTGGTCACTTTGATCTCTGGTGTTGTGCACTCAGTGTGTGCCACCATGGGAATATGTCCTGCAATATCACAAATATATTCTTAGCGAAATATGAACTGGCGATGCAGCAGCCAACTTCAAGTAATCAAATCACTTTCCTTTATACAACATACCCATCTGGTAAATATTGCAACTAGTTCTAACCCTTCTATGTATAAAAGAACACTACTAAATATATTCATCACAAATATATGAGAAAAATACATCTCTTTAAATTTGCAATAATTCCAACTTCATGCATGATATGAACTATTAGACTGTGATTCTGAGATCCTCAGTTAAACACTACTATCAAAGAAATTTTAAAATAATGTGATGTTTGAAAAACTTTGAAACTATACAAAATGGTTACAAATCAATGAATAATTATTCCACATGCTTTTTAGTTTAAAAATAATGAAAAAATAGCTATATCTTTCTCTAATATCAAACTGCTCCTTAACCAAACAAAACCATTTTGAAAAGCACTAAATAATTTAGCAGGTAACATTGCCAAAGATGACAAACCTCTGTGGGAACCAACTCATCCAGTACACCTTGATACTATGAAAGGCTTAGGCTAGAATTCATGAACAGTGATGTGTGCAATAGAAATTGGCACAGACAGCAGCCTAGTGCATTGTGTAGGCGATTCTAAGACACAAGCACAATGGTTGTGTAATGGTCAAGACAGTATTGTATGTAGTATGTGCTAATGAGTGCATTAATGAGCACATAATGAGATGCAAATGATGAAGACAATGTAAATGAACCACACAGAATATGCAATCCAAAATGGGAGATTGTCTCATAAATACATACAAAGCTGCTGCTCTGTGAGGGGGTGTACCCATTTTGCATACCAGCATTCCTGCTGCACATGAGACAGCCATGCCACAAATGTCACCAGCAGTTGTACATAGACACTATCAGAGCCACTGTTCACAATGTCCGACTTAGACATATTAGGAATATCAAAGGCATAAGCTTGATGAATTTATAATGCCACAGAAACATTCACCAGCCCACACAGGTTCCAGAGTTCTGAATAAATCCAAAAGCAAAGGGTTTACCTCTATAATTGCAGGAATAGATTGATAGTTCATATTCTTAGATTTTTATATTGTCATATGTTCGTTTGTTTTAACTTGCTTAAAAGTACTGCAGCTTTAAGCAATCTGCATATGGCGCCAATGTTATGTATTTAAATACTGAAAGAGAGTTTATTTAACAGTTCTGAGGAAGCTCGTGGTGTACGAGTGAAAGCGCTAAACTCATTGTGTGGAAAATAAATTTTCAACTTTTAACAGCAAGTTTCAGTTATTTATCTTGGCTCCAACGAGACTCTTTATTTCATTTGTACTGAGGGTCTAACTATTTGACTGGCATCTACAGTGTGGTTATAGAGTCATCTCGTTCAACAGAGCCAACTTGATTGCTAGTTCCTGACCGTTATACGAGTGTATACAGTGTCTTGGTTCGTTGTTCTACGTTTTTAGTGTGCTACCAACACTGTGTTTCTGGTGTCGACAATGGAGAACACTCGTAGCCCTGGCAGCAACTCACCCACAACTAGCAGCAGTGAAATAGCGGACATCCGGGCCGAAGTATCAGCGTTGCGTGGGGAGATATCGAAGCTGATGGAACTTTTTGTTTCAAGGGAGGCGTTGTTTCATCGTGAACCAGCTGGGAGCCCAGAGGATCACAACAACCTCTCGGAAGATAAAGGAAAGCGAATGGGGACCATTCCGAATGGAAAAGTTAACAGCATGGACATTTTACTTTCTTCTTCTTCCCCAGGTTTACCGAATGGACAGGTCTGTCGTACGCATGGAAGGGAAAGAATAGACCTTTCGGATACAGCAGGCAAAGGTGACATTAATGTTACAGACCTCAATGATTTTACGTTCGACTTTTCTTTTGGGCGTTTAACGGAGGAGGCCAAAAGGACTGGCACACGCCCGAAAACTAGTCAAGCAACTAGGACATACGGCCAAGTTGCAGCAAAGAACAGTATTGACACAGGTACTAAAACTTTACCTGATAATTTGCACAGTAGTGATGCAGACAAAAAATTTGCGTGCAATGTTTATAATTTAAAGGATTTCGTTGACAGTGACTGTTTATTTGACTTTACCAACGATGGCGTTTTTAATAACAAACGCCATTTTACTAAAGGAACATTGAAAGATATGATTTTTGCCTTTGGTAAAAAACTTAATGCTATTAATGCGATAAAACTTGACAATGCTTATTTAAGCCAATGTTTATATCTTAAGATTGTTCCTATGGGCCTGCGTTTTTTTAAGGTCCCTATGGGGGTTGAACTAACACAAAAAACTATTATTGAGTTTAACACACTATTTGATTCATTTGGATTAGAGTATATTAAGACTCTGATAAAATTGAATGATGAAAAGTTGTGCAAATGTATTAAGGACATAGAATGTATGAATCATACTATAACACATGATTCTGCTTTTTCTGATTGGGATAAATTGTATTTTAAACAATATGAGATTGCCCATGACAGAGCTAAAAAGGCATTTGAAAAGAAAAATAAAAAACTTAATAGGGACAAAGCACAATATGATACACACGAAGCATACAAATGGAACTTTAGTGAAGATGCCCAACAAAAAAGAAGGGATGGGTTTGATCAGTATAACAAAGGTAATGTGCACTACAGACATGGCAGCACCACGCAAGTGGACACACATTATAGAGACCACAGCAATAAGAGTGAGGATTTTTTTCAAGGGTCAAGGAAAACACACTCAGCAAAATGGAATCAAGGGGGGAGGTGGAAGAAGAAGTTTCAACCTTACTAGTAGGGTATACGGATCACACTCCCAGTGATGTAGGTACCAATACTAATTGCGAAGGCTCTACACAGGGTATTCTACGGGAAGGTACCAATACTAATTGTGAAGGCTCTACACAGGGTATTCTACAGGAAGGTGCTGTCTATACATATAATAATTTCAAGATTTTTAATTATAGTAGTGTAAAACTGGAAACGACGCATTTTTCACTACTATCTAAGGGTTTAAAATTTATACCCACGACAACTTTTAATGTAGTAGATAGTATAAGTGAAGTAAAACTTTATACTAGAAAATTAAATCTAGCTATGCAATTTAAACAGAAATGTGATGATCCTAAACAACTACATCAGTTTAGGAAAAATAGTTGTTATATTCCTATTAGTCATCCTCAGGTATTAAATTATGAAAAAAAGTCAGTTAGGGATATGTACGCCCTTCACAAAAAGACTAATAATATGAGAATTTACAAGAACTTGACTTATGAGGAGAGTACTTTATTAAAGGAATTAAGAGGTGATAAAAATATAAGAATCATGAAACCGGACAAGGGAGGGGGGATGGTTATATATGATGCCACTTGTTACAGTAGCATGATTCATGATATCCTGTATAATTCTGGAAATTATATGGTTACATCTTTAAATGAAGTCAATCAAGCATACAGGAAGATAGATATGTACTTGGAAGACTACCTACTTGAAAACAGAATAAATGAGGAAACATATAATTATATGCATGTTACTGACCCTGTTTTGGCCACCATAGTAGGCATCCCTAAGACTCATAAAGATACTGTCAACCCCCCTTTCCGTCCTATAATATCAGGAAGTAGGTCGAAAACTTTCCGAATAGGGGAAGTTATAGACAAACTTCTTAAACCTATATACATTAATATTGCACATTTAACAAAAGATTCTTGGGAATTCTTGAAAAATTTTCCAATTAATGTTGACAAACAGAATATTATATTCACTTCAGTAGATGTAGTGGATCTCTTTTCAAGTATCCCTTTGGAAGAAGGCTTACAGGCATTGACCAACAGCCTTAGAAAGCATTCGGGGATGACTTGGGATCAGATTTCCCTATTAGTGGAACTCACTAGTATAGTATTAGAGAATAATTTCATATACTATGAGGGAGAACTATTCAGACAGACCAAAGGGGTAGCTATGGGGGCGGCTTGCGCCCCCATATATGCCAATTTGGTCTTACTGGATTGGGAGGAGAATGTCATATTTGACAGTAATTATTTTGTGAATGTGTCATATTACTCCCGGTTCTTAGATGACATCTATATATTGTGGAAAGGTGAAACACAGTCGTTTATGGACTTTATTCTATATTTAAATGAATCTAGTGAGTTCTTAAAATTTACCCATGAAAAAAGTACATATGGTGTTGCATATCTAGATACTCTAGTATATATAGAGGATGGGCAGTTTAAATCGAGGATAAATAGAAAGACAACTTTTTCTAATTCATACTTAGATTATAGCAGTAACCATCCTTATAAATTGAAATATAACATTTACAAGGGGCAAATCATAAGGGCCTTGAGAATGACATCTGATAGTAGAGCCACAGAAGTTGAATTAGCATATATAACAGACCTATTTAGAGAGAGAGGTTATGATGAATGTATGATGTTGGATACTGGAAAATACGTTTTAAAGGAGTGGGGACGAAAATACACACCCCTCTTAGGTAGTAAACACAAAGGAAGTGAGGAATCACTAAGCAGGGAAGCTAGTGATGGGAATACAAATGATTCATCATTTAAAAAAGCTTGTATTGTACAGTATGGTCCTTTTTCTAACCAAATTAAAAACATATTGACAAGGAATTGGCAAATAATAACTATGGATGAAGAAGCACAAAATATATTGGGGTTAACACCGAAATTTGTGTATAAGATGGGAAATAACTTAAAATATCTGCTTGAAAATAGACCTATAAGCGAAATTAACTCAGTGAAACACACTAACAAATGCGGTGCATGTGGACAGTGCAAATACATTTGTGAAGACAGGACAATTATCTTAGAAAACTATAATAAAACCATCATTAGACCTGTGCAAGGTAATTGTTCAACTAATATGTTGATTTATTTGGCTAAATGTAATATATGTCCTGCTTTTTATATTGGCAGGACGGAAAGACCATTTAAAAAAAGGATATACTCACACATATACAGCATTAAAACAAAGGATGAAAAAAATGCCTTATTTAAACACACTAACAATGTAGGTGTTCACCATGCTTTCAAATTTGCCATCTTGGAAAGAATTAAGCATAACCCTAGAGGAGGTAATATAAAAAATCAGATGGCATATAGGGAATATTGGTGGCAAATACATACAGATGCGATGACATGGCCTGGTTTGAACGATTATATCACAATTAAGCCACTACTGACAATTAAAAGCTAAAGTGTTGTTAATTATAACTTGACCGTTGCAACTGTTATAAGCTGTCAATTTTATATTAGTGCATTTTTTACTAGTATATATTATAGGTATTTAGTCTACATATAGTTTAGTAAGTTTGTAGGCATTTATTTTACCAAGGAGTACTATGTATGTGGGTATCAATGTACTATTTTGTATTGTTTCCAAAACGGATATTGTATTGGGAGTTCAATATAATCCTTATTTTATCAGAAAGAGTATCATATTTTATAAGTTAGCTTTGGATGTTTTAGATTTCTACAATAAGGAAGGAATAGATTGATAGTTCATATTCTTAGATTTTTATATTGTCATATGTTCGTATGTTTTAACTTGCTTAAAAGTACTGCAGCTTTAAGCAATTTGCATATGGCGCCAATGCTATGTATTTAAATACTGAAAGTGAGTTTATTTAACAGTTCTGAGGAAGCTCGTGGTGTCTGGTGGCGCTAAACTCATTGTGTGGAAAATAAATTTTCAACTTTTAACAGCAATTTTCAGTTATTTACCTTGGCTTCAACGAGACTCTTTATTTCTTTTGTACTGAGGGTCTAACTATTTGACTGGCATCTACAGTGTGGTTATAGAGTCATCTCGTTTAACAGAGCAAACTTGATTGTTAGTTCCTGACCGTTATACGAGTGTATACAGTGTCTTGGTTCGTTGTTCTACGTTTTTAGTGTGCTACCAACACTGTGTTTCTGGTGTCTATAATTGCATTTGGAAAAATAAGGCTTTGCTACCAGATGGATTATTAGAGTTAGGGGAGATTAAGGGCATGGCTTAAAAAACATCTCTTTAAATTTGCAATAATTCCAACTTCATGCATGATATGAACTATTAGACTGTGATTCTGAGATCCTCAGTTAAACACTACTATCAAAGAAATTTTAAAATAATGTGATGTTTGAAAAACTTTGAAACTATACAAAATGGTTACAAATCAATGAATAATTATTCCACATGCTTTTTAGTTTAAAAATAATGAAAAAAATAGCTATATCTTTCTCTAATATCAAACTGCTCCTTAACCAAACAAAACCATTTTGAAAAGCACTAAATAATTTAGCAGGCAACATTGCCAAAGATGACAAACCTCTGTGTGAACCAACTCATCCAGTACACCTTGATACTATGAAAGGCTTAGGCTAGAATTCATGAACAGTGATGTGTGCAATAGAAATTGGCACAGACAGCAGCCTAGTGCATTGTGTAGGCGATTCTAAGACACAAGCACAATGGTTGTGTAATGGTCAAGACAGTGTTGTATGTAGTATGTGCTAATGAGTGCATTAATGAGCACATAATGAGATGCAAATGATGAAGGCAATGTAAATGAACCACACAGAATATGCAATCCAAAATGGGAGATTGTCTCATAAATACATACAAAACTGCTGCTCTATGAGGGGGTGTACCCATTTTGCATACCAGCATTCTTGCTGCACATGAGACAGCCATGCCACAAATGTCACCAGCAGTTGTACATAGACACTATCAGAGCCACTGTTCACAATGTCCGACTTAGACATATTAGGAATATCAAAGGCATAAGCTTGATGAATTTATAATGCCACAGAAACATTCACCAGCCCACACAGGTTCCAGAGTTCTGAATAAATCCAAAAGCAAAGAGTTTACCTCTATAATTGCATTTGGAAAAATAAGGCTTTGCTACCAGATGGATTATTAGAGTTAGGGGAGATTAAGGGCATGGTTTAAATGAATATGTGCCACTTAAACCCAAGCTTAAATCCAGACCCTTGTTTAGATAGCATTTTCCCTTTTTTCTTTTTAAATCTATCACTAATAATATGTGCTTACGTATATATGTAATTTTTATGTATATTTTTATATATACAGTTTTTCAGATATATAAATGTTATATCTAAAGTTGCATTTAAAAGACTGTGTATTACATACGTATATATATATATATATATATATATATATATATATATATATATAAATGTAATTTTTTTACATATTTTTCATAAGTGTTTTCTATTGATAGCAGTGCATGCTTGCATGTATTTCTTTCATTCAGTAGGGTAGTAAGCTCAAGTTACACCCTATGATATTAATTGTTTTTACTTAAGTTGTATCATGGGACTATCAGTGTTTGCTAGAGGTTGCATAAAAAGAAGCACATTTCAGTTGTATTTATTAGCATCTGATGAAGCAGATTTTTCTGCGAAAGCGCTTATGTTTTAACATTAAAACTTAAATTGAAATGGGAAACTCTGGTCGTACCTGAGTTCTTCTGTGTTTTTATCATTACTTGAATTTATAATGCCACATGTGGAAGAATTTGTCTAATTCCACAAGACAGTAAGTGAGGGAACCACCATCATATAGTTTACTGAGGTCATGGGAACTACAGATTGCATTCATGTTTCTATCAAAGATCCGCCAAGTCCAGAGGACCTGTGATACCTACCCAGGAAAGACATACATACCCTAACTTTCTGAGTGATCTTAAATGTCTAGGGCATTTTTTACAACCAGTGTATCAACCGGGCAATTCACTCAATTCACTCATGCACCACACATCTGACCCACACCAATGGTTCTTCCTAGGGGACTTCCCACAAGGTCAACCAGTCTTTAAAATGGACAGTCAATCCAGAGGCACACACTATATGCACACGTATTAACCTTGCAGGGATCAGTCAAAATATAACATGTTTGTTACCTGTTGGAGGGGATGCTGGATAAGCATTAGAACCCTGGTTGATGACACAGAAATGCAACTCTCAACAATACATAGAATGGAATATAATACAGCTTATTACATAGTGGAAGTGGTATTCAAACTACTGAAAGGATGCTTCTGATATTTAAGACATCTCAGAAGGGGCATTGCTATATAGTCTGGACATATGCAGCTAGATATTTGTTTTGTGTAGCATGGTATACAAAATGGCATTGAAAATGAAATGGAGCAGCATGTGAACATCAAGGCAGGAACTGCACACAAATTGTAGCTGCAAAATAAAGGCAGGGTAAAGAGTAAGGGAAGGAGCATACAGCAGCAGTCCCACAGCTGAGGCAGATGTAGGCTGCAACATGCTCACTGCAGCACTAGCAAATAAGCAGTGTCCAGTCCACATATGAGCCATGACATACAATGCAGAATAAAATGAACTATGCAGGAGTACAGCTTGGCTATGTAAGGCAGTGCATGGAATGGCCATACTGTGCATCAGACATCACCATACCCACACATGGATGGGGGCTGGCTTGCAGTTATTAGCATTACATTGTTCTGTTGTGCCAGACCTTCCTCCAGTTGCAGAGGCAGAGTGGACACTGCAAAAAGGTGACTGCAGTACCACAGCATGAGGCATGTTATGGGATGTGATCATGGTAGTTATACACTTGGAGAAGTTGTGACAAGTCAGGGATCACATCTACAGTGGTTAGGTTGGACTACCACAGTGTAAGAGTTGCTAGTGTCTGGTTTGTTTTGCAGTGTCTAGGCTGAATCTAGTCCTTAACCAGGACGGGTTGCAAATATAGGGCCATGTGCATGCACCCTGATGCAGTATCTTGCATTGAGCCCAAGAAACAATGCAGCCCATGATCAGCCACACGCTATGTCCTAGCAGACTGTATTGTTGAGCCAGTGTGCTCACAATATCCTACATCTGGAACCTCCCGGCCTTATGCTGTAAGCCACTGTGCAGTTAGTGCATGTACTTCTACAAGCCACAGAGCTCACTCACCATCTCCATAATGCTTTACATTATAGCACACATCACTGCATGACTGAAATGAGGGATTGACAAAGGTTTGCATGTATATCTGTTCTTCCAGAATCATCTAGTCTGCAAATGCAACATTTTACATGATATGGTATATCTTGAATTATTTTGTAGCTGATGTCTGTGCCTGTGTTAATTATTTTCAGGCTCTGCTGGTCAGTTCCTGGTTCTGCAGACACACTGGGGACATTCCTAGTCATGGTAGTGATATGCCCCCTGCATTTGTCTGCTACAGTGGCATGCCTACCTGAGAGTTAGAGGACATGTCAGATGTTGTGTGAGCTGGAGACACAGATGAAGCCTGTAAAGGATATTCAGATACAGGATGTCTGTCAAGGTTTGCCAGGGCCACCTACTTAGCCAGTACATTAACAGTGGACTTTAATGGTTGATGTGGGTGACCCCCCAGCCTTTATAGTGTTGCAGACAGTTTTGCTTTGTCACTGAACAGTACCGCTCTCATGTTCCCATCCTCTGTCTGCCCTATGTTGCTCTGTTTTTCTAGAACCTCCATGAAGTGGAACTTGAGGAAGCATAAATAAGACCACCAGCATTGTCAGTAACACCCCCCTACACGCACATACCTTCTTACTCATGTTTTTCATGCCTACTTGCACAAATGGGTGTACAAAACATTACAAGATATACCGTATCATATAGAATATTGGATTTGCAGACTAGATGTGCATGGAAGTACAGCTATAGGGTCAATACTTTATCATTCCCTCATTTCAGTAATGCAGTGACATGTGCTACAATATACTGTAATGGACATTACTTACCCATCACTTTTATTACTGACACATTATGTAGTTTGTGTCTGGTCAGGGTCACATTAAAATCACTTCCAGGTATAAGGAGCTGATCCCCAAGGGTGGCAAGTTGACACCAAAAACTATTCAACCTCTGTCAGCTACCTCTATGATGGTGATTTTCCTCCTTCTGGTGCAATGGTTTGTCATTATTTCTAATCCCCTTTCCTTCTAAAAAGCATTTAACTGTTAAACCTCAGGTGAACCTAGTGTAAGGAGTTCTTATTGTTAGATACAGCATTCACATCCTGCAGCCATTATGTCAAACCTGGTCTTGGTAATGCCTGTCTACCCAGAAGTATCAGGCCATGTGTGTGAGAACCCTGCATTAGCAGTTCATTATCTTGACTAGTGAACTTTACAAGACATTACTTTTCTTCTGGTGGCCATGCTGATACCTGTCATCTGATGGCAAACATGTCAATTAGAGAGTGTATGTTATATTATACTGTGACGTGTACCTTAGTATAGTCATGGCCTCCCCAATTTATGAACCAGATTAACAGCTTTAGTTACTACTATGTGCAGTTTGTTTCACACACCATTTGTTACTGTATCCATGCCTCTACTTAATGCCTTGAAACCAGACACCTTTTATGGTCTGCAGTCCATGCAGTGTCCTGGTGTTCTTAGCTTGATACCCCCCATGTACAGAAAGCCAGACAGCACTGTATTGTGCCAGTTTGTGGAGGTCTGATTTACAAGATATGTGTGTCATAATCCCTGATATCCATCATAGGGTTTGCACTTGACAAATTACTTACAAGGAAGGATGCCTTCATTTACTCTGGACCATTCCACAGGTACAACATTTAAAGTTGGCAGTATTTTAGTTATATGGCTATAAGCATTGTTACACAAGGTTGCTGCAGTTCTTCAAGTAATTCTAATTATCACAACAGTTATTTTAATAAAGGCAGATAGTGACACTGTCTGTGCTAATGTGATAGACATATATCAATAACTGAACATTAGGATAAGCAAGAAGAATGTGACATGTATATTCATGCATATAGCATGGGTACATATACACTACTAAGTTGCATTACATGTATTCACAAGCATGCCATAATGAAAGACATGCATCTGGAGTGTTTCTCCCCAAGCCTCCGCTGAGAATTGGCATTGTTCCAAGTCGGACTCTCCCAGTTAACAAATGTTAAATAAAAATAAAATAAATGTGTAAGGGTCTTGCAAACTGCTCCATCAGTGCAGGTGGTAATAGCAGGATTCCTGCATGGTGTACCATGGAGAACAGAATTTTCCTGGTCTTCCTCTACACGGACTTAAGAGAGCACCTACTAAGCCACTATGACTTCCCTTTTAAGAAGGTGAACATCTGGTATAAACTAGGCAAGGTGCTAAGGGATGCAGCTGAGATCATGAATTAGGGAAAGCAGTGCAGTCATCATTATTAAGGCAGTACCAGTCATCCTGTTCTGGCAAGGGGAGGCAGAGGTTCAGGACACAGAATCAGTACTATAAATATTTTTTTCTTTTTTTTTGGGAGAGGAGGGTTGCTACCACTGTCTAACACCTATTCATCACGCTTCCAGAAGGGCAACAGGCCCATAACAACAGCCACCCTGGTGAGTGTTCCCCAGCTCTGCTGTCCTCTAGGCCAATCTGGAATCCAACCAAGCCAAGAGGCCCATCTTACCTCCTTGCAGGAGTTATCATTCCCTTAAGTGTATTTCAACATTCCTTAATTATTGCCCTTGTCACCCCATGATCAATGTTCTGCCCTCTCTATGAATGTATCCATCCACTTCTCACATCACCTCTTGTTTGTATATCATCTATGCCTGTATCTCTCCTCCATTTTGTCTGTCTACCCCCTGCTACCTGACATTCTTCCTTTTACTCACCAACAGTCATCCCTAACTACCTTTTCTACCTACCTTTCTTTTGTGAAAATTACAAAAGGGCTCTAACCCCCCCCATAAAAAGCATTTTTCTTCCTTCCTCCCACCATTCATTTCTTATGGTTATCATTCCGTTTTGAACACTGCTTGTACTCTCCATCACTGCCTTTCTATCTGCCACATTTCCTTCACATATCAATGAAGAATAGGGTTACCTGTTTGCTGAGCACAACCACATTAGTCTACCTTTTGGCTGCTGTGCTGCCATTCTTATAGTGCCCAGACACTAGCTTTGCCTATATGTGGCTGCATTGTGCAAGGGGGGGGGGGTCTCACTGACTTAGCTGAACAAGCCTACCTTAGCTCTGACAGTCTTCACATCAGCCATGTACTCTGTTGCAGTACTGCTCATGCCATATTCTAACATTCCTGTTTTTCCCATAGTCACACCTCCCACACTGTCCAGATTTTTACAGAATGCCTAGATTTTTGTTTTATATTTTGGTCTGTTCCTCATAAAGTTTATGGTTTTCTGGCAAATCACTGAGGATGGAAGTCAGTAAATAATGGCACACCTTTAACATTCAGAATTCATATCCTCTAGAAAATGCATGCTAACACAAATTCTATGATTCTAGAAATGTTCTAAGTTCATAAGATCAATATTTAAAATCTGTCCTTATTCTGGGGTTTTTGTTCCCCCATTATTTTAGGGTTTGTCCAGATTTCTTGTGATAAGACATTGAGAGGTATGACTACATATATTTTGTTATGCGTGACTTTGAACAGTGTGCAGGTGCTCTCTCTTTCGTATTACAGTTATTATTAGATTTCTAGAACTTTGTACAGTGACCTCCTTAAATATTAGTAATGAGCAAGTGCATAGCATTTTCTGTCAATATCTAACCTGTATATCTTTCATTCATGCAAAACCTGCATCGCACTTTCCTAATCTGGTCCAGACATCAAATACTACCTTTTTTATATTTTAAGGTAATACACCATAAAGATGAAAAACTAACTGAGAAAACTGATTTCTCAAATAATCCTGTAGGGCATCATGCACACCTCAACAAAATTATCTCGTCCTATTGTTGCTAAATGTCTTACCCCAGTATATACTAGAAGCTTTATTTCTGAAATGTTACCACACAGTTGTAAGCATGTATTTATATCCTAACCAAAAGCTGCTTCTCCCTCCAGCTGTTCTGACACAAGACCCTCAATTCTCCTAGTACATCAACTTATCAACTTTTATGACACACTTTAACAATGCCAGTCAAGAATTTCTTCAAAATATAGTCCAATTACTACATGACTACTTTTTTCAATGAAATTTCTTACAATATGGACCACAAGCTTCTAACAAGACCCTTATTTATAGACCTACGCCCGGATTTAATAATCTCCATGTCGGAAAAGTGTAATTCCTACAAGGAGTGTATCATGGCCATGTCTGCAGCTTCCCCTCGTCAGTACGCTCTGCATACTAATGAAGGTGCACTACTGAAGGAGAGCCATGTACACAGTTATGGAATCAGTGCTAGGGGGTGTTTTACAGTGCTCCCAGATATGTAACACACCCCTTGCACTGTGAAAGTGTCGTATGGCACTACAACATTTCATAAAGTGTCCTCAGACACTTAATTATATAGTGAGTCATGATTTAACACAGGGGGTGTGTTACAGTGTCCGTGACACACTGCTTACACTGTCAAAGTTCCGTACAGCACTAAAAGAGTATAGAAAGTGCCCTCAGACAATTATGTATTGAATGATATATTTATATCACACAGGGAATGACACCCCCCTCTACTGTCACACTGCCGTACGGCATGGAAATTAAATGTGAGTTATCTTTTTATGTTTAATTTTTTTTTGTCAAGTTTAAGAACAGCTGAGTGTGTTTGTGCGGTGCATTGATCTGCAGTGCTTAAATGTAACAAAAAGCTATATAGAAATGTATAGCTGAAACCTTCACAGGTGAGTTAGCAGACTGGTTAGAGTCATGGCTTTGTGGGCAGTAAAGCACAGTTCAAATACCATGACAGGCCATTCGGCTTTTACATCGGAAAGCATTCCTAGTTATATTTTATTTATTTTTTTTTTATTGCAGTAGCTATTGATATTTGTCAACTAAGTTAGTGCAGCTGGTCCAGACGTCCAGTGTTAGTGGAGATATGAGGTGAAAACCTCCAGTTAAACACAAGTGTCCAATGCAGTTCAGTTGAACACCAAGGTAATGTAATCAAAGTACATAGGGTGAGGTCATGTAAAGTAAAATACAAACACATAATAATAAAGTATCAATAATGACTAATTACTATCTATAAATATTTGTGTTATTATGTGAAAGTCTTGTTTGCCCTTAGCTAAATTTTGCTAAGTACTGCTAAGACAAGCCAAGCAAAGCTTAAACAGGACCTGTCTTAGCAGTAGTTAGAAACACGCAGCTCCACTTAGCTGGTTTGGGCACTGATTAGCACTCCCATTTTAAGCAGTTCTCAGCTCAGCTAAGGCAGTTTGCACACCATTAACCATTGCTAAGCATCTGCCTCTTAAGCACTGATCAACTAAGCTTAGCAGGTTTGCAAACTGCTGAGTTTTGCTTAGCATTTAAAAAAAATGGTCCAATGGTGGCAAAGGCCAGGAAAATAGCCTTATTTAAGCTGCACATATGGGAATATAGGCAGACCCTGTTGGAGTTTGACCTGTGCAAAACTATGGCAGGAGTTGGAGAGGGAGGGCACTTTTGGGCACAGCACTGGGGCATGTTGGAGTCCCGGGTCATCCTTGGACTCCTAGTTAAAGACCATAATGCCAGACTGCTGCAGGACCAGTACCAGGACTCTGAATACAAGTCTGAGCCATGGGACTGTCAGACACATGAGCTCACCAATGTCACTGGAATCCCCACCCTCATGAGCAGGTGCATCATCATTATGACAACCTAAAGCAGAGGAAGCAGGTGCTCTTGGCCCAATGGATTCAAGATGCTCTGGACGGGAATGCCCCAGAAGTTTGTAAGTATAGGAAGCATTGCTTTATGAAATTTTAGCATGAATATGTGAAACACAGGTATGCATAATGGTGTGTTTCCCTTCCCACAGCTGCAGAGGAGAGGACTCGCAACTTAGAAGCCCACACAGGGTGCATAACAGGATGTGCCAAGAGTGTGGCGAGTACAGACCTATCTTGCAATATATAGTACAATAAATAAGAAAGAGTACATTGTTTACTGCCAGTAGATATACTGTGTTTTGAATGTACTCCAATAAATGTGTTATTACACCCACATTGATATAACTGAGTAATGCCAGGTACTGTGCAATACAGATGAAGGCATCATACAAGCTACTATTGATGAAAGAAAACTAATACTGTAGTAATAGTGTGCAGGAATGACCAAACTATATACTGTATTAATACTAAGGATCTTGTAGTAAAGTACACCCTGATTGCAACTGTGAAGGTAATAAATGACATTCATTCATCATCTACAGGATATGCGGTTCAGCTGAAGTCAGAATTTTGAATGTAATAAACCACTGTGTCATGTTACCCTCAATAAAATTCTTTCCACCAACTGTTGTGTTTATTCTGAACTGTTGTTGAAGAAATACAATTGCACAAGTGCTCCACCATGAAGTGAGTGAAGTTTCACTGATAAAGAACTAAAGTGTAGAAGTGGAGGTGTACAACAAGATACAATGCAATTTGATATATGTTCTGCACTAAGATCTGAACCTTGAATAGTAGCATGTAATGTATTGTAGTGTGTTTCCCTCAGGATTGTCTTGTGTTAACCTTTGCATTTCAGCTATATATATTCCTGAATGTAGGCATGCTGATGCAGGCAAGTATGAGACTATAATAGGTGGAGACTGTAAATATAGCATGTGAAAATGTATATTGGTTGGGTATGCAACCCAGCACCCTGATATGGTCTGTACAGATCACACATATCCCCATCCACTAAGGGTTACATGTGTATACCTGCATTCTAAGTATTAATACACAGTTCACATACTATATCTGTCATGCATGAATCTCATGCATGTATTTGCAACTGTCACTGCAGTCTTCTGTGACACTCTACTTATATTACCAGGTCAGACTTTGTAACCAAGTGAGTTTTAAGCACAAATCAGTCAAGCAGTGCACAGCAGTGGCCCAGTAGGTCAGTGTGATAATAAATAGATATGTTTATTTTTGCACACACAGACCAGGGTTTGAATCTAGGGACTGGTATTAAAATGTATTTATAGTAACAGACAAGTAGTCCTGACTATTTGTACAAACAGTCATGTAGTGTTAACAAATATTTTCTCAACAGGGCTGACAGGTAAAGAAATGTTTGTATTAGCTATATGAAGGGTATACTAATGAACTATGTACAGATGTACTACTGTATGCCTGGTGTGTGTGAATGTGTGCTGAGAGTCCAACTCCATGCCTACAAATAACAGCAGGATACTTATATACACCATGCACTCTTCCCGATACATGTCTGTCAAGTGTCACACTGTCATGGCTAGTGTTCACTGTTGCCAATAATCTTGGACACAGATATAAATCCAGTTGAAGTATGCCAGTAGCACACTCACGCAATATCAGTGCAGGGTACACCTTGTTAGTCATATATGTAACCCTGACATGAACAAGTCCCCTGTAGCTATGCACCTATAGTTCTCACAGCTTGGCCCATGCCATTCCAGGTTGATAGCTTAACAGGTATGTACATGCTACAGAAGTATAGGGCACAGGTAGATGTAAAGTATGGGCAGAGCTGTAGAGTATTGAGCCGTACTTTTGTGAAAAATGTAAGCCTATACAGTTGTTAATGGAATGTTTTTCTCTCCCCCCACCCCTTATCTGGATCACTAATTATTATTCTTATACTACGGATATGTTGTTCTCAAAATCTAATGTTACGACCTGTGTTGTATTATTGTTCATATATTTCAGTGGTTGCATACTAACATACCTTCTTGAAATTCCACTGTTGTTGGCCTGTTGTCGTTCCTGTTACTGGCATGTTGTTAAAACAATGACTGTTATTACATGTATGCCTGTGTTCCATTTGCTATGCAATTCGATTGTTCTGGGATAATTGGAACACCCATGCATGCTGTTATAACACCATTGAAATGCTTAGTTTTTGGCAAACCAATACACTTTGACAAACCTCAACACCATAGCACATTTGTATAGGCTGATCCCAGTGGGTCTGCCTGTCCCACCTCATCTGGCCATGGCACCGGATCTCAGCAGATCTGGGACCCAACCTGGAGCTGCCTCCTCTGCTGGTCCTGCACCGCCATTGGGGGGAACTGCCACAGAGGATGGGGGTTCTGTCTCCCCTCGTGCATGGGCATGGGAGGATCCTGTCACCCATAATCAGCTCTCAAGGATGGTGCGCAGGGTAATCCAGCAGGATATGGATGACTGCCTGTGCCAGACAGAGGACAGACTGGTGCACATTGAAGGGCAGCTTGGACCTGGTGCCCAGTCTCCAGCACAGCCACCATCGGGGCCATGAAGGGGCAGTGGTGACTGCCCATGGGTGAGGACCTCAGTCCCACTGTTTCTGTTTGGGGGCACTTGGTCGTCTGATTCACAACCATCCTCCCCATCCCGGGATTTTACCCCCCCTCATGTGTCATATAGTGCCCCTGTCCACTGTCTTGTCTGTCTTATCTGTCTGCAAATTCAACCACTCCTATGCAACTTACCTTCCCAAATGTACCTACAAACCTTTCCCAACATCCCACTCTCACCTTAAAAAAGGGAGCATCTGTCCCCAAAAAAATGTAGCCCCATACATAACTCTCCATTTTGCCCCATGTTCACTGCCATGAATCAATCATCCCATCAATTAATCAACAAACTTATGTCGCCCACACCCCTCCCTGTTGGGTGTGAGGCTCCAAATTCCAAATTGTCCACATCATGCACAGCTGTTGCTGCACAGGGAATGGAGAGCTATGGTCCTTTCCTACACCAGTCCTGCACACCCCTAGCTACCTTTCATATTGTTTTTCCCCCCTGCTTTCCCCCATTTCACCAGTTTCCTATCACCCCTTTTTTCTTTTCTTTTTTTAGAAATAGGGCAGGTTTAAGTGGGGATAAATAGCACTAAGCGGATTTAAGTGGAGGTAAGCACTGCTTGGTATCATGGTGTGTCATGCAATCCCATGCATACCTGCTTAAAACTGCTTTAATCCCCCTATCTGACTCAGACACTGTTCTGCCCAGCAACAAAATAACCAGCACTAGGAAGGCTCAAACACAGGACCCTTTGAACTATAGTCAGAGAAATGTATTACTAGGCCAATTCAGCTGTAATGGTTTAATGTTTTTCTTTTAATATATCATGCAGTACAGTCATGTAACATTAGGGGAAAAAAAGGCACCACTGCCAAGTATTGAACCCAGAACCTTCTAAACTATAGTCAAAGCAATGCATCACTAGGACAACTGAGCTCTGAGAAATTAAGGCTTTTTTTCTAAAGATATCATGCAGTACAGTCATGTAACATAAGGGAAAAGAGACACCACTGCTAAGTATTGGCCGCAGGACCCTCTGAACTACAGTTCACTGCACTACACCAGTACAACAACTCAACTCTGGGAACTACAGGTGCAAACAAGATATCCTGAGTACCACTGACACTACTTCTACATATAATGTGATAGATGACAGTGTACCTGGGCCTGTAATGCAGACACCGAACCAGTACACAACCAAAGACATGTTGATGGACTGACAGGAGACCCACCATATTAGGTACAGCTGACAACTGCACAGACTGTTGCAGAATGTCCACAATCATGTCACTTATATCTTGCATGGTTGTCATCAAAGCTATTCTGTGTGCTGAAGTAATGGCAAGGCAGTGCATACTGATTTCACAAAAGCATGACAGGTCAGTGTCACATGTCATAGCTATCTAAACAGACATGTTCATGCCAGTCCTGTGTAAAACAGTGTTTGCATGCACATATGTCATGCAACTACACCCCCACAGTAATTATTCTGTAGCTCTATCTGTAACATTCCCAGCATGTCTAACATCTGGACACCCACAGTTCGGGCCCACAGTCCAGTCTGTTTCATGACAACTGCATGCTCAGTAATATAACCTACAAATAACAGAGCCCTGCAATGTCCAGTAGACCTGCTTGCTGCTACCACAGTCAGTGCCACCCACAGTAGCATGACAAAGGCCTGCAGGGTGGGACAAATGTCACAAATATCAATATGTGTACTAAACCTCCCCTAAAACTCTCTGGATGGTACTACTACTTAACATATGTACCAGAGGCACATGCCTCACCTGAACTGTAATGGGTACCCTCACCCTGGCCATACTTTGACACAAGAGCTGACAATGCTCCCTCACTGACATATACAGCTTGGTGTCCCCCAATGTCGTCACAATCCCAGTATGACTCTGGCTCAGAATGCAGCAGCTGCAGCCTGCCACACATGCAGCTGTATGTTCAGCTAACTGCTGCAGACCTACCATATGCAGTCACCCCTACAAACATATACAGCTGTTACACTAGCATCAACTGCAACAGCATGCACATTCATATAAAAAGGATGCATGATGCTCACATCTGCCTGTCTCCTTACTGAGCCCAACATACATTGTTAAACAGTAACCTGCCACAGAATCACAAACTCTGTTAATGGCCAAAACTAGCATGCACAACTGTGGATGTAACACATTTATCCAAACAGTGAACAGTATTTATACATATTCTCTGTGATGCTGTAGCCTCCACACCTTGGATATGTCCTCACTGGCCAGGAAAAGGGCCAAGGCCTACATGAAGTCCTTAATTATAGAACGGTGTTCCCATGCCATTGGCTAATGGCAATGCAACCCAGCTGTTCTGGATGCAATTAGCTAGTGGGAGTCACAGATTGGCGCACAGGCAATCACCTGTTCATGACCATTACCTACAAAAGGCAGGCTGCTGCCTATGGTAAACAGGTCTGACACTTTCTTGATGATAACAGACCTGCAATTCTGTAGGAGGCTACAACTGGATTTCCTCTCAAAAGGAGTACAGCAATATACCAGGTATGTCAGAGAATTAAGCATGTAATGTAATGCAGATGGGGGGATGCAGTCATGGGAAATAGGAATGTACACAGTAGGTCTTAAGCACATTGCTTGGAGTGACATGTTGCTGTTAGTCTGCTGCCCATCCCATCTACGTCCATCCCTTATAGCTCTGTCTGCAGTGACCTAGTTCAGAGCTCTGGCCCCTGACTCACCCCAGCAATGGTCAGCTCACATAGGATTGCTACTGGAGTGTCTATTGTACAATACTGACAGTAAGTTCTGCTGGATACAGCTGGCATATCACATCATGTACTGTCAGTGAGCCTCTCTCAGTCTGTGAATGTCATGCAGGCTTACTTCAGAGATTGTCCAGGTGTCCCTGACAGTTCCTGACATACTCTGACTAGGTCACTGTGTATCCGGACCTGTATCTCATGCCAAACATCTATGGCTAGCATACTTGGTGACTCCCCTGCAGCATGACAGCAGGTTATAGGCACTGGTAGTGGGAGACACTGGTGCCGCCTTAGCAGTAGTACATACATATTGAGCATACAATGTAAGGAAATTAATACAGTACCAGATATTAATGTACCATACTGTGTTCCCAGGAGTCTGGCATGTCACAGACATATTCCCCAAACTCTGTGGACAGCCATCACATATTGTCCAACCTATGTCTGGAAATCTACATTTCTCTGGCAGGGGGTCAACATCTATCAGGCACGTGTACACATTCTGCAAACATCTGGGTACTGCAGCTGTCAGACACCTATGAGGAGGACACTCTCCACCACTTATGCACAGCTCTCAATTATTTTATAGCACAGACATTGCTGGAATATCCACATGCATGTGTACTACCACTCACATATTTATCAAATGCATGCTGGATGACATGGTACTGTAATGTTGTCCATAGGTGACACCCAACAGTCGATGGCAGTGCTGGTTGTGGACACATAACCCAGTCTGTCACAGCACTCAGTCCATATGTGGTATTTCTGGTAACATATGAGGTTACAAGGCTATGGGTCCTGAGCAGCCATATGCATAGGCCAGATGTTAGCCCATGTGTATGCAATGCAGCACCTGATGCCCCAGTCCAACAGGGACACAGGTGGTATCCCAAGGGTGTATGTGCAGTTAACCATCCAGTTATCCATGTTATGCCTGCAAAGGTGTTAAGGGCTACCCTACCTGATGTGGATATGGTGCCCATTCCACCACAGGGTGATTGTGTAGGACACACATCTGAGCTTCCAACATGACCAGTTCATGTGACACACCAGGTTGAGGGTGTGTGCATGTGTGTGTGTGTGTGTGTGTGTGTGTGTGTGTGTGTGTGTGTGTGTGTGTGTGTGTGTGTGTGTGTGTGTGTTTGAGTGTTAACAGAGTGGAGCATGACTTCCACTCATGCAGCAGTCCGAGAAATGTGGAGTCTGTGATTGTCTGGCATGCCACACTAAGGTCACCCCTGAGGAGTATGTATGAAACCAGGTAGAGGATTGCCTTATATTCTATCTGTATATGGTACATGTTTGATGCCCTGGTATCCCCTGGTAGGGAACCTCCGTGATGTCCCCAGCTGCTGCATATGATGTGTGATGTAAATGACACACAGGGAAGTAAGTACAATAATGGGCTTCATTGGGGGGAGTACAGGGATGTGCATACCCATGTCCCTTGATGACATACCCTTATGTATTGCATGGGCCATGTAGAAGGTGTACCTTATAATGAGAGCAACATTGTGTCGAAATGTCATGTTGCCAAAGACCTGTGCTCACAGCTCCCTCATGGCTGATTACAACCTAGGATATTGATAGTACTGTGATACTATGTGCGGATGTCACTCTTCCCAGAAGGTTACACTGCATGTCCTGCTATGTAGTCTGTGGCCATTTGTCTGGCAACAGTCATTTATCTGTGTGACACCCTCCTAGGCAGATGTTGACATCAGTAGGGCATCCAGTGACAGCACACACCATGCAGTCATCCATAGACATGGTTGGACATAGTCTAATGGCTATTACATGCACCTCAGGAGCATACATCACACATAACAGAGGCCCACACATGGAAAAACAGGTTACACACATAGTCATGGGTCAACTGCTTGAGGTGGATTCCCCTATGTGGAATAGGTGGGTTGTGTCATGAACCAGTATGCGATCCCTCTGGTAACATATGGTGTGATGCATACATATTGTTGTTATGTCTGTAATGGCCACAGGGGTTATACTGTCACAGTGTTTGTCCAGGTCAAGATAGGCAGTTTACACTGTCACCCCCTGTCGACAGCTTTGGTGACTGTGTCATACAGGTCAACTGAGTGTAACAGACATGAATTCCTCCTTGACAAAGCCTAAGTCTGAGTGATGGATTGTGTGTAGGTTGCCACTGTGCTTATTACTGGGGTTTTCTAGAAACTGTGCTATGGCCTTGCAGAACAGCCTAGTTAGGCTGCTGGGTCTATCATGTGACTGAGTGGGGGCTGCAATACCTTACTCTAAAGGGGTGACAGTGTTCATCCAACAAACAGCTGGGAGAAAGGCGGTACTCAGTCCTCCTTTGAATATTGTTCCTTATGGTGTTTTAAGTTTATGCTTGGGGTCACGTAGGATGCATACTGTGATGTAATAGACGCCCATGACAGATGTATACCATGACATTCACATGGCAGTGGTGACCTGTTCCTAAATATAGGGGACAGGGGAGGTACTGTGGCTATCCTGATGAACTGATGGGGAAGACAGGGGGTGAGGCCTACACCGACTCTGTCAAGCATCCAGTCTGGTATAGCAACAGCACTGATATAGCTGGGGTCCTTGAACACCTCAAGTGAGCAAGTACTTCTTGTGGTGTTGCAGACATATGTGCAGTAGGGGATATGACTGTCTTTAGTGGATGTAGACAATATAAGCTCTGTGTTGTTGTGCAGGTTTGCACGACTGATCCCATTCTCATGTACAAGCTATGGAGACATTGCTCCAAATTGGGTGCTTGTGCCTACTTTGTCTCAGACAGCAGTATGTCATCCTTGTTATGGACAGTATGTATTGCAGAAGTCCACCAGTCAGGTGTACATATCACAGCAGGGGATGATGTAGTCCTGTCTGGTATTCCTGGCTACATGCATCTATACAAATGAACATATAGCACTTGTGTGCACATGTCAATATTGGTGCCAGTACTTAATGAGGAGTTTGGGGGCTGTGAGGCTGTGTATACTTCCTGAGGAGGATGTATTCCACGGTGGAGGTGTATGTATGTATGGCTGACCCTAGCTAGATGGGTATTGTGGGAGATGGTGACTGCAAATGTGACCGCATGATGGTTGCTTTGCCATGGAGGATGACACTGTAGGTATGCTGCAGTGTACCCCATGTTGTGTAATGTCAACTGCTATACACCTTCACATCATATGGGAGTAGCCGCCAGCTGTACCAAGGTGTTTGTACGTCCACTGTTGATGGCTCTCTGGCCATTTGTGTGCTGGCACAGGTACGTCTGACAATGTATGTTAGGGTCATTCAACTGACCCAGGATCAGGGTACAGACCCGACCCTAATACAGTTGATGAGGTCCATATAGGCCGAATGGGCTTCCTGGTCACACGTGTTGTCTGGTAGGTAGCCGTGATTTGAATAGGTGTGTGCTGGCAATGGAGAACTGCCCCTGCAGTGTCCCCTGTGCTTCTTACTCCCTGTACAGTGTGGAGGTGTGTATGTGTCTCATTTATACAGACACCCCATGTCTCATGGCCTTATTGGCTACACCTTGGTGTTGGAATGTATGATAGGATGGTTGACCAGGTAGGCTGGGATGCTCTCTACAGCTTTAAACCATGGCCTGTGTGACTGCACAGATGTCTGCAGTACCCAGGGTTAGAACTACCTGCAATGAGGGAAAAGTCATGTGTACACCTCTAGCATTTAGCAGCATGGCTGGCAATGTGTGCTGCACCGTTACATGTATGTTGGTAGTGATAACTTCATCACTTTTAATAAAGGAGTCACTATGGTGCTAATAATGATCAGTGGCTGATGCAGGAACACCAGTGAAAACAGAATCATGGAGGACATCTCTCACAGAGCATCGTTGTCTATTTACCATACCATCCCAGATACCTAGGTACTGGAACCCCTGGAATATCACAGGATAAATGTGTACTTGTTAAGGGAAATCATGATTGTATTGTGGCATTGGTCTGGGTAACAGCATAATACAGCATAAGGCTGGAGACATGACTGCCTGTGGCACATAACCAGTGTGCTCAGTCATGTCTCAGTGCATACAGTCCAAGGACGCACATGTCAGGTCATGCACACCAACATGTACTGTGACAGGTCCATGACAGTACCTGCTGGTGAGAGACAGCACTGTGTATGCACTATGGTGGAGCTTGCCATGTGACACACAAAGAACTGTTGCCATCCACATACACGTCCAGATCAGAGGCACACCAGTATGTCTCCAATGGAGTCCCCTATTGTAACATGTTTAACATGGGCTGACACCTGTGTGGCTGTCGAACACAGGTGTATGTACGTGTGTGGTATGAGCTGTCTACAGCTGTGGCATTCATGTGTGTTGCATGTTGAAGACCACTGCAGATGTTTGTGTGTGTTGTGTAGGTGTGGCTGGTGAGTGAGGTGGACTGATCGTGTTGAAAACCTGTTTGGTGACAGATATGTGGCCTTGACAGGGATGGAGCATGGACAGCAGATTACTACTGTCATTGCATTTCTCACACAGTGTGTTCCTTGCTGGTGTTTGCAGATAGCTGTCCATCCATGCACATGAGGCAGGTGCTACACAGTGCCAGGACACCCATATCAACCACACTGGTTGGGGAAACTGTAGGACATTGTCAGCCATATATTCCACAATCTGAGGGAGGAGGGCCAGGGAGACCTGAAGTGTGGGTCTACAGACCATGTGATTACTAATACAGTACGAGGCTAACAACACAGCACTCTATGTAGACAGGCTATGAACAGGCAGTAATAGGTGCAACAGGTACATGCATTGCAACACCTCATAGCACATGCAGCAAATAGCATGAAATATCAGGATCAGGGGGCCAATGCATGCTGTATTGCCACTGTGTTGACGATACCCACAGACATACTGTGCTGATAGATGGTAGGGTTATGATGTGGGGGTTAGCGGTGGATAGTGCTGGCAAATGTGGATGTGCAGGTTCTGTACATAATGGTGAGCAATGCAGTCCTGTGATGTGTTTCCCTGTTCACGTCTGTCAGGTGGGATGTACAGATGTCAGAACCCACCCTTCTCAGAAGCTGAGACCATGGCAATTCATGATCTCCTCAGATGCTATCAATGGCTGCTGTTGTCAAGGTTTCACCACAACCAGCAACAATGTGCTGTACTGTGGGCAGACCTGGTAGCAACAGTGAATGATGTGGGCCACCAGGACAGGAGCTACGTACAAGTCCAACAACATGCTACTAATGCCATGCAACATTCACGACAAAGGGGTGCAGCTGTGGCCAGGAACCATGCTGGCACAGGGGGTGGGCCTGCTACACAACCACCACTGTCAGTCACAGAGGAGTTTCTGGCACACCTGGGTTCAACTAGCAGCTCACAGGAAACCATCACTACATATGTTGTGGAGGTTGGTGGCAGAGATTCCACAGCTGAGGAGTGTTCAGGTAAGCCTCCAGTGCTCATCACATTAATACTGTAGCATTCATAATGGCAGCCACTGCATACCTGTATACATACGTGAGGTAAATCAGCATTTCTGATTGGGGATTTGTAATGCACACATGTGCACACATATTGTGAATGTCAGTAATCTGGGTAGTATCACAGCTTGTACTGTACATGTTCATAAATGCACATATTATCCTGTACCAATGCCACATGTGTGTGTCCTTAACATACCTCTCCCCACATATTCATAGGTACTTTTGGTGTGGCTGGGGTACATCAACCTGTAGCCGGTGAGTGTGGAACTGCCATGTAATGGCTAACCTATACCCTAGGAATGTTAAGGGCTGCCAGTTTGCCATGCACATGACTGTGAATCATATCTATGTTGCAATACATGCATGTTCACTTGTAGTGAGGTTCATTGCAGTGCATCACATTGATAATCACAGTAGCATATCTGCAGGAGCTGTAACATATTAGCATGCCGTTTTCTATAGGAGTAGCCAGTCTGCTATGCAGGGGTGCATTACTATTGTGTAAATGGATGCACTGTGTGTTAGGTGAAGGTCCATCCCATACTCTGACTTGTCACGTATTTCACAGGTGTATAGCACTACCAACATTAACTGAATGTAGCTGCACTGCATGTTGTTCAGGGCCTGTCCAAAGTGTGCCTGTTGTGGTCTGATTGTGTGTTGTACATGCCATCTGTCAGAAGGTGTGGTGTGTATGATGCCTATAATGCCTTTGTGGCACCTAACGTGTGTGTGTGTGTGTGTGTGTGTGTGTGTGTGTGTGTGTGTGTGTGTGTGTGTGTGTGTGTGTGTGTGTGTGTGTATCAGCAAACATTATAATGCAGGTAATCATATAGTCATGTTGTCTTCCCCTCACAGGTGACCATGGGGGTTGGAGTTCACCCCCCTCACAACCTGATGTCAGTGTGTCATCCGACTCTGATGATGATGGTGGCAATTGTGAGGCACAGGTGTGGTTGTTGGGGGCTAGATCTGTCCCACTGGTTGACATCACACTTCCAGCCCCAATGTCCCTGCACACGGTCAATATGCCAGCACATACCCAGTCCCCAACAGCCACAGATATTGGGTAGTCAGAGGGTGTTGGCATTGAACAGAGGATTGTTGGGACTATGGCATCTGTGACTGTAGACACTAACCATAGCCAGAAAGCTGGAGAGGTTTCACCCAGGCAGATTGACAAGGGTGCTCAGAGGATGACTGCTGCCCGTCTAGCACCTGTCAGAGGTGTCACAGTACGTGAAAACCAATGCAGGTTTATGTCCATCAAGGAGGCACAGGCACATTGTGACCAGTACACCAGATGGATGCTCAGGGTCATGGATGACACACTGCTTGGCATGCATGACACCTTCCATGTCATTGGTGATGCCTTATGTCATTTTGCTGAGTAGTGAATAGATGGTGGGTTGAGACATTTTCATTCCTTAATGATGCAATGTCTGTGCTTTAACATGTGGTGGGAGTGGGCATTGGACACATGGATGTAAGTCATCAAGAACATCAACTGACAGCCCATGTGGCCCATAGTGGCAGTACCACCAGCGCTATCAATGGGAGGGTGCTGTCCACACCACAACATGGCAAGCCATGGGCACATAGTCCTGGGTGGTCCCTTGAGGGACACAGACCCGGAAGACAAAAGTCACCATCAGGAAGTAGTACCGCATCTGGCCTTGAGCATGTTGTTGCCAGTGCATACTTGGCAGAAACAATTTCCATGATCATGGCCAGAGATGGTGAACTGTACATTCTACAATGTATGGCCCACAGCTGTCCAACATACTCCCGTGTAAGGCTAGCACATGGCTTGACTGTGTGCATGCACACACTCACACATGACTGTCACATGCAGGTCACTGGCAGATGCAGACAGTTCCTCTCCATGGCCCAGCTGACCAGAACCCCTCCAGACACACAAACATGATGTCAACTGTATGGCACAGACTAGGCCTTTGCCAACCTCACACCTCACCCTGTGTATGTGATGATACCTGTGCCACATCCCTGTTTCCCATACCATCGATGCAGGGACATGCTAAAATCTGTCTGATGCACAGGGTGAATATAGTACAGGTAATGGCAATGTGTAGTGTAGTAGTGTTATGGCCTGTAAGGTGCTGTCTGCTGACAATTGTCATGTGTACACATCAAAGTGTACATACCTTTGTGCCAGGATGCTTTATTGATGTTAGTACTGCTGTTTGACTGTTGTCTCACAGACTTTAGTCTGTTTCCATTCCAGGTGTCAGCGTGTCTAACTCATGGTGGGCTGCTGCCATTACAGTAGCTGGGGATGACAGAGTGACAACACAGAGACCTTGTCATCATTAAGGCACTGCTGTATGTGCTCATGTTTACCTAGATGTGTATGCATGGAACAGTGTACGAGGGACAATGGGGAAGACAGTGTTCCTTGCATGCATACCCCTTGACACAACATGCTACTCATGCTGCATGTCACCTGGGTGTTTCATTAGATAACAGGTTCTTAGGTACAATGGAGGTTACTACAGTACTAGTCCTGGATCCCTTAAAGCCTATCCAGTACTCCATCCCCAACAGACTCATCTCTCAGCATCCGTTGGCTCTGCCATTGTTTGACACACTTTGGACCCCTGGGACAGATGTTTTTTTGCCATCCACTCAACCTTGATACAGTTGATGAGGGTCTGCACGCTACTCTGTTTGACATTTTTGGGGAGTGCATTCCTGACACAGGGCAGTCTCTGGGAGACAAAACTGTCTCTCCTGCTGATTTTTTTGCTGTGTCATATGTGATTCAAGCCTGTCTTGCTGGTAATGTGCACAGAGTTATACTGACATATATGTGGCAGCTGTTGAAGGGCTGAGGGCAACTTTGCCATCTAGGCATGCCACAGCCAACCTGTGAACAACCTGTCCAATAATGACTGGGGCAGTACTGATTCAAGGCTGTCTGCATGGCATAGGTGTTGAAGGCCATGGATAACCTTTGTAGATGTTAACCTAGCCTTTCCATTTGGTGCCAATGTCTGCATAGGTACATACAATACCAGCCATGCTGCTAATGTATTGTTGTAATGACTGAGGACTATACAGAGATAATGCCCACCTTTTGTCTGGATGCAGTCCCTTTACCTATGTGAAGAACCATGTCCAAGCCTTTTCTGACCACTGCCACTACTTCATGGTGAATGCAACAGTGTTATCAACCTGAGTAGCCAGGTCTGTCAATGCAGTTTATGCCTGTATGGGGTTATCGTTGATGTGGGAAATAGTGGGTCCATGTCCTCGCCACATGGTACAATGGTACTGTTTTCTGCATTCAGCATTCCATACCTGATGTATGACTCCATTGTAGTCTGTTAACATTGGTTTGTGGGTCAATGACAGACAGCACACTACTCACAGCTGCCACAGCTTTAGGCAGTACCTACATATGTGGGAGGTGGCAGTTTGCATTCATGCCTTCATACAGGTGGGTCTTTGTGAGCAGAAGCTTTTCAGAGGGCATAGACATGTCTACATATTGCACACACATAGGCAACACAGGGTAGGTTTGCCACCTTATCAAATGTGAAATGTGCGACATGTCTTGCAGTATTTTGACACTTGGCAGGACATACCATAACCCATGGCAAGTGCAACAGACAGGACTTCCCTTTGTTTGTCAATATGACTGCTTCTTTGTGTCACATCACTACTGGTTATGCTATTTCTCATACCAGTAAGGTGCTTCGGATGTGAATTAACTGCTTTATGCAGGTAGTAGACAACCTTAGAAGATGTTTGTTATCCTATACTCTGGGGACCTCTGTATTGTTCGTGTTGTTGTTACAGGTCACACCTGGCTAAACATGGACTGCAACCTGCAGTGTGGAATAGGTGGTGGCCATAGCCCACACCTCTACAGATGTCTTCAGAATGTCCTAATGATTGCCACACATTTTTGCTTCATTTGGCAAAACATTGTGGTTTTCTGGCAAAGTTATGTGAATTCATTTAAGACTGATGTTACACAATACTGACAGATATTTGCCTGTCAGACTTCATACCCTTCAGAAAATGCATGCAAATTCACAACCTGTTATTCTATCCATATGTATGTTTGTCAGAGCAATATTTAAAGACTGACCCTAATATGTGGGCTTTGTCCCACTTTCTGTATGGCTTTCCACAGATGTTCTCTTTAAGGGGTTGAGAGGTATGTTTGTGGCCATAACACAGGCATATTGTTGCAATGATATATATACATGTACACACACCCACTCATGAACCGTCCTTGTTGATAGTAGATTCCCTACCTGGCTAGTTATATGTAAGATAGTGCAATATACATGGAGCATGAACCACAGAGATTATACAGTTTTGCAGTGTTTGTCAGTACTATTCTGGACTTAACAGGGTGGCACAGACACACAAAGTGGTATGGGCAGGCAAGACGGTGACACTGCTACAGATATGCATACCCAGACACACATTCGCACAGTCACCACTATTGAGATTGCAACCCTACCAATCTAGTTTTATGTAGTATAGTGTTATGTCCTTAATGCATATACCATGGAGTTCATATGCCTGGAGCATACCCCTCAACCTGTTTGAACAATACATGCAGACAAAGCCTTCAATAATGGGGTGATACAGGCCCAAAATAGAGACAGGCTTTACATATTGCTCTTACAAATGTAGATAAATGACAGAGGGACCAGTTTTGTATTACCATAACTTTTGTGAAGGGTATGAAGTCTAGCAGTGAGATGTCTGTCATTATTAAAAATGAAAATAACACCAAGGCAAGAAGCAAGGTACCTTCAATTTAATGAATAGTTAAGGCTTTCATCTTGACAAATATCAAAACTTCCTCAGATCTTGCTCCTTGCCTTGGTGTTATTTTCATTTTTAAAGTGTTTGTCTTCAGTGGTGTACAAAGTCTGTCATTTTTGTCTGACTTCTGCTCTTAATGCTTTGCCAGTGATTGGCCAGGAAACCATACTTTTATGACACACAGACAAAATATATGATGCAATCATCTGGACATTCTGCAAAACTGTAAACATTTGATAGGTATGCCCTACAGAGTGTGAAACAGTCTAAGGTTGATGACATCAACAAGCCCTGTTAATTAATACAATGGGGGGAGTTAGTAGGCCCACACACACACACACACACACACACACACACACACACACACACACACACACACACAGTTGGCAGTGTTGAGATTAGAAACCCTACCTATTTAGTTGTATGTATTATAGTGCTACATACTTATTGCATGCACCAAGGAGCTTGCTTCTAAGGTGAATGATATGCACAGGCCTGGTACAGTAATGCAATGGTGATTTAACAGGGTGGAACAGGCCTTAAAATGTATTGTCATTGCACATACATAGGCAGCTTATACAGACAGCCACAATGGGATAACCATAAGTGCACACACACACACACACACACACACACACACACACACACACACACACACACACACACACACACACACACACACACACACACACACACACACACTACATTGCCATTGCTGGGATTAGAACCACTACCTATCTAACTGTCTACACTATAGTGCTATGTTCTTATCACATGCCCCATAAGGCTTATTTGTGTGAAGAGTGTCTGACACTGTTGCTGAAGTGGATGACATCAGTGACTGCTGACAGGTAGGCCACTGTTGTGGATGACAGTAGTATCGGGGCCATAAAATGGGTGACTGTTACACAGACATAGGCCTGTTGGGCCTGTGTATCCTGCTGCAAATGTAATAAATACAGAAACACACACACACACAAACACACATACACACACACACACACAGACACACACACACACACACACACACACACACACCCACACAAGGCAGGTGATGTGAGATTACAACCCCTACCTCACTACTATTACACAATGGAGCTCATCTTCGTACTTGCATGTGCCACTGGTTAGAATTGCTGTATGAATGGCTGCAGTAGTACTTCACTGTATGCCTTTCAGGATGTGTGTCTCTGTCGATCCCTCTCTCTCTCTGTCTCTCTCTCTCTTTCTCTCTTTCTCTGTCCTTATCTGTCTATGTCTGTCTGTTTCTCTCTCTCCACCTGTGTCTGCCTGTCTATACTTGTTATATTTGTATATGTTATCTATATATATGTATATATATATATATATATATATCACACTCATCAGATGCAGATATATCTTATATGTCCCACATACATATAGATGAGGGTAATCCTGTCTGATGGGGGCGGTGAGAGACAGTTAAGGTGTACAGAGCTGTGTGCATGCAAAGGCATATATGGACAACACAGTTCTATAGTCAGATGTGGGTTTAGACATGGGCTATAATTATCTACGTGTAGGAGCATGCCCAGTATGACCTTCAATAGTAACAGTGGGACTCTAGTCCAGAGCTACCTGTAGTCCCATCCAGGATTTTCTGTGCTACAGCCAGTCAACTGATGACCTGTGTAAACAGTCCATCAACTCAGTGATATACTGGTTGAGGGATCCTATCCTTATTAACTGAGTCATATCCTGGTGTGGGTACAAAGTGCATTGGGCTGAGCAGAGTTTTCCATAATATTTGTGGCATATTCTACATAGCACTGTGATTTCCTGGTATGTCAGTGGCAGAGCAGTATAGAGTAATGTGAGGGAGCGCTGACAGACATTTGTTTACTGACCGCATACACTGCAGGGAACTATGTTACAGCACAAATTGGTCTGGTCTGCACATTCTATGTTTGTCTGGCCAGTCGTTCCTATTCTCCTTATATGTGTCTCTTTGTCCTTCTGTAGTCCAGTCACAGGCTTTGTCCACAGTTACTGCTGATATGTATTTGTAAGGTGTGAGTGGAGTAGAAGTTGTAATATCACACACAGGGTTACAGACTTCACACCTCTGACTGTATCTGTTTGGCAGGTTGGCCATCATTGTGCCCCACACATCTGCTGTGGTCCTCAGAAAGTTTGGTTTGCACTGTTATTATAAGGCTACATGCTGGCCATAGCTATCAAACTCTTACAGACAGACATCTGGACAGGCTCATATATATAGAGTCAGACACAGGCCCAGACATGGGGGCAGACTCTTAATATTGCTCTTCCAAACATAGACAGTTGGTAGAATAGTTTTGTATTAGCTTGCATTTTCTTATGGGTATGACATCTGCATCTCAACTATCTGTCATTGATGTTTTCAAATCAACCTTTATTGGTTTGCAAATAGTTTACCAGGCAAAGTCAATGTTATGACAAGCAGAACAGATATATGAGTCATATGTGTGGGCATTCTGTGAACCCTTGTCATTTCAGAGGTATGGATGGTGCCCACTGATTTGTTGCCAGTACTGACACAGTAACATGGCAGCCTTTATATTATGACACTAGACTGACTTGTCACAACCTACTGTTCTACTAGGCACTGTATAGGTTACTCAGAGTTGTGTACTGTCCATATGTGTTGTCCCCTGTCCCTCCATTGTCCAGCTTTCCTGCAGTAACAAATATTGACTTCTGGACAGTGTATACAACTCCTACTGCAGGTGTACCTGACATGCAAAATAGTTGGCACAGTCAGTCTTGAATCATGGACTTTGTCAACCACAGTACTGTACTTAGACCACTAAGCCACATTAGCCACCAGAAAGTGCTGTCTATTTCCTGACACTATTAACCACAAACCTACATATCACATTGACCCCTGTATATTGTAGAAATGGAACAAATTATCAAGTTGATTGTGACAGCCCTGGTAATGTGTGATCTGCTGCTATTACCTTACAAACATAAATGTTACTGCAGTTCTATGTGAACATGGGTGTGCTGGGGGAGTGGTCATACCTCTCAAATATACACATTTTCACAGACTGTCCAGATGTTTGCCTCATTTTTTGGGTCCATTTTCATAAAATTGTGGTTGTGTGAAAAATTAATGTCAAATCATTAAAGACTGAAGTTAGAAAGTAATGACAGACATTTGAGTTTCAACCTTCTTGCCCTTCAGAGAAGTCATGTTACTGCAACACCTGTTGTTCTATTAACTTCCTATGTTTGAAAGAGCAACATTTAAGACTTGTCCCTGTTTTAGGGCCTTTGTTCCACATTTCTTTAGGGCTTTGTACAGAGTTCTTACTGTAAGAGGTTTAGAGGTATGTATGGGACTCCAACATTGACATTCATGCATTTGTCCTGTGACCCCGCTGTTTGTAAGTCCTTCAGATATTCCAGTGGATTTTGCTGCCTTGGGGCCTACTGCATATTGTGGTGCAGCCAGTATTTGGGAGAGAGTTCCTGTTCTCCAACATAGCTGTCCATTGTCTGATGCAGTCCTCCTGGTAACCCACTCCATTCCTATGCATACGTGCAGCAATAAAATGCATATGCTACCACAGTCTACTACCCCCATTCATTTATTATTAAAAAGAGTGACTTATCTTGTGCCAGCAGCAGTTGAGAGGATAGTGCTTCAGGGCTGACTCTGTTGGACACAGGCAGTACACAGCCTATACATGGTAAGTTATAGGTAGTGTGATCTGGCTGGCATCCATTTTACTGTGTGTATGTGAGTCGGAGTCAAGTGTCAGTCCCTGGCTCCCTAAGGTGTCAGTGTATGTGCTATACTTTGCCTCTTTGCCAAGGCCAGGGCATAATGGGCAGACCTACATCTGCCTACAGGGACAAACTCAGGGGGTTCCTCCTCTGTGTCCCCCTGTGCCTGTGGGGTCCTTGGCAATGGTGGGGGGCTGTGTGTTCCTTCCCTGTGATGTTCCTGCCAAAGTTGTTTCCACAGGATTATATTGTGTAGCATGGTAGATGCTATGAACATGTGTGCACATATGGCTGAAGAGTACTTGAGCAGCCCAAACACATGCTCTACAATGTTCCTAGTTTGTGCATGTGACTCATTATGCTGTTCTTCAGTTGGTGTATGCGCATTTCTGATGGGTGCCATCATCCAGCATTCCAGTGCATAACTAGCTTCTCCCACTAGATGGCCTTATGGGATGTCCCCCCCAGGCAAATGCCTGGTACAGCTCTGATGCATGCCAGATGTGGGAGTCATGATAACTGCCAGGGCTGCCAGCACACACATTGATGTTAATGCCCTGAGCATTGCACATGACCTGGCAGTTGATGGAGTGATATCCCCTGCTCTTGATGTAGACTCTAGCCTCCTCACCAGGTGGTGCTTTGATGTGCACATGAGTGCAGTCTATGGCACCCAGTACCTCTGGGTAGTGTGCTACATGGTGGAAGGGATGCATATTGCTGGTTCTCTCCTCAAGGGTGTTGGGGAAATAAATCTGCTCACTGACATGTGTTAGCATGACATCCAGGAACTGGTGGAGTACCCTGGATGTGGATGCCTGTGAGATCCCCATGATGTCCCCAGTAAGTCTTTGGAAAGTACCTGTAGTTAGTATTCTTGCAGATACACAGATCATCAAAAATTTAGACAGCTGAGAAATGCTACTAAAAATCAATACTTTTCGATAAAAGAAACTTCTACATTCAACTCCAGCAAACTCACCAACACAAACAGCAAAAGTTCTGTTTAGGTATCAATAGACTCTTACATCCAGGTCACCCAAAACACCAACCCCATCAGGCACCACCCACAAGAATCCCAAGCAAATTGCTGATGCCTTTAGTACCTTCTTTACTGAGTCCATCTAATATCTTGCTAATTCTCTACCTCCTGTTAGCTCTAGCCTGCCTGCCTCTGCTACTAGCTTACTTCCTTCATTTCATTTACAACCAATTCCAACATCCCTCATCTGTACCCTTCTTCAAAAACTCAAATCATCCACCACCTCAGCTGACCGATTACCAGCAGAATATCTGGAAATAGCAGCAAAAGTTGTAGCCTATCCTATTTCTATCCTAATAAATTGAACCATAACTGAAGGAACCATCCCATCTATCTGGAAAATCTCCCATGTTATCCCACTACATAAAAGCGGTAACTCAACTGAACTCTCAAACATCTGTCCAATAGCCTTACTCTCTCCTTTACCAAAAATTATGGAAAAATGCATTCACCAACTACTAAACCACCTACTCCAAAATAACTTACTAGCTAACTGTTAGCATGGCTTTAGGCCATTCCACAGCACCACCACTGCCCTCTTATCCTTTTCTGACTGCATTAACAAAAATTGTAACAGCAATACTCTATCCTCTGCACTCTTTATCGACCTATCAAAAGCCTTCAATATGGTAAACCACCAGCTACTTATGAATATACTTAAATCCCTCTCACTAGATAAACAGGAATTACAATGGTTTAAATCCTACTTAGAAAATAGGCAATAGGCTGTACTATGGGATAATAATCTATTCACCCACCTTCCTATTACCCTTGGTGTCCCTCAAGGCTCTATATTGGGCCCTCTCCTATTCTCAATTTTATCAATGATCTAAATGTAAAAATTCCTCAAGCTACCTGCATACAATATGCAGATAATTCCACATTAATATGCTTCACTACTTCTTCATCTGAACTGCAGTCCCTCACCCAAAAAGTGTTTAATATAGTAGAAATCTGGTTCTTACAGTGCTGCCTCCTACTGAACCCCACAAAAACAAAATTATTTCTCTTCACTCCTACACAAAAGTCCTCCCCAATAGACTTCACAGTTATATCTAATAATGGCACTGTCATATCTCCTGCCCAACCACCAAACTCTTATGAGTAATAATAGACCACAACCTTAACTTTGACACTCACATCAACACTACAGTAAAATCAGGTAACAAAAAACTAGGATCCCTCTATAACATTAAACCCTTCCTTACTCCAATAGCTAGAACTACTATTGTCCACACCCGTCTTAGTTCTACTCTCCTCTATGCCTCACCTATTTATACTAATCTGTCAAAAACAACCTCAACAAACTGGCAACCTCTTATAATAACATTGCCAGATTTGCCACTGTTTCCCCATTTAGAACCCACCACTGCCATAATCTAAAACAGCTAGGATGGCTGGAGCTGCATAATTAGTTTCAATTTCACCAATTTATTATCACTCACAAGACCCTTTATCATCCTAGCAATACTCCAATGCTTACTAGCCTTATCACCCCTACAAAAATCTTACAACCCTTCACTCAGCAAATAAATTTCTTGTATCCATGCACTAATCCAACAATAAGGCTGGGGATTCACTGTTCTCCAGCACTGTGGGGAAAACCTAGAACCTACTTCCCACTGAACTCTCATCTCATTCTTCAAGGTTACTTTTCAAAATGAAACTTAAAGTATACCTTAGAACTCACTGGCTATGCCCCTGTACTAATCCAGACTAACAATCCCCTCCTTGCTATGTGCTCTGCTGCATTAAGTCTAGCTCTTTCATAAACCACAGAGAATATGATCTGTTAAACTAAACTAAAGTCTGTATGAACTTAAGTCTTTTTAAGGAACCACTATAGAGTATAAACTTGTATACCAAGCTATCATATTTATGAACGTGTCTCTTCCTTATAAATATCTTTTTTTAAATATGTTAAGTAGTAAGATTACTAAGTTGCTATGTAAACAATTGCATTCTAGCCTTAAATTTGTACTGTACCTGAAGTTGCTAATATCTGTATAGTGTAGCTTATCTCCCCGGGCCTCTACTGAAAATGGACATATATCCAGTTGGACTAGCCCGGTCAACAAATGTAAAATAAATTTAAAAAATAAAATAAAATACAAATACCTTTGTTTCCACTGGGATGGGTTCCTCTCTGTAGGTCTGGGTCTGAGGTGAGGCCGGTAGAGCTCAATGAGTTGCTGCAGTATGTCCCTGTCCACCCTGTAGCACTCTACAATCCCCAACTCATGTAGTCCCTGAAACATTGCCCTGGGCCTGAACACTTTTCTCCTCCTCAGTCTGGGCCTATTGTCAGCATCATGATCATCATTACTGACTTCAGTCTGTAGTGCATACAGATGTAGCAGAGCAGCAGCAGCCCCTATCATTTTGTCAGTTAAAATTACCAAGTGTGTACTCAAATGGTGCAGAGTATGTAAGAAAAATCAGATTGAAGGGTGTTTGCATACTTTATACTGGTTTGCTGCAGATGCAGCCTGTGTGGCTGACTATGATACATTCCACCTGACAGGTATATTATTGAGGGGATTGAATGGGCCAGTTTGAGTGGAACAAGGCTTATCAATCATTTATGCTTGATTGGCTTTCTCAGGCTATATTCCCATTTTTTCTCATTTCTTCCACTGCAAAGCCCTACAGCACTCTGTGCAAACCATCAGAGCTAGAGTAAGCATTGCTGAGCAGAAAGTGCCCTCCCCTGTACACGGTCATGCTTAACTTTTCTTTAACCAACTAAAACACGTACCGCGGGGCTAAGCACAGCTTATCAGACTCAGACACACTCCCTTGTTTAGCTGTGCTTAGCTGAGTGCAAATAGGCACCGCTAAGCTCCAATCTGCTTATGCATATTGTGACACACCCCCTTTTCATGTCAGCTGTCTCTTCTGCCTACACTACCATGGTTCTAACCCTTACACAGTTAGTACCTGCAGACACGATGGCCCATTTTGCTATTGAATAAACTTGACTCATTTACATACACCTAATTGCGTATAGCCTGGATACTGCACTACACCAGAGCCTATGTCCTTAGCAACCACTATAACCTGCCATTGTATGGCTCTGTATGTGGCCCACTAGAATGCAATAACTTTGCCTAGCTGTAAATGTCATATCCCCCCCCCCTTTTTTTTTTTTTTGCAAAATAGTATGTTTGCGCATCACTGCGCCCTGCTTAAATGTGGCATCTGTATTAAAATGAAAGTTTAATTTTTAATATATTGCATTACTTTTTTAATTCACTGGCCATAGTTTTGGCCATTTCCATGCCTACTAGACATTATACCACCTTTTATTTGGGCTGTTACAGCCCCTGTTTAATTTTTATCCTCTGGCACATGGTTTGTAACCGCGTACATTTTGGAGGCTTACACTGCACCTACACGGGTGTCTTTATGCTTCCAGAATTGCAAAATCACTTCATTTGCAAGGTTTTTACCAGCAGATGAGGTGATTTGCATTCCATGGATGCCTCCCTGTCCGCACAGTGTAGGAAAGCTCATGCATGTCCTGAGCCTTGTTTCCTGGATCACTTGGCGGCCATGTTCCATGTTTGAGCCTTGCCACTATTCCGACACGGAGAATTGCTCCATGTAGAGTTTATTGAATTACCCCCTTAGTATGCATATTTGAAACAGTAGGAAATAAGCCAATGGTCTAAATCCATTCCATCTCTGGATTTGCATAGAAATAATCTCATGCTTCACCAGCTACTTCCGCAACACTATCTCCCCAATTTTTTCTGGAAACAGGAAAGCAGTTATCCATATCCACTCCTTTTTCTGCTGCGTATTGAAAAACTAACAAAGATTTTCCAGAATTTATCTATTCTTAGCTAATGCTTTACTTAAGACCTTCAACATGTCCTTTAAGACTATTTAAACTATCTGTAAAATTGGTTATAGTGTCACAATGTAGCATTCAACTGGAAGAAGTTATCAGCACTGATATTGTGGATGACCAGTGTGTTACCAATCATTCTTTCCAGATATTTCTGGCACCCTCAACCTCCTATCAAGTCAAAGATATACGCATGTACCAGGTTTGATTGGTAGCTGAATTTCCATTATCATGCTGGCAATACAGCAGACAAAGTATTATCTCCACTTAGCATAATATGCTAAAAGGGGCCACTTACTACGACCTCACATCTGTGCAGTATCACATCTCCAACACCACACACACACAAACATCCTTACATTCCAGACATTTTCCTTTTGACAATATTTTAAACAGTGGACAATAAATGTTATTAAAAAGCTACGAGGAGCAACATGAGCTGAAAATAAAGACAAACCCTTATTCACAGGGATAATAGTACATTTACAGTCCTTAACAGCAGTACTGGAATATATTATTATGCCTTTAAACCCCAAATTACAATTTTGGCTAAAGAACCACAAACAACTTTTCAAATGTTGAAAACTGTATAGCTTAGAAAAAAGTGTCACAATAATTTTGTTTAGATTTGAGTTTTTACATGACAATAAAAACTCCTGTTTTTATTGTGGTATTTGCAGAAAAATTAAAAATGATGTTCATCTCTTAAGATGGATAATTTACAGTGCAAAAGTAAATTAAAAGTTTTGCTCAACACCATCTAAAGATTCATCTGATGTCATGCAATAGCATGTTTCTGAAATAATGTACATATGAAAGTGCTGTACATATTTAAAACAACATGCAACCAGCTAGCATTATTATTAGTGCAGTGTACTATTCATGGACAGTGACACAAAGTAGTACAGGGTTTGATTTTGACCTCAGGTTTTTGGCTAGACAAGAAATGGCCCCTTAAAGGCATTTAGACTAGCATGAACCTATTATTTCTTCTACCATAACATTTCATACCATGCCTCACAATAACATGCAGCTCTCTCAGTTATGAAAATTAGAATGCAAATAAAATACTAACAAAAAGTGACAGAGTTTAGCTCCAGTCTAAGCTATCTTAGATAAACAATTTTACATCTTTGTGTTAATTACACTTTGCTCATTCGTTTGTTTCTATTTTTAAATAGTATGTCCTTAATTAACAAAACCGTGATGCCAGAAGGAGTTATATCTGTTAAATGGAAGTATATAAAAAGTGCACAAAAAGATATGTATGAGTTGACCATTTTACATATGCAAGACACCAAACAAATAAATGAATTAGAGGTAATACAATCTTTTCACAGTGCACATTAATACCATTGCACGCCTCTGAAAACACCACTGTGATGTGTAAATTTCTGAAAGTGTCTTTACCTTCATATTCCTATCACTCTCCAAGATACTCCCTCCATTCAATCAATAAAGCTAACTGCTTTGTTCACACAGCAGGAGTATTTGTGTTCTTACATCACTTATCCTTTAAACTATCTTGTCCATCTTCTTGCAAAAAAAAAAGTATGAATAATGTTCAAGGTGGACTTTTACTAATAGACTAAAACATCACCCTATCAGTAAGTGGAATGGCATAGTCTAAAAACTACACATCAGCTGCTTGGAAGTAACTCCCCTAACTAGTAAAGAACATACTATCCATCATTTCAGAAATTATTAAAAGGTCACTTTTCACCATTTCAATGTTAATGGCTAAGGGCCTACTCTGAAAATGTGCTCACTCTAAGTAAAGAAAACAATCCGTGAAACAATAAATACACTTGTGCATATATTCATTCTATTTGTTTTCCACATTTATTTCTATTTTCATCTCAGTGTAATTATAACTATCTTTATATGTACATTGCTGTGGCTTTAATGTGCTTGCGATTTCAATGTCTGTATTTACTTATGGCATGAGTTTTGACTAAAAAGTGTCTTCTACATCAGCTGACTTCCCAGATAATAAAAGTTATATATCTATATCTGCTCTATACATATATGTATATATATCTACACACACACACACACACACACACACACACACACACACACACACACACACACACACACACACACACACACACATGGGTCTATATCAATTTATTGAAGGTTCATTCCTGAGAACCTTTGTTCATTGAACCATATACAGGAAATATTCACTTCCACACATGTTCACTTCAAAGAATTACTTTCCCAGGGAAAGTAATGAGTTGCCCAGCATTCAGACCGTCACACAAAGCACAGTATTTCAAACCCACCAAGGTGGGATGCTGCACCCCCACACCCCTCTAACTATATATATCAACTCTGTGATCACACTACTGTAGAGAAAAGGGCAAATTCTGATGCTGGGCAACTTGTTACTTTCCCTGGGAAACTCATTCGTTGAACTGAACATTCACTGTATATGGTTCTTTGAACAAAGCTTCACAGAAATGAACCTGCAAAAAGGTAATATAGACCCAAGTACACATACATTAATAAGTTAAAGGATATATCATAAAGATTCCATTTTCTGTTGTGTCAAATTATCCAAAAAGACAGAGGAGAGTAAAGATAAAGAGAATACTTTAATAAACCCTACACGGAGCAATTCTCCATATAGGAACAGTGTAGTGGCCCGAACACAGAATATGGCTGCCAAGTGATCCAAGAAACAGGGCTGGGGGCATGCATGAGCTTCCCTACACAATGCAGACATGGAGGTGTCCACAGAATGCAAATCACCTCATATGCTGTTGAAAACCATGCAAATGAGGTGATTTTGTGATTCAGGAAGCATAAAGGCACCTGTGTAGGTGCCGTGGAAGCATAAAAAATATAAGCGGTTAAAAACCATGTACCACATGATAAAATCTAAACAGAGGCTGTAACAGCCCAAATAAAAGGTTGTATATTGCCCGGTAGGCATGCAAATGGCCAAAACCATGGCCATTGAGTTAAAAAAATAATGTAATACATGAAAAATTAAACTTTTTTAATACATATGCCACATTTAAGCAATGTGCAGCAACGTGCAAACATGCTATTTTGCAAAAAAAAAAAAATGTTTAAACTATGAAATTTCAAATTGTGCAAAGGTATTGCATTATAGTGGCCAGCATGCAGCCATAAAATGGCAGTTTATAGTGGTAGTTAGGTAGATAGGCTCTGGTGTAGTGCAGTATTCAGGGTATACGCAAGTGTTTGCATGGTTTTTGTGCTTGTATTACCTCAACAAGATCCTGACTGGGTGTTCTGCAGAGTTCTACAGCAGCAGAGAGAGAGAAAAGGGAGACTTTGAGTGGATTAAGTACCTCTGCTTAGCTTTTTATTGCTTATTTTTGCCAGCCACACTATTCTGAGCATTTTTTATCAACTTTGCAACTTATTTGAACTGTTTTTTGAATTCTGATAATGTCTGCACTTTAACTGATCATGTTTAAGTGTTTTTCAACTGTTGAACTGTTGAGGGCTACACACTCAAGTGCGATAGCTATTTTTCTGCTTTAAAAGTGTTTGTTTTACTGTATCTGTTTTAATTTTTGAAAAAAAAATCCTATCTCTCTACTCCTTTCCTGCCTTTCTATAACCAGTAGAGTAATCCAGTTTTCAGATTTTGCTGAATTCTGGACTGTTTTGTAGTTTCTGCATTGCCCAGACCTTAATAAGATAGAAGCAAGCTTCTCTCTTCATCAGTGAGAGTGCTGAGCTTTGAGCAGCCTATCTGTCGCTGGAGGAGTGGTTTCGGCTCAGAATCTGTAGTTTTACTAACTTTTTTGGGCTATTTCTATCCCTTTCATCTTTCTGTTTAAAAAACAGTGTTTGCGTGGGTTTGCACATCATGCAGTGGCATTTAACTAGGGTTAAACTATTTCCGGTGCCAGAAAGTCTGCTCTTCTAATTTTCCCTTAGAACTAGCCACTTTTCTAGTTTTAGCACTCAAAACTGTTTCCTTGTGCTCAGCACTTATTCAAAATCCATTGCAAGCACTAAATAATCTACAAATTACTGCAGCACTCAACTTTCCTCACTTGTTAGGAGGAAAACAGTTTTTAGTACTTAAATTCATAAGCACCTATCCAGGCATGTCTAAGGGTCAGCTCCTAGTATTTTCCCATGTCCACCTGATGAATCTGGGCATCTTGGGGCAATGTAGCAATTGCCTCATGTACACTGACAACTCTTTCCTCCTACCAGCCAACACTACAACCTGTGAGAGATGCATTTATATAGCCAAACTGGAAGCCAAGCTCCCTCCAGCCAAGACTGTACTAGGCAGTCAAGAGGAGAAGGTAATCATCTATGCCACACCACAGTCAGCACATAGTCCATCAAAACCTACACCACCTAAACCTACACATAGTAACACAAAATACACACCGACATTTGCGAAGGCTCTCAATAATAATTTGCCCAAACAGAGACCTCCAAAGCTGAAATGCAAGCAACCACCACCCTCAACACTACCCAAATGACACATAGCCCACAAAATCAGTGTGCCACTCAACCTCAGCCCATAAGGCAAAACAACGTAGCCAATACACTAGACATAGGTGACTCTATAGTCAGGCACACTGATGTCCCACTCACCAGGCTTAACAAGGAGAAAGTTACTGTCAGCTGCCTGTCAGTTGCCAGGATCCACCACATAAAGCAAGCACTCAGGTCGCTCCACAACAAGTACAAATATGACTCTGTCATTGTCCATGTTGGTGTGAATGACCTGAGATGTACCTCGCTGGACTACATGAAAAGAGACATGGAGGATCTCTCGGATCATGTAGCCCAGGCAGGTATGACCCTAGCCCTGAGCAGCATCCTGCCATCACCCAGGATGATACCATAATACAAGGACAAAATGAATGACTTTAACAATTGGCTAAGCATCTGGTGTCATTCTAAGGGGATCCAGTGTCTGTTTGCCTCAGACGACATGATCGACAGACCGCGATGCTTTGCCAGAGATGGCCTGCACCTGTCACCCCCGGGATTCCAGATACTGGCTAAGGGTCTTGCCACCCCTATAGTTCCTTTTTTAGGCAAGGTTCAAATGGCAAACTCACCATAGCAGGTATAAACAAGCAAAATCTGAGGGTAATGCTACTCAATGCTAGAAGTCTAAACCTCAAAATGTACTCACTCAGGGCGCACTCCTTAAAATGGAGAACATCAACATCTGTGCAGTGACAGAGACCTGGTTCAAAGCTCCAGAAAGCATCCCTGCATTACCAGGCTATAACTGACACCACACCTTTCGGCCACCTAACCTGGACTGAAACACTAAAGAAGGAGGCGTGTCCGTATTCATTAAGGATATCCACACCTCCAGGCTAGTTGCTCAAGATAATGCATCTAAAATTATCCAAGTGCAATTATCACTGGGCAAGACTGCAATCCAGGTTGTAGCTTGTTACAGATCCCCCGCCATGCTCCAGGATGCCCACTCCACGTTTCTTGATATATTGGGTAATATTAAGGTACAGCCCAATACACTAATAATGGGCAATTTCAACTACCCCACCATCAACTGGGAAAACTACTCATGTACTAACTCATTTGCTCAATGCTTTCTGGAATTCATAAATTCCAACACCCTGGATCAGTTTGTTTATACCCCCACCAGGGGCAGCAATATCCTGGACCTGGTCATTATCAATATGGGTAACTGATGTTCCATGCCAGAGGTCAACTCCTCACTGGTCAGATCTGACCACAAGCTAATCACCCTAGACATCAATATCCTACCCCCCATTAAGGAAACCACCATAAAAAAACTTCATGCTTCTTAAGACAGAAGTGGCAAGCTTCACGACACCCATACAGATGGAAAATAGAGGTACAACTGCTGAATCCTATTCAAATGCACTGTATAAACACAAACACGAGTGCATGGATTGTGCCATCCCCAACAAAACCAAGATGCTATCCTTCAAAAAAAGGAAGCCACTCTCTTGGTCCCCTACCATAAACAAACTCTACAACAAAAGGAAGAAGCTGTTGCAAAAAAGAGTAAAATCACTTGATTGCTGAAACTCCCTGGTCAGCCTCAGTAAGAAGCTGAGATCCCTCATAAAATCCTCCAAAGCTAGTTAAGAAAATAAAATTGTCACTGATTCTAAAGACAACCACAAAACATTCTACAGCTATGTTAAGAACCTCAATGGCGACACTCAGATCTACTCTGAGCTATAGCACAATGGCACTAGATATACAGAACCAACTGATATTGCCAACATCCTGGCAGATAGGTTCAGTGCAAACTTCACCCCCACTCACCCCCCCAAATGTGTCCATCACTATACCAGAAGAATGCAAAGCCCCTGTAATCATGGCTGCACAAGTAAAGACCGCACTCTCCAAAGCCAAGAACACAGCATCCATGGGACCTGAAAACATCCCAGGCTGCATTCTGCATGAACTAAAGAACGAACTGGCATCCCACCTAAGTACCATGTTCAATCATAGCCTAACTTCAGGCTTTGTGCCTACTGAATGGTGCACAACGATGGTTATCCCAGTCCACAAAGGGGCATCACCACAGACCCCAGGAACTACCGCCCCATTAGCCTGATGAGCCTGATCTGCAAGGCCATAGAACATATCATCTTGGAGCTTATAAACAAGGACATAGGTAACCTACAAACTCTGGACCCCACTCAGCTTGGGTTTGTAAAAGGTAGGTCATGTCTCCTAAACCTGATTGACTTCTTTGAAGCAGTCACCAGAGCCATGGACAAGGGTAAGGTGGTGCACATAGCCTATCTTGACCTCGCCAAGGCTTTTGACACCATCTCCCACTCTGGAATTATAGATTAACTCACTAGACTGGGCATAAATCCCTATGTCACAAGATGGGTGGTCAACTGGCTCACTGACAGAATCCACACAGTGAAAGTAGCCAACTTCAAATTCAACTTCAGACCAGTGAAAGTGGAGTACCACATGGCAAAGTCCTGGGTCCTCTCCTGTTTGGCATCTACTTCTCAGAAGTCCAGGCTAATACAGCAGGTCTTTGGCTAATGAAGTTCGCAGATGACTGCAACCTAGGTGCCATAATAGAATTGCCTAATGATGTGGAGATTCTACAAAGGGGCCTCACTGAGACTGATGCTTCATGTCAAAGTCATGGCCTCAAGCTCAGTCCCAAGATCATTGTCATCCCCTTTGGGAAAAACACTGTACCCATGAACTACCACATAGGCAGTAGCCTACTAAACACCGAAAGTGTGATAAGAGACCTTGGGAAACAGGTGGACAGTAGTCTCTCCTTTGATAATCACATCGTCACAGTAGTCAGGAAATCCTTTTACATGGCACACCTCATCACAAGGGGTTCACCTCCAGAAAAAAAGAGGTCATTGTTCCTCTCTACTCATCCCTCATCAGATCCATTATAGAGTACAATACCCCATTTGGCATGTACCTCGCAAGACATCCACAACAACTAGAAAGGCCCCAGAAATACCTCACTAAGAGGATTACCAGCCTCAAACAGATACCATTCGCAGACCATCTAAAAAAACTTCAGCTCTACTCCATCACTTACCGCCTACTCAGAGACGACCTCTGCCTAACATACAAAGCCATGTCAAACCCAGATCTGTTGGACAAAGACATCCACAACAACTAGAAAGGTCACAGAAATACCTCACTAAGAGGATTACCAGCTTCAAACAGATGCCATTCGCAGACCATCTCAAAAAACTTCAGCTCTACTTCGTCACTGATCGCCTATTCAGAGGTGACTTCTGCCTAACATACAAAGCTATGCCAAACCCAGATCTGTTGGACATGCTGCACTTAAAGAAACCCCAATCCCTCTGAGCCACATGCTCTAGGGACCTAAACCTTGCCACCACAATAAACAGAACATGCTGGAGGGAAAGATTCCTGTCCCAGAGACTTCCCATGCTCTGGAGCAGACTACCCATTCATGTCAAGCAAAGCTCTTCATTAGCCCTCTTTAAGAAAAATCTTGACAATTGGATGGGAAATAGGAAAGTCACCCCAAGGATCACTTATGTGGCTCTGCTAGACAGGGGCACAGGAAAATAACTTTTTTGGATGGCGAAAGCCAGCAAACTTTTTTGGCTAGGCTTATATTAGCCCCAGGGTGGATAGCCTAGTACCTGTCTATGAACATATAATTACAAAGACTGCATCTGCAGCACACCAGTATAAAGTATGCATACACTTTTCAATCTGATTTTTCCCACATACTTTGTACCATTGTAGTACATACTTGGGAATTTTAACTGACAAAATGATAGGGGCTGCTGCTGATCTGCTACATCTGTATGCACTACAGACTGAAGACAGTGATGATGTTGATGCCGAGAAAAGGCCCAGACTGAGGAGGAGAGGAGTGTTCAGGCCCAGGGTAACTTTCAGGGGCTACATAAGTTGGAGATAATAGAGCATACAGGGTGGACAGGGACATTCTACAGGAATTCACTGAGCTCTGCCACCCTCACCTCAGACCCAGAGCCATCAGAGGGGAACCCCATCCCAGTGGAAACAAAGGTATGTTTAGCTTTAAGCATACTAGCTACAGGTACTTTCCAAAGACCTACTGGGGACATCATGGGGATCTCACAGGCAGCCACATCCAAAGAACTCCATCAGTTCCTGGATGTCATGCTAACACATGCCAGTGAGCACATTTATTTCCCCAACACCCCTGAGGAGAGGACCAGCAATATGCATCTCTTCCACCATGTAGCACACTACCCAGAGGTACTGGGTGCCACAGATTGCACTCATGTGCACATAAAAGCACCACTGTGGGAAGAGGGTAGAGTCTACATCAACTGCAAGGGTATCACTCCATCAACTGCCTGGTCATGTGCAATGCCCAAGGCATTGTCATCAATGTGTGCGCTGGCAGCCCTGGCAGTTATCATGACTCCCACATATGGCATTCATCACAGCTATACCAGGCATTTGTCAGGGGGGACATCCCATATGGCCATCCAGTTGGGGATGCTAGCTATGCACTGGAACCGTGCATGATGACACCCATCAGAAATACACACACACCAACTGAAGAACGCCATAAGGAGGCACATCCACAAAACTAGGAACATCACAGAGCATGTATTTGGGATGCTCAAGTCATGGTTCCACTGCCTTAACATATCTGGTGGAGCCCTGCAGTACTCTCCAGCCACATGTGCACACGTGTTCATAGTATCTGCCATGTTACACAATGTGATCCTGTGGAAATAACTGTGGCAGGAACATCACAGGGAAGGGACACACAGCCCTCAACCATTGCCAAGGTCCTCACAGGCACAGTAGGACTCAGAGGAGGAACCCCCTGAGCCTGTCCCTGTAGACAGACAGACATGCCCAATACATCCTGGCCTTGGCAAAGAGGCAATGCATAGAACACACACACTGACAATCTAGGGACCCAGAGACTGACACCTCACTCTGACTCACATACACACATTAAAAAGGATGCCAGCCACATTAGACCTTAGCATGTATAGGCTGTGTACTGGGTACATCTGACAGAGTCAGCCTTGAAACATTGTCCTCTCAATGAAGCAGGCACAAGGTAAGTCAGTAAGTCACTCTTCTTAGCAACAAATGAATGGTGTAGTAGACTGTTGTAGATAATGTATGGTATTGCTGCATGTATGCAAGGGACTGGAGTGGGCAACCAGGATAGCAGCAGACAATGGACAGCTATGTGGAACAACAGGAATTCTCTGCCAAATACTGGCTGCCCCAAAATATACAGTAGGCCCCAAGCCACCAAAACCTACTGCTCTATGTGAGGGACTTATAAACAGTGAGGTCATAGGACAGATGCATGGATGTCAATGTTGGAATCCCATACATACCTCTCAGCCTCTTAGCACAAGAAATCTGTACAAAGCCATAAAGAAATGTGGGCCAAAGACCTAAAAACAAGGAGAATTCTTAAATATTGCTCTTACAAATGTAGAAAGTTGATAGATTAACAGGTTTTGCAGTAGCATGAATTCTTTGAAGTGTGAGAAGTCTGAAACTCAAATGTCTGTCATTACTTTCTAACTTCAGTCTTTAATGATTTTCCAGTAATTTCACAGACAACCATAATATTATGAGATATGGACCCAAAATTTGAGGCAAACATCTGGACATTCTGTGAAAATCTGTACAGTTGAGAGGTATGATCCCCTACCCTCCACACACCCATGTTCCCATAGAACTGCAGTAACAGTTATGTTTGTAAGATTATAGCAGCAGACCACACATTCCAAGGGCTATCCCAATCAACTTTCTAACATGTTCCATTTCCACAATATGCAGGGGTCAATGTGCTATGCATGTGTGTCGTTAATAGTATCAGGAAGTAGATAGCTCTAATTTGTGGCGGTTGTGTCACACTGGCTATGTACATTACTGTGGGTGACAGGGTCCATGGTTTGAGCCTGGCTGCACACAACATCAGAAACAGTAAACAAAACAACAGATTATTCTGAATATTGAATATAATTGCTGGAACGCTTTCCAGGAGTACTTGTGGAAGGAAGGGGCCGAGACGCCAGAGTTTTTTTTTTTTTTTTCCAAAAATAAATCGTAATCCTGCCTGCTTGTTTTTTTCTTTCTCGAGCCTGGCTGCCCCTACTCTTTTGCATGTCAGATACACCTATGGTAGGAGTTCTATAGGCTGTCCAGAAGTCAATATATGTTACTGCAGGAAAGCTGGACAATTGAGGGACAGGGGGACACAGATATGGACAGTACACAGCTCTGAGTAACCTAGATGGTGCCTAGTAGAACAGCAGGTTGTGACAAGTCAGTCTAGTGCCAGAATACAAAGGCTGCCATGTAACTGTGTCATTACTGACAACAAGTCAAAGGGCACCATCCATACCCCATAAATGTCAGGGTTTCTCAGAATATCCACACATATGTCTCATATATCGGTTCTGTTTGTCATAACATTGCACTTGTCTGGCAAACTATTGGCAAAACAATACAGGGTTATGTGAAGACATTAATAACAGACAGCTGAGATACAGACTTCATACACATAAGAAAATGCAAGCTAATACAAAACCGGTCTACCAACTGTCTACATTTGGAAGAGCAGTATTAAGATGCTATCCCCATGTCTGGGCCTGTGTCCGACTGTGAAATATGGCCCTGTCAAGAGGTCTGGCTCTAAGAGTTTGAGAGCTATGGCCAACATGCAACCTTAGAATAACAGTGCAACACAAACCATCGGATAACCACAGCAGATGTATGGGGCACAATGCTGGCCAGCCAGCTAAACAGGTACAGTCAGAGGTGTGCAGTCCGTAACCCTGTGTGTGATGTTATGACTTCTACCCCAGTCACACCATAACTGCAACTACATAAGAAAAGCAACTGTGGGAAAAAAACTGTGACTGCAGCAGAGCAGGACAAAGGACCACATATAAAGGGAAGGAGGAACTACTGGCCAGAGAAATGTAGAAAGTGCAGACTAGAACACTTTGTGCAGTAGCATGGGTTCTCTGCAGTGTATGCAGTCAGTAGACAAATGTCTGTCAGCGGTTCCTCACATTAATCTATACCGATCTGCCACTGATATACCGGGACATCACAGTGCTGTGCAAAATGTAGCTCACATATGCAAAACTCTGCTCAGTTCAATACAGTCTGTACCCACCCTAGATATGACTCAGTTAATAAGGATAGCACACAGCCAGAATATCCTCTCAGCCACTATATCATTGAGGTTCTGGACTGTTTACAGAGGTTCGTCAGCTAATCAGCTGTAACACACAAGATACTGGATTGGAGTACAGGTAGGTCTGGCCTGGAGTCCCAATCTTACTATTGATGGTCATAGTGGGCATGCTCCTACACTTAGCTACTTTCAGCACATGCCTGAACCCACATCTGACTATAGGACTGGGATGCACATATATCCCTTCTGCATACAAACAGCTATGTACACCTTAACTGTCTAACCCCACCCCCATCACACATGTTTACCCAAATATATCCATATGTGGTACATATAAGATTTATCTGCATCTATCGAGTGTGATATACATACAGATATATGGGTAACCTATAGAAATATAACATTAATAGAGAGGCAGAGACAGGGGGAGAGAGAGAGAGACAGAGAGAGAGAAACAGAGAGAGAGAGACACTGAAAGGCATAAAGTGATATACTGCAGCAGCCACACGTACACCAATTTTAACCAGTGGCATGTGCAAATACTACGGTGAGGCCCTTTGTATAATTGTAGGTAGGGAGTGGTTGTAATCTCACATCAGTCACCATGTGTGTGTGTGTGTGTGTGTGTGTGTGTGTGTGTGTGTGTGTGTGTGTGTGTGTGTGTGTGTGTGTGTGTGTGTGTGTGTGTGTGTGTGCTTCTGTATGTATTACATGTACAGCTGAATACATACACCCATCAGGCCTATGTCTGTGTAATGGACACCCATATTTTGGCCCTGTGACTACTGTCCTCCACAACAGTGTTCTCCCTGTTAGCAGCTACTGATGTTATCCTCCCCAACAGCACTGTCAGATACTCTCAAAATGTGTAAGTCCCATGGCATATTTGATATGCACGTGCTGCTGTGTCGACAGTTTGATAGGTTGTGTCTCAGTTCCCAACAACAGCAACTGAGTGAGTGGGTGTGTGTATATAAGTATACTCTTTTTGGCTTTCTGTATTTCCTGCCTATGTGTGTGCATTCTCAATGCATTTTGGGGCCTGTTCCACCCTGTTAATCCACTGTTGCCCTACTTTACAGGGCCTGCTGATGTCATTCACCTTAGATATACCATTGGACAACCTCCAAGCATATAAGCTCTGTGGTGCATGCGATAAGTGCGTACCACTAAAGTATATACAACTAGGTAAGTAGGGGTTCTAATCTCAATACTGCCAAGTGTGTGTGTGTGTGTGTGTGTGTGTGTGTGTGTGTGTGTGTGTGTGTGTGTGTGTGTGTGTGTGTGTGTGTGTGTGTAAGTATGTTTCTTGTGACTTTGTGTATTTCCTTCCTGCCTATGTGTGTGCAATGTTAACACATTTGGGGGCCTGTTCCACCCTGTTAACCCCTCATTGCCCTACTTTACAGGGATTGTTGATGTCATCCACCTTAGATACACCATTGGACACTCTCCAACTATAGAGGCACCGTGTTGCATGTGATAAGTATGTAGCACTATAGCATATCTAACTAGATAAGTAGGGGTTCTAATCTCAATGCGGCCAAGTGTGTGCGTGAAGCATATCCCTTGTGGCTGTTCTATGTTATGCCATTTTGAGGCCTGTTCCACCCTGATGACTCCTCCATTGCATTACTTTACAGGACCGGTTGATGTCATCCACCTTAGATGCACTGTTTGACACTCTGCAGGCCATACCTCTCAACTGTATAGAATTTTGCAGAATGTCCAGATGTTTTCCTCATATATGTGGTCTGTGTCTCATAAAATTGTGCTTTCCTGGCAAATCATTGCCAAATCATTGATAGCTGAAGTCAGAAAATAATGACAGATATTTGAATTTTAGACTTCATACCCTCTACAAAAGTAATGCTAATGTGAAACCTGTCACTGTATCAGTTATCTACAGTTGTAAGAGCAGTATGTAAAAGATGTCCCTATTATTGAGCCTGTATCCCCCCATTATTGAAGGCTTTGCCCACATGTATTGTTCTAAGAGGATGAGAGGTATTCCTCAGGGATATAAGCTCTGTAGTGCACACAATAAGGACATAGCACTATAGTACATACAACTAGATAGGTAGGGGTTCTAATTTTAATACTGGCAACTGTGTGAGTGTATGTGTCTGTATATGCATATCCCCTGTAGCAGCATGACTGTTTTGTGTGCAATTGTTAAACCATTTTGTGTGCCTGTGCCATCCTGTTCACTCCACCATCACCAACCTAATCAGGGCCTACAGATGTCATCCACCTTAGATGCAGAGTTACATATTTTCAAACACAATAGCATTGTGGTGCATGCAATACATATGGCAGACTATAGTGTACATAACTAGATAGATAGTTGCTCTAATTCCAACACTGGCAACTGTTTGTGGATATGTATTGGAATGTATGTCCTCCTGCAGCAGTGTGTGTGACACAGTTATACCATTTTAAGGGGGCCTGTTTACCTCCCCAATGGCAATCCTTACAACAGCTGTAGATGTCATCTACCTGAATAGTAGTGGCAGACACTGCAAAACTGTATAAGCTCCTTGGTTCATGCTCTATGCATATAGCACTAGCGTATGTAAAACTAGGCAGGTAGGGATTCTACTACCAACAAGGATGGTTCATGAGTTGGTGTGTGTGTACGTATGTATATCCCCTTGCAGCAGTGTGACTGTGTTAGGGCCAAAAACATACCTCTCAACCCCTTAGTGAAAGACATCTGGATAAAGGCATACAGAAAAGTGGGACAAAGCCCATATATTAGAGTCAATCTTGAAATATTGCTCTGACAAACACACAAAGTAGATAGCATACCAGGTTGTGCATTCACATGCATTTTCTGAAGGGTATGAAGTCTGACAGGAAAATATCTGTCAGTATTTTGTAACATCAGTCTTTAACAATGTCACACTACTTTGCTAGAAAACTACAATGTTATGACAAACAGAAAAAAATATGTGGCAAACATCAGGACATTCTGCAGAAATCTGTAGAGGTGAGAGATATGGCCACCACCAGTCCCACCCTGCAGGTTGCAGTCCATGTTTAGCCAGGTGTGACCTGTGACAATGACAGAAACAATACAGAGGTCCCCAGAATTTAGTACAATAAACATTTCCTAAAGTTGTGTACTACTTGCATAAAGCAGTTATTTCACATCAGAAGCACCTTAATGTTATGAGAAATAGCATAACCTATGGTAATGTGACACAAAGAAGCTATCATATTGGCAAACCAAGGGCAGTCCTGTCTGTTGCATTTGCTTTGGGCATGGTATGTCCTGCCAGCTGTCACAGTACTACAAGATGTGCCTCACATTCCACATTTGATAAGGTGGCAGCCCTACTTTGTGTTGCCTATGTGTGTGCAATATGTAGACATGTGTAGGCCATGTGAGTAGCTGCCACCCCCAATGACCCACATGTATCTAGGCATGAATGTTAATTGCCACTACCCACATATGTAGGTACCGCCTAAGGCTGTGGCAACTGTAAGTAGTGTGCTGTCTGTCATTGACCCACAAACTGATGTTAACACATTGCAATGGGGTCATACAGTGGGTATGGAATGGTGCCAATGTCCTGCCCTCAAGCTGAATGCAGAAAACAGGACCATCATACCATATGGCGAGGACATGTACCCACTATTTCCCACAGCAATGGCAACCCCATAAACACACAGACTGCATTGACAGACCTGGCTACTCAGGTTGATAACACTGTTGCATTCAGCCAACAAGTAGTGGCAGTGGTCAGAAAAGACTTGGACTTGGTTCAACACATAAGTAAAGGGACTGCATCTAGACAAAAGGTGGACATCACCTCTGTATAGTCCTCAGTCAGTACAATACATTTTTGTCATGGTCAGTCTGGTATGTACCTATGCAGACATCTGTACCAACTGGAAAGGCAATGTTAACACCCACAAAGGTTATCTATGGCCTTCAACACCTGTTCCATGCAGACAGCATTGAATCAGTAGTGGCCCACTTGGTATTGAATATAGTATCCACAGGTGGGCTGTGGCATGCCTAGATGGCAATGTTGTGCTCATCCCTTCAACAGCTGCCCCATATATGTGAGACTAACTTTGTGCAAATTAACCTGTGTCAATCAATGCCGGGGGCAACAAGTGTTGATCAATGATTCTGTTGGCAATAAAGTAATGGCTAGACTTGTAAGGGACCCAGGGCCAGTACTCTAGTAATCTTCTATGGACCTATGAACCTGCGATCCTACGGAACTCCCAGGTGACATGTATTAAGAGTAGCATGCTGTGTCAAGGGGTATGCATGTAAGAGTACGCTGTCTGCCTCCATTGTCCCACACACACTGTTCAGCGCATATGCACCTAGGTAAACATGCACATATACAGCCATACCTTGGCAATGAAAAGGTCTCTGCATTGCCACTATGCCATCATGAGCTTCTGTAATGGCAACAAGTCCCCATGACTTAGACACACAAACACCTGGAACAGAAACACAATCAGGTCTGTCAGACAACAGTCAGTCAGCAGTACTAACAGCAATAAAGCATCATGGTACAAAGGTACATACACTTGATGTGTACACATGACAATTGCAAGCAGACAGCACCTTACAGGATGTAACAGTACTGCACAACAAACTGCCATTAACTGTACTATAACCCTGTGCATCCGGCACATATTAGCATGTTCCTGCAATGATAGTATGAATAACAGGGATGTGACACAGGTGTCATCACATGAACAGGGTGTGGTATTGGGCTGCCAAAGGCCATAGGCTGTGCCATACAGTTGACATTCTGTGTGTGTGTGTGTGTGTGTGTGTGTGTGTGTGTGTGTGTGTGTGTGTGTGTGTGTGTGTGTATGTGTGTAGGGGTGCTGGTCAGCAGGGCCATGGAGAGAAGGTGTGTGTGTCTGTTGCAGACCTGCATGTAACAGTGATGTGTGAGTGTGTGCATACACATAGTACAGCCATGTGCTAGCCCTACATGAGGGTATGTTGGACAGCTGTGGACTGTACTTGGCAGAATTTACAGTTCACCATCTCTGGCCACTAACATGGGAACTGGTTCTGCTAGGAGTGGCACTAGCACCACCATGCCCAAGACCAGATGCAGTACTACTTGCTGGGTCTGTGTCCTTCACAGGACTGCCCAGAACCATGTGCCCATGGCCTGCCATGTTGTGGTGTGGATACCACTCTCCCCTCGGTAGTGCTGGTGGTACTGCCACTACAGGAGTGTGACTGTGAATGGCCACATGGAGTCTCAGCTGATGTTGTTGCTGACCTAGGTCTGACACCCTTACTCCCACCACATGTTCCAGCCCAGACATTGCATGGTTAAGGACTGACAATGTCTCACCCCACCACCTACATCAGCAAAATTACATAAGGCATCACCAATGCCATGGAGGGAGCCATGCAAGCCAAGCAGTGTGGGATCCATGACCCTGAGCATCCATCTGATGTACTGCTCACAACGTGCCTGTGCCTCCATGACGGACTGAAGCATGCATCGAGTGACATGTGTTGTGACACTTCTGACAGGTGTGGATGGGCTCAATCTGCCAGTGTGGGACCTTGCCAGCCCTCTGGTTATGGCTAATGTCTGCAGTGACAGATGCAATAGTCACCACACTCCACTTGTCAATGTCAACTCCCTCTGACTGCCCAATATCTGTGGTTGCTGGGGACTGGGTATGTGTGAGCATATAGACTGTGTGGGGATATTGGGGGTGGAAGTGGGATGTCAACCAGTGGGACAGATTCAGCACCCAACAACCCCACCTGTGTCTCATTATGGCCACCATCATCATCAGAATCTGATGAGACACCACTGACATCAGGTTGTGAGGGGGACACACTCCAACCCACATGGTCACCTGTGAGGGGAAGACAACATGACTTCATTAATTCCTGCACTATAATGTCTGCTGATCCACACACAAACACACACACACACACACACACACACACACACACACACACACACACACACACACACACACACACACACACACACACACACACACACACACACATGTGAGGTGCCAGAAAGGCATAATACAGATCACATCTTCTAACTGATGCCATGCACAACACACAATCAGATCACAACAGACACACTCTGGACAGGTCTTCAACAACATGCAGTGCAGCTATGTCCATTAAATGTTGCTAGTACTATACACCTGTGAGCTATGTGATGAGTCAGAGTATGTGATGGACCTTCACCTAAAACACAGTACATCCATTTACACAATAGTAATGCACCCCTGTATAGCAGACTGGCTACATCTTTACAAAAATAAATGCTAATATGTTACATCTCCTGCAAATATGCTACTGTGATTACCAATGTGATGCACTGTAGTGAACCACACCACAACTGAGCATGTACATATTGCAATAGGGCTAATCTTAACGGTAGTGACCATGGCAAACCGGCAGTCCTTAACATGCCTAGGGTATAGGTGAGCCATAACAAGACAGTTCCACACTCACCAGCTACAGGATGATGGTCCCCAGCCACACCAGAGGTACCTGTGGATTTGTGAGGGAGAGGTATCGTCAGCAGACACATATGGCATTGGTACAGGATAATATGTGCATTTATCAACATGTATAGTACAAACTGTGATACGACCCAAATTGCTGACAATCACAATATGTGTGCATTACAAAACCCAACCCACAAATGCAGATTGACCTGACATATGTGTACAGGTATGCAGAGGCTGCCACTATGAATAAGACAGTATTAACATGATGACTACTGGAGGCTTACCTGGACACTCCTCAGCTGTGGAATCTGTGCCACCCACCTTCGCGACATATGTTGTGATAGTTTCTTGTGAGCTGGTGGCTGCACACAGGTTTGCAAGGAACTCCTCTGTGGATGAGAGTAGAGGTTGTGTAATAGGCCCTCCCCTGGTGCCAGCATAGTCTCTGGCCACAGCAGCAGCCCTTTGTCATGCATAATGTATTATATCTCCAGCACGGTGTCAGACCTGTTCATAGCTCCTGTCCTGCTGGGTCACATCATTCACTGTTGCTAAGTGTTTCGCCCACAGTGCAGCACATTGTTGTTGGTTATGGCTAGTCCTTGTCAACAGCACCTGGTGATGGAGTCTCAGGGCATAGATAATGGCAGCAGTCTCAGCTTCTGTAAAAGGTGGATTGCAATGTCTATACATCCCACCTGAAAGACATGAAGATGAGAACACATCTAAGGACCACATACAGTGCTCACTATTATGTACACACCATGAACATTCACATTTGCCACCACTATCCAACACAAACTCTCACATCATACCCCACCATCTATCACCACAATATGTATGTGGCTATCTGCAACATAGTGGCAATACATCATGCATTGCCCTCCTGATCCTGATGTTTCATGCTATTTGCTGCATGTGCTATGAGGTTTTCAAATGTGTATACCTGTTGCACCTCTCACTGCTTGTTCGTAGCCTGTTTACATGGTATACTGTGGTGTCAGCCTCCTACTTTTGTAGTATGCATCTGGGCTGTAGGCCCACCCCTCAGGTCTCCCTGGTCTTTCTCCATCACATTCTGGACTATATGGCTCGACAATGTCCTACAGTTCCCCCTGCCAGTGTGATTGATATGGGTGCCCTGACATAGTGTAGCACCTGCCTGATGTACATAGATGGGCAACCATCTACAAACACACCAAAGAACACACTGTATGAGAGATGCAATGTCAGTAGTAACCTGCAGTCCATGCTCTCACCCTGTCAAGGCCACATATCTGTCCCCAAACAGGATGTCAACACAATTAGAACACCTCACACACTACCCACACCTACACAACACACACACATATGCAGTGGACCTCAACATACACATCCACAAAATAGACCTCTGAGACAAAGCCATACTTGAACACCACAGCCGTACACAGCACATACCACACATGGCCACACACCTATGTCCCACAGTCATGGAGGCATCAGCACATGTCAGACATGTTACACATAGAGGACTCCATTATGAGACACACTGATGTGCCTCTTACCCTGCTGTATATGTGGATAGTTACAGTTACTTGTGTGTCAGGTGACTGTGGTATATCACATATGCACTGCTGTATCTCACCAACAGGTACTGTCAGGGGTCTGTCGCAGTCCATGTTGACATGCCTGACCTGAGATGTACGTCCCTGGACTATGTGCAGTGAGACACGAGTGAGCACCCTGATCATGTGTCCCATGCATGTATTTCCCAAGCCTTATGCAGCATTCCAGTGTCACCCAGACTGATGCAAGACATTCAGGAAATAATTGCCATTAACATGTAGCCTTTTGTCCTGTGATATTCAAGGGGGTTCCAGTACCTGTGAGTCAGGGGTGATATGGTGAACAGACCACAATGGTCTGCAACATCCAATGTATCCAATGCCCTGGATCAACTTATCCGCACACCCACCAAGGGCAACAATATCCTAGACCTAATCATTACCAACATGAGCAACCGGTGTTACACACCTGAAGTCAACTCCTTGTTGGTCTGATCCGACCATAAGCTAATTACCCTTGATATCCACATCCTGCCCCCACACCCCATTAAGGAAACCATGGTAAAAAATTTCTCCAAAGCCAACTTCATGCTTCTTAAGACAGAAGTGGTGAACTTCATGACACCCATGCAGATGGACAATACAGTTACAACTGCTGAATCATACACAAATGTACTCTATAAGCACTTACACGATTCATGGATCATGTTATCCCAAACAGAACCAAGAAGCTATCCTCCAAAAAAAGGAAGCCAATCTGGTAGTCCCCTGCCATAAACAAACTGTACAACAGAAGGAAGAAACTGTTGCAAAAAAGAGTAAAATCCCATGAGTGGAGGAGCTCCCTGATTAGCCTCAGTACGAAGCTGAGATCCCTTATAAGATCTTCCAAAGCTAGCTATGAAAATAAAATTGTCACTAATTCTAAGAACAACCACAAAGCATTCTATAGCTATGTCAAGAATATTGATGGCAACACCCAGATCTGCTCTGAGTTACAGCACAAAGGCATGAAAATTACAGAACCAACTGATAATGACAACATCCTGGCAGATAGGTTCAGTGCTAACTTTACCCACCCCCACCCCCTAAAGGGTCCATATCTATACAGGAAGAATGCAGAGTCCCTGTAATTACAACTATGCAGGTACAAGCTGCACTCTCTAAAGCCAAAAACACAGCATCCATGAGACCGAACAACATCCCAGGTTGCGTTTTACATGAACTTCAGAACGAACTGGCTCCCCACTTAAGCACCATGTTCAATAATAGCCTCACATCAGGCTTTGCACCCACTGAATGGTGCACAAGCAACAGTTATCCCACTCCACAAAGGGGGAGCCACCACTGATTCTGGGAATTATCGACCTATTAGCCTGATGAGCCTGGTCTGCAAAACCATGGAATGTATCATCATGGAACTCATAACCAAAGACATTGGTAACCTCCAAACTCTGGATCCCACCAAGTTTGGGTTTGTGAAAGGCAGATCATGCCTGCTGAATCTGATTGACTTCTTTGAGGCAGTCACCAAAGCTGTAGATGAGGGTAAGGTGGTTCACAGAGCCTATCTTGACCTCGCCAAGGTTTTCAACACCATCCCCCATTCTGGAATTATAGCTAAACTCACTAAACTAGGTATAAATCCCTACTTCACAAGATGGGTTGCCAACTGGCTCACTGACAGAACCCACACTGTAAAAGTTGCATACTCCAGACCTGACCTCAAAGCAGTGACAAGTGGAGTACCACAGCGTTCCATCCTGGGACCACTCCTGTTTGGTATCTACTTCTCTGAAATACAGGCTAACACAGAAGGCCTCTGGCTAATGAAGGTAGTAGTTGACTGCAAACTAGAAGCCATAGTCAAGTCCCCAAATGATGTGGACATCCTGCAGAAGGGCCTCGCTGAGACAGATGCCTGGTGTCAGAGCCATGGCCTCAAGCTCAATACCAAAAGGTGCAGTGTCATCCCCTTTGGTAAAAACTCTGTACCCATGAACTACTACATAGGCAGTTACTACATAGGCATTCTACTTATCACCAAATGTGTGATAAGAGACCTTGGGACCCAGGTGGACAGTAGTCTCTCCTTTGATAGTCACATCTCCACAGTAGACAAGAAGTCATTCTATGTGGCACACCTCATCATAAAATGGTTCTCATCCAGGAAAAAAGAGGTCATTGTTCCCCTCTACTCGACACTCATTAGACCCATTATAGAGTACAACACCCCTTTTGGAATGTACCTCACAAGACATCTGTAGCAGCTGGAAATGCCACAGAAGTACCTCACAAAGAGGATTACTGGCCTCAAGCAGATGCCCTACACTGACTGCCTCAAACAACTCCAGCTTTACTCCGTAGCATATCGCCTACTCTGAGGAGATCTCTGCCTAACATATAAAGCTATGTCAAAACCAGAGCTGTTGGACATGTTATGCCTAACGAAATCCCAATCCCTCCGAGCTACACGCTCTAGGGACCTAAACCTTTTCACCATAATAAACAGGACATGCTGGATGGATAGATTCCTTTCCCAGAGGCTTCCCATACTCTGGAACAGGCTACCCATCTATGTCAAGCAAAGTTCTTCATTAGCACTCTTCAAGCAAAATCTTGATGAGTGGATGGGAAGTAGGAAATACACCCCGGGGATCACTTCTGTGTCTCTGCTCAAAAGTGGCACAGGAAAATAACTTTCTTGGGTGGCGTAAGCCAAGGAACCTTGTTGGCTAGGCTTACATAGGTCCTTGGGCCGAAAGCTTAGTACCTACCTATGAACCTATAAACAGATGGCTTCCATCTGTCTCAACTGGCCTTCATGCATCTGGCAATGGTTCTTGCCACCCCATAGTGCTTTCATTAGGAAAAGTGGTGAGGTTACCAGTACCAACTTACAACTGTCAGCGCAGCACACATTGATGGCCAAGCTGCCACACCCTAGGTGTCTATACATGACTCTGCCTTCAATGCAAGCATTCTTAACCTTGGGAAATGCTGACATCTATGCAGTCACACACATGTGGTTCAATGGTGCAGAGAGCACCCCAGCCTTACCTGGTCAACCATCCTATCAGACCATCATACCACAATGTGTGGGTGGAAATGGCATGGAACATGTGATTTCAGTATATATGAGACACATGTACACCTCCACACTGTCCAGGCAGAGGGATGCACAGGCTACACTGCAGGGACAATTCACCCTTGGCAACGCAACTATTCAAATCATATCTAGCTACCAACCACCACATGTGATCAGAAAGCTCATCCTGCCTATATGGACCATCCACAACTGCATTCTGATGTGGGTCTGTACCCTGATCCTGGGTCATTTAAATGACCCAAATATACATTGGATGATGTACCCATGTCAGCACACAAATGCCCAGAGAGCAATCAACAGTGGAATTACAAATGCCTCGGTGCAGCTAGGGTATACCCCCACATGAGGTGAAGGTGTGTTGCAGTGGATATTACGCAACACAGGTTGCCCCTGCAGAATCCCTACAGTCTCATCCTCTGTGGTAAAGCAACCATCATGTGGTCACGTTTGCAGTCACCATCTCCCACAATACCCATCTAGCTAGGGTCACACATACATACACCTCCAACGTGGAATACAGCGTCCTGAGGGGTGGTATACACAGCCTCACAGCCCCAAACCCCTCTATAGGAAATGGCACCAATAGCCACACATACACACATGTGCTAGATGTGCATTTGTATAGATGTATGGCTTCAGGTATACCCGACAGGACTACATCATCCTCTGCAAGGATTCATACACATGTCTGATGGACGTCTGAAATATATAAGTGTCTATCATAGAGATGACAAACCACTGTCCGGGACAAACTAGTGGCAGTTGGCCATTTACAAGCAATGTATCATTAGTGTGAACAAGCAAATGTAATCTCTCCTGGAAACCTGTACAGCAAAGCCAGAGCCAACATTGTTGACATCCACTACAGACAATCATCTCTTGTTTTGCACGTATGTCTGCAACATCAAAGGTAACACCTACATCTGCTTACTTTTGGTGGTCAAGGACACCAGCTATAACAGTGCTGTAGGTATAGCATACTTGATGCCTGACAAAGTCAGTGTAGGCTTCTCCCCCCGTCCCCCTATCAGTACATCAGGATGTCCACAATACCTGCCCCCTTCTCCTATATGTAGGGAACAGGTCACCACTGCCATGTGAAAGTCATGGTATACATCCGCCATGGGAGCCTATCACATGGCAGGATACATCCTACATGACTCCAAGCATAACCTTGCAACAACATAAGTCACTGTATTCAAAGGAGGCCTGACTAATGCCTTTGTCCCAGCCATGTGAAGGACAACCACTGTCACCCCTTTACACTAAGGTGGCTCATCCACCAATCTGTCACATTATACACCCATCGGCCTAACTCTGCTGTTCTGCAAGGCCATAGCACAGTTTATAGTGAACCTCATTAACAATGACATTGGTGATCTCCACACACTCTATCATGCACAGTTAGGCTTTTTCAAGGAAGGGATCATGACTGTAACACTCGGTGGCCTCTTTGACACAGTCACCAAAGCCATGGATGGGGGATCACTGTGCACACTGCCTACCTTGACCTGAACAAAGTCTTTGACACTATAACCCACCTAGCCATAACAGATATATGCTCCCAAGTATGCATCACACCATATGTTACCATAGGGGTACCAAACTGGCATGCTGACATGACCCAACTAATCCACATAGGGGACTCCACCTCAAGCAGTTGACCCATAACTATTCGAGTAACCTATTGTTCTGTGCTTGGGCCTCTGTTATGTGTGATGTACACATCTGTGGTGCAGGACACAGCCATTGGGCTATGGCCAACCATGTCTGCAGATGACTGCATGCTGTGTGCTGTCACCAGATTCCCTACTGATGTGGACATCCGCTGAAGAGGGTCTCATGCAAATACATTACTAGTGCCAGAAACATGGCCTCAGACAACATACCATGACATGCAGTGGCAAACCATTTGTGGAGAGTGACTTCCCCACATATTATCACAGTACTAACAACATCCTAGGCACACAATCAGTCGTGTGGGATCTTTGCACATAGGTCAATGGCAACATGACATTTCACCACCATCTTACTTTTGTTGTTTGGTAAACCTTCTGCATGGGACACCTCACATCTACGGGCTTGTTATCCAGGGACATGGGGTCTTAACATCCCTGTATTCCCCACAATAAGGCCCATTATTGTGTAAAATTCCCCTTTTGTCATTCACCTCACACAGCACATGCAGCAGCTGGGGACATCACAGAGGTTCCCCTCCAGGGAGTACCAGGGCTCAAACATCTACTATACACAGATAGGCTATAAGCCCAACCCTCTATCATACATACCATGTCATACATACTCATCAGAGGTGACTTCTATCTGACATGCAAGGCAATCACAGACTCAACATTGCTGGCCCTGCTGCACAAGTGCAACTCAAGCTCCACTCTATTAACTCACACACATGCCATCAACCTGGTGTGTGACATCAACTGGTCTTGGCAGCTCAGATGTGTGTCCCATACACTCATCCTGCTGTGGAATGGTCACTTTGTCCTCATATCACAGGGTAGCTATTTACACCTTTGCAGGTGGACCCTGGATAACTGGATGGTTAACTGCACATGCACCCTTGGGATACCACCTGTGTCCCTGTCAGACTGGAGCATCAGGTGCTGCTCTGCATACGCATGAGCTAACATTTGGCCTAGGCATATCGGGGCTCAGGACCCATAGCTTAGTAACCTCGTATGGTCCTAAGTATACCAGTTATGGCCTGTGTGCTGTGATAGACTGTATTGTTATGTGTCCACACCCATCACTGTCATCGACTGTGGTGTGCCCCCTATAGGCAACTTTACAGTACTATGTCATACAGCCAACATCCAAAAGCTACGTGAATGATACTACAAGTGCATGTGGACATTCCAGCAACATCTGTTCTACACAATAACTGAGAGCAGTGCATATGTGGTGTAGGGCTTCCTCCTTGTAGGTCTCCAACATCTGCAGTACCCAGCTGTTTGTGGAATGTTTACATGTGCCTGACAAATGGGCATGTCTGGAAACGAGTTGGACAATATGTAATGGGTGTCCGCAGATTGTGGGTAATATGTCTGTGACATGCCAGACCCCTCAGAACACAGTAATTGTACATTAATATCTGATACTGTATTCATTCCCTTACATTGTATGCTCAATATGTACACACTGTTGCTGAGGCAGAGCCTGTGTCTCCTCACTACTACTGCCTAAAACCTGCTGTCCTGCTGCAAGGGGTCACCAGGTTTGCTACCCATAGCTGTCAGGCAATGAGATACAGGTGTGGAGTACACAATGACCTAGCCAGAGTATGGCTGGAACAGTCAAGGACACCTGGACAATTTTTGAACTAAACCTGTATGACGTTCATAGATCGAGAGGAGCTCATGACACTACATGATGTGCTATGCCAGCTGTATCCACCAGTAATTACTGTCAGTATTGTACAACCGACAATCCAGTAGCATTTTGATGTGGGCTGACCATTGCTGGGGGGACTCAGGGCCAGAGCTGCAATCTATGTCACTGCAGACAGAGCCAAAAGGCAAGACTACAGGTGCTAGACATCAGACTGTAGTTCAGAGGGTCTTGATTTCCATATTTGGCAGAGATGTGTATTTTCTCTACTGTTACATCATTGTACTGCCTGATATATTTACAAAAACACCAGTAGTTCTCCAGAGTTGAGTTGGCCTAGTGGTGTATTGTACTGAACTGTAGTTCAGAAGATTCTGGTTTAAGTATTTGTCAGCGTTTTATTTTTTTCTCTGTTACATCACTATACTGCCTGATATATTTACAAAAACACCAGCAATTCTGCAGAACTGCGTTGGCCTAGTGGTGAATTGCTCTGAACTGTAGTTCAGAGATTCCTGAATTCAATACTCAGCAGGGGTATAGTTTTTTGGGTTTATATTACTGTGTCGAAAGACATGTTCGCTGAACACGTCTTAATCAACATGGAGATATCAACTTGTCAAAAACCTGAACTGCCGAGCTAGGAAAAAAATTGCTCAACCATACAGAAAAAAACACACTTTCAAACCCTACAACATGGGGGGGCTTTACCCCCCACACACCCCTTAACTAAATATACCAACTTCGGGTTCGTACTACAGTGGGGAAAAGGGCAAATCTCTGATGATGGGTGAGCAATATTTTCCTCTGGGAAAAAATTGCTAACTTGGCCATTCAGGTTTTTGACAAGTCAATATTTCTGTGTCAATTAAGATGTGTTCGGTGAACATGTCTTTTGACATGGTAATATAGATCCATTTTTTCCTACTGTTGCATCACTGTACTGCTTGATATATTTACAAAAACACCAGTAGTGCTTTAGAGCTGAGTTGGCCTAGTGATGTGTTGTATTGAGCTGTAGGCTAGAGGGTCCTGAGTTCGAGACTTAGCAGGGCTGGTTGTTGTCTTGATGTGCAGAACAATATCTGAATCAGATAAGCTGATTCAAGTGGGTTTGTGTGACATGTCATATTGTTAAGCAGCACTTGAACCTGTGGTATTTTTGAAAAAAAGGGTTGATAGGAAAATGGTGAAATGGGGGCAAGCAGGGTGAAAAACAACATGAAAGGCAGCTAAGGATGTGCAGGATGGGTCTAGGAAAGGAGCACAGCTCTCCATTTCTTGGGCAGATACAGCTGTGCATGATGTGGACAATTTGGAATTTGGAGCTTCACACACCACAGGGCAGGGTGTAGGGAACATAACTGTTGATTAATTGATGGGATACTTGATTCATGACAGTGTATGTGGGTGTGAAATGCAGAGCTATGTATGGGATGAAATTTTTTTTGGGACAGATGCCCATTTTTTTAAGGTGAGAGTGGGATGTTGGGAAAGAGTTGTAGGTATGTTTGGGGAGGTATGTTGTGTAGGAGAGGTTGCTTTTGCAAACAGACAACAAGACATGACAGCAGACAAGGGGTGGCATATGACACATGAGGTGGTGTAAACACCTTGGACAGGATGGGTGGTTGGGAAGTGGAGGACCCAGTGCCTCCAGATGGTAACAGTAGGATTGACATCCCCACCCATGGGCAGAAACCACTGCTCCTTCATGGCACTGATGGTTGCTGTGCTGGGGTTGGGCACCTGGGCTAGCCGGCCCCTTGAGGTGTGCCTGTCAATGCTTGATCTGGCACGATCTATCATCCAAGTCATGTTGGATGACCCTGTGCACCATACCTGAAACCTGAGTCTGGGTGACAACATCCTCTCCGTGCCCACTCCTGGGGGTTGGGCCCTGTCCCCTGAGGTGGTTCCACCTGAGGGCGGTGCAGGACCAGCAGAAGGAGCAGCTCCAGGTTCGGTCGCAGACATGCTGTGACTTGGTGCCACAGCCAGATGAGGTGAGATAGGCTGAGCCACCTGAACCAGCCTACCCAATTTTGCTATGGTGTTGAGGTTTGTCAAGGTGTATAGGTTAGTCATGAACAGAACATTTAAACATTAGTTGTAACAGCATGCATGGGTGTTCCAATAAACTCAGAACAATAAAATTGCATAGCATACAGAACACAGGCATAATTGGAATAACAGTCAGTATTGTAACAGCATGCCAATAACATTTACGGCAAAAGGCCAACAACAGTGGAATTTCAACAAGGTGTGTTAGTATGCAACCATTATAATATATAGCCAATAATATAACACAAGGCCCAACATTAGTTTTTGAGAACAACATATGTGGACATGAAACCATACCCATTGTATAAGCATAAATATTTGTGATAGAGATAAGGGGCGGGGGAGGGGGTCATTCCATTGCCAACTATATAGGCTATATTTTCACAGCAATATTGCTCAGTACTCTACAGGTCTGCCCTTACTTTACATCTACATGTGCCCTATAGATTCTTTAGCACATGCATACCTCTCAAGCTGTCCACATGGGATGGTACAGTCCAAGCTGTAAGAATTATAGGCATATTACTGCAGGAGAAAATTACATGTCAGGGGAACATATATGACTAACAAGGTGTACCCTGCACTGATGTTGTGTGGGTGTGCTAATGGCATACTTCAACTGGATTTATATCTGTGTCCAAAATTATTGGCAACAGTGATCACTAGCTGTGACAGTATGACACTTGAGAAACATGCATTGTGCAAAGTGCAGGGTGTTTATACCTATCCTGCTGTCATTCATAGGCATGGGGTTAGACTATCAGCACACATTCACAGACTCACCAGGCATACAGCCGTACCAACAGTAGAACATTTTAGTTGTCTTATTCAGTTGGAATAGTAGTGTATTTCATGATGTTTTATTTAATGGAGGCTTATCACCTAGATGAGCAATGCTGTTTACACACTAGTACATAGGTTCATAGGTTCATAGGTTGGTACTAGGCTATCGGCCCTAGGGCCTATACAAGCCTAGCCATAACAATTCCCTGGCTATTTCTTCCCACACTATTTACTTCACTGGACCCCTGTCTAGCAGGGTGACTGACGTGATCCTTGGGGTGAGATTCCTTTCTCCCATCCAATCATCAAGGTTCCTTTTGAAGAGGGCCAAAGAGGTGCTCTGCTTGACATGTATGGGCAGTCAATTCCAGAGTGGGGAGTCTCTGGGTCAGGAACCTATCCCTCCAGAATGTTTTATTTATTGTGATGACAAGGTTTAGATCCCTGGAGTGTGGCTCTAAGGGATTGGGATTTCTTTAAGTGTAGCATGTCCAACAGGTCTGGGTTTGACATGGCCTTATATGTTAAGCAGAGATCGCTTCTGAGTAGACTATATGTGACAGAGTATAGCTGGAATTTTTTAAGGTGGTCAGCATTGGGCATCTGTTTTAGGCCTGTGATTCTTTTAGTGAGGTATTTCTGCAACTGTTCAAGTTGTTGCAGATGTCTTGAGAGGTACATACTAAACAGGGCGTTGTATTCTATAATGGGTCTAATGAGGGATGAGTACAGTGGGACAATGAACTCCTTTTTTCTGGATGAAAAGCCCTTAGTGATGAGGTGTGCCACATAGAAGGATTTCCTGACTGTTGTGGCTATGTGGTTATCGAAGGTGAGACCACTGTCCACCTGTGTCCCCAAGTCTCTTATCACACTTCTGGTGTTTAGTGTACTGCCACCTATGTGGTAATTCACCGGTACATGTTTTTCCCAAAGGGGATAACTATATATTTCTTGGCATTGAGTTTGAGCCCATGGCTCTGGCACCAAGCATCTCTTTCTGTAAGGCCCTTTTGTAGAGTATCCACATCATTTGGGGATTCAATAATGGCTCCCAGTTTGCAGGACAAAGACATTAGTATTCCCTTCATACAGCTACTACAGACATTTCTTTACCTGAAGTCCTGTGTGGAGAATATTTGTTAACAGTATGTGACTGTTTCTTTAAACAGTCAGTACTACTTGTCTGTTACTATAATTAATCTTACTACCGGTCCCTGGATCCAAACCCTGGTCTGTGTGTGGAAGAAATAACAACATAACACTGAGCTACTGGGCCACTGCTGTATGTTGGTTGACTGATATGTGCCTACAGCTCACCTGCTGACAAAGTCTGACCTGATAATATTGGTACAGTGTCACAGGAAACTGCAGTGACAGTTGAACATACATGCATGAGATTCACGCATGACAGAGATAGTAGGTGAAGTGTATTTTAATACTTGAAATGCAGATGTACACAATTAACCCTAGTGGATGGGAATATGTGTGATTTGTACAGACCCTATCAGGGTGCTGGGATGCCTACCTGACCTATATACATTTGTAGATGGTATATTTGCAGTCTAAAGCTACTACTGTGTCATACTTGCCTGCATCAGCATACCTATGTTCAGGAATGCATATAGCTGAAACGCAAAGGTTAACACAAGACAATGCTGTTGGAAAAACAGTATAATACCTTGCACATTGCTATTCAAGGCTCACATGTTAGTGCAGAATATATATCAATTTGTATTCTATCTTGTAATACAGCTCCACATCTACGCTTTAGCATAACAGTTCTTTAGCAGCCAAACTTTAGTCACTTCATTGTGTTATACCCATATTTGCTTTGTAGCACCTGTAAAATTGGATTTCTTTAACAACAGACTAGAATACACACAGCAATTGGCAGAACAAAACTTTATTGAAAGTAACATGGCACAGTCGTTGGTATATATTTGAGAAACATTATTGTTCTTCAGTTTAAATAATGCATGCATTGAAGGTGTGCTATTATTACAGAACCTATGCAATTCTAACTTTATTCCCTTCACAATTCTTACTGCAGTTGTACTATATTTCCTGTAGATCATGAATGAATGTCATTTATTCCCTTCACATTTAGAATGCCAGTGAACTTTATTACCAGATCATTAGTATTAATACCATATACACGTCATTCCTACACACTAATAATGTTATTGCAGTACACTCAGAACAAAATATACATACTGGCAGTTACTATTGTACCTTTCTTATTTATATAACTATATATTGCAAGATATATCTGTACTTACCACACTCTTGGCGCATCCTTGCTAGGCAACCTGCATGAGCCTACAAGTTGTAAGCCCTCTCCTCTGTAGCTGTGGGAAGGGAAACACATCATTATGCATACCTGTCTATCAGATATTCATGCTAGAATCTGGTAAAGCAATGGTTCCTATACTTACAAATTTCATGGGCATTCCAGACATGAGTATCTTGGATCCACTGGGCTAAGAGCACCACAATCCTTCACTTCAGGTCATCATAAAGATGACACACCTGCTCACCAGTGTGGGAGATTCCAGTAACATTGGTGAGGTCATGTGCCAAATGGTCCCAGGCCTCAGACTTGTATTCAGAGCCCTGGTACTGGCCCTACAGCAGTCGGTCACCATGGTCTTTGATAAAGAGCCCAACCATGACCCTAGACTCCATGCCCCAGCGCTGCACCCAAAAGAGTGCTCCCTCACCGACTTCAGCCATAGCTCATGCAGTGATAAAACTCTTACAGGTTCTGGCTATATTCCCACCTGTGCAGTTTAAAAATGCTATTTTCCTGCCTTTTGCTGGCATTGGACAATTTTTAAAAATGTTAAGCAAAGATTAGCAGTGTGCAAACCTGCTAAGCTTAGTTGAGCAGTGCTTAAAGTGGAAAATTCTTAGCAATGGTTAGCAGTACACACATCCGCTTAGCTGAAATGAGGACTGCTTAAACTGGGATTGCTATGTAGTGCCCAAACCAGCTAAGCAGAGCTGTGCCTTGCTAAGCACTGCTAAAACAGGTCCTGTTTAAGCATTGCTTGGCTTAGTAGTGCTTAGCTACAGGTAAATTATAGTTTTAAAAAAATGTATTGAAAGTTTTTGTTCATTAATGTTAATTTATTATTATGTGTATCTGTTTTAATTTATATCCCCTAAACATATGCATTTCAATACATTATCTGGTAGTGTCACTTTAATGTACTGGGCACTTGTGTGTAACTAGGGATTTTATACTTGGGTGTCCACTAAATATGGGCTTCAAGTCAAGATGGACTAACCCAGTTAACAAATTTTAATGTATACATACAAAAATTCAGAACATTTCCCTATGGCATGCAAAAAAGTGAATGGCCAGTATTTAAACCATTCACCTACTGCACACAAAGTTGTTGCTCTAACCATTCAGCTACCAAGGATATGATGATAAGAGCTATACTGTCCTATATAGCTCTCATTTATGTTTAAGCACTAATGAGCACTGTGCCATGCAAACCAACTCAGTTATGCTTAAACTTGACCTTTTTATTTAAATTAAAAGCACCCTGTTTCTATTTTTAGATGTCTGGCATGTGTTTATTGTTAAGTGGCATACCACGCAAACACACATAAAATAAAAAAAAGGAAAATCACATTTGCACATTAAATTTCAGTACTGTATGGCACTCTGACCAGGTTGGTCATGCAACATTATCTAGGAATGCATCAGTAAATCATCATCATCTTCTTTCGGCTATTCTCGTTAGGAGTCGCCACAGCGGATGATCTATTTCCATTTCTTCCTGTCCGCTGCATCTTGCTCTGTCACACCAACCACCTGCATGTCCTCTCTCACCACATCCATAAACCTTATCTTAGGCATTCCTCTTTTCCTGCTACCTGGTAGCTTCATCCATAGCATTTTTTTCCCAATATACTCAGCATCCCTCCTCAGCACATGTCCAAACTAATGTAATCTTGCCTCTCTGACTTTGTCTCCAAACCTGCCAACCTGGGCTGACCCTCTAATATACTTATTCCTAATCCTGTCCACCCTCATCACACCCAGTACAAATCTTAACATCTTTAACTCTGCCACATCCAGCTCTAACCTCTGCCTTTTTGTCAATGCCACTGTCCCCAACCCATATAACATAGCTGGTCTCACTACCCTCTTGTAGACCTTCCCTTTCACTCTTACTGGTACTCGTCTGTCACAAATCACTCCTCACACTCTTCTCCACCCACTCATCCTGAATGTACTCTCTTCTTCACATCTCTTCCACACTCACCATTACTCTGAACTATTGATCCCAGGTATTTAAACTCATCCACCTTCACCACCTCTACTCCTTGCATCCTCACCATTCCTATTTCCTCCTTCTCATTTGCACACATATATTCTGTCTTAGCCCTGCTGACCTTCATTCCTCTTCTTTCTAGAGCATATCTTCATCTCTCCAGGGTCTCCTCCATCTGTTTCCTACTCTCACTACAGATCACAATGTCATCTGCAAACATCATAGTCCACGGGGACTCTTGTCTCATCTCGTCTGTCAACCTGTCCATCACCATTGCAAATAAGAAAGGGCTCAGAGCTGATCCTTGATGTCATCCAACCTCCACCTTAAACACATCTGTCACTCCCACTGCAGACCTCACCGCAGTCACACTACCCTCGTACATATCCAGTACCACTCTTACATACTTCTCTGACACTCCTGACTTCCTCATACAATACCACAACTCCTCTCTAGACACCCTGTCATATGCTTTCTCTAAGTCTACAAAAACACAATGCAACTCTTTCTAACCTTCTTTGTACTTCTCCATCAATACTCTCAGAGCAAATATCGCATCTGTAGTGCTCTTTCCCGACATGAAACCATACTGCTGATCACTAATCATCACATCCCTTCTTAACCTAGCTTCCACTACTCTTTCCCATAACTTCATGCTGTGACTGATCAGTTTAATTACTCTGTAGTTACTACAGCTCTGCACATCACCCTTATTCTTAAAAATCGGTACCAAAACACTTTTTCTCCATTCCTCAGGCATCCTCTCACTTTCCAAGATTTCATTAAACAATCTGGTTAGAAGGTCTACTGCCATTTCACCTGAACACCTCCATGCTTCCACAGGTATGTCATCTGGACCAACAGCCTTTCTATTCTTCATCCTCTTCATAGCTATCCTTACTTCCTCCTTGCTAATCCATTGCACTTCATGATTCACTATCCCCACATCATCCAACCTTCTCTCCCTCTCATTCTCTTCATTCATCAACCCCTCAAAGTGCTCTTTCCATCTGCTCAACACACTCTCCTTGCTTGTGAGTATGTTTCCCTCATTATCCTTTATCACCTTTACCTGCTGCACATCTTTCCTAGATCGGTCCCTCTGTCTAGCCAATCGGTAATAGATTAGGGTCATTTTCTCCCTCCTTAGTGTCCAACCTTTCATACAACTCTTCATATGCCGTATTCTTAGCCTTAGCCACTTCTCTCTGCCATGCACCTCATCTCATTATACTCTTGTTTACTTTCTTCATCTCTCTGATAATCCCACTTCTTCTTTGCCTCTTTCCCTGTATACTCTCCTGTACTTCCTCATTCCACCACCATGTCTCCTTGTCATCCCTCCTCTGTCTAGATGTCATACCAAGCACCTTTCTAGCTGTCTCCCTTACTAGCTCTGTTGTAGTTAACCAGCTATTTGGTAACTCTTCACCGCCACCCAGTGCCAGTCTTAACTCTTCCCTGAACTCCACCTCACAATTACCCTTTTTCAATTTCAACCATTTGATCCTTGGTGCTGCCCTTACACTACTTTTCATTTTCTTAATCACCAACGTCATCCTACAAACCACCATCCTATGCTGCCTAACTACACTTTCCACAGTCACCACTTTACAGTCTCCAGTCTCCTTCAAACTGACCCCCCTACATAAGATATAATCCACCTGAGTGCATCTTCCTCCACTCTTGTATGTCACCTTATGCTCCTCCCTCTTGTTATAATACATATTCACCACAGCCATGTCCATCCTTTTTGCAAAATCCACTACCATCTGACCTTCTGCATTCCTTTGCTTAACATAATAACTACCCATCACTTCCTCATCCCCTCTGTTCCCTTCACAAACATGCCCATTGAAATCTGCTCCAATCACCACTCTCTCACCATTGGGTACAGTCATCACCACTTCATCCAACTCACTCCAAAATTTTTTCATTCTCATCCATTGCACACCTAACTTGTGGAGTATATGCACTAACAACATTCATCACTACACCATCAATTTCCAGCTTCATAAACATCACTCTATCCTGACACTCTTTTCACCTCCAAAACACTCTTAGCATACTGTTCCATCAAGATAACTCCTACGCCATTTCTCCTCCCATCCACACCATGATAAAACAATTTGAACCCACCTCCAATACACCAAGCCTTACTCCCCTTTCATCTGGTCTTTTGCAGACACAATATACCGACCTTCCTTCTGTCCATCATATTGGCTAGCTCTCTCACTATACCAGTCATACTGCCAACATTCAAAGTTCCGACCCTCACTACCACAGTCCTAGCCTTTCTCCTCTCTTCCTGCCTTAGGCCATGCCTTCTCCCTCTTCTCCTCCTTCGGCCAACAGTAGCCCAATTTCTGCCAGCACCCTGTTGGCTAACAGTACTGGTGGCAGTCGTTGTTAACCCAGGCCTCGACCGATCTGGTATGTAAATATTTACTGCTGTCCGCATGAATGATTTGGCGAAGTTTTACACCGGATGCCCTTCCTGACGCAACCCTCCCCATTATCTGGGCTTGGGACTGTCACAAAGATATGCACTGGCTTGTGCATCCCCAGTGGCTGGGTTAGGAATGCATCAGAAAATAAACCACTTTATTAATAATGGTAAAAAATTAATGGAAACTTAGAGACAGGGCAAAACCTTTTAGATCAGACAGAACATATTTATATCTGTATACATATACATATATATATATATATATATATATATATATATACATATACATAGATATAGATACATACTGGTGTGTGTGTGTGTGTGTATGCACGTGTATATATATATATATATATATATATATATATATATATATATATATATATATATATATATATATCAGACAGAACATATTTATATCTGGATACATATACATATATATATATATATATATATATATATATATATATATATATATATATATATATATATATATATATATATATATATATATATATATATATATATATATATATATACATATATATATATATATATATATATATATATATATATATATATATATATACATATACATAGATATAGATACATACTGGTGTGTGTGTGTGTGTGCATGTGTACATATACACACACACACACACACACACACACACACACACACAGATACACACACACACACACACACACACATATACACACACACACACCCATACATATATATATATATATATATATATATATATATATATACATGAGAGTATATATATATATATATATATATATATATATATATATATATATATACATATATGTATGTATATTTAGTTATATATATAATTATATATATGCATGTATGTATGTATGTATGTATAAAAGCGTGGAGACAGTGCTTAGTAAGAAACTTGTAAGTCCAAAAAGATGTAAGCACCACTCAAGGAGATAAAGATGAGCATCACAATCAGCCACTCAACTTTAATAAAAAATACAACCATAAACGCTTAACTAAAATCATTGCATTTTCTTCCTTTTTTTAGCAAAGACTTCATCAGATGTAGTTAAACATCTGAAGCAGGTGTTTTTATACAGTGGATCATTTACCCTAATGGAAACTAATTATAATTAATTTAAATTAATTAATTTATTATTGCCTTACCTTACCTTATTCAAAATCTTAATGTACATAAAAAACAAATAAATAAAAAAGTATATGTATAAAGTTCTTTATTCATTAATTTCCTTCATTAAGTAGATAGTTGTAAACGAGGTAGTGTAAAACATCTATACAAATATAAAAATATGTAACAGTATTTGAACCGTGTTAGAATCTTATGTCTATGTATTTTACTGTATTTAATTATGTAAAAGCTCTCTCTACTGGTAAAACTATGTAATAGTTTCAAACTTTTCCATACTTAAATAAACAAGTAAAACAGCAAGATTCTATATTAAGAACAAGTATTAAAATGCTAAACAACCAACCACTGATTAAAATTATCTCATACCTGGGAATGTATAATTAATTGAAATGTAAATACCCACAATGATAAATTTGTATGTGTTGGTAACTCATAATTTTGCTACTCTCATTTTAACAGGGGGCTATATATATATTCTTATTCAAACCAGGGGATATATTTTCATGAATTGTAATCTGCCACCACAATTCCCTGTACTCAATTCTTTCTTCCCATAGTAACAAGGCATATACCTTTTGCATGCCTTACAGTACTCTACACAGTGCCATATAGACTAACTGCAGTTCAGTGAAATGAGATTCAGTGAAATGAATTTTCAGTAATTTGAGTTTTCAGAAAAGTGGTCGGGGTGAAATTAAATTCACACACACGCACACACACACACACACACACACACACACACACACACACACACACACACACACACACACACACACACACACACAGGTGCTTGTAACATTTGCTGCATTTCCCCACCTGCTTAATGAGAAGAAAGGAAATGGAAGGCCTTTTAACTTCTGCTGCAGTTAATTTCATTAGTTCTGTTATTTTTATTTACTTTAATTTTTTTCTTTCTACTCTCTCATTACAACTTTTTTAATAGGTATGGTTGGTGACAGGAAAGGAAGCTTTGGCTGCAGTAAAGGATTTTAGTCTTGGTACAATATTTTGTTTTTGTTGTTGAAATAGGTACTCTTCTGTTTTCCAGGCCCTACCTACACATTAATTTCACTCTTTTTTAGTTTCTCCAAATCTTTGTTTTTTTTTACCATGATGGGTATGGACCCCATTCCTAAGTCAAAAGTATGATTAAAGTTAATGAAATTAGTATTCTTTCAATCTTGATGTCAGCCATAAGTGCTCTTCACAGCACCTGCAATGTGCCCAGTAATGACTCCTTCTGCAGTTCGTATGGAGTTACATGTATTGGTGACATATCTAAATACGATTGCAGATTCTATTTTATAAGATCCATTGCTGTTATTACTACTGGGACTGTCTGGGTAACTTTCTTCCACATTGCTCCCGTTTCTGCCTGCAAATCTTTATATTTTATGACTTTGTGTCTCTTTATACACAAGACATGGTAGTAACTAGGTATGGCGATTTCAATGATCAATGCTACTTTTGAGTTCTTTTTATGGACCACTATATCTGGTTTTCTAGCATCTATCTTTTGAACTGTTAACGGATGATACCATGCAATGTAGACTTATTTACTATGATGCTTTATGGCTCATGTTTCCAGTGTTTTTCAGACACTTCAATACCATAATGTCTGAACAATCCCCAGTGCCACAGTCTTGCCACATTATTATGCCTTTCAGTATACAGTCCTTCTGTCATTAGTATGTGGCAACCTGCAATGAGTTGTGCAACTGTTTCCAATTCAGTTTTTCAAAACCTAAATTTGTCTGCTTCTCCCACATGTTCAATGGACTGTGTAAACCAGTGTGTTAGCAGCCCACTATCTTGGGCTTCCAATATTAACCTTTCTTCTCTTGATTTAAGTTTGCCTGTCCTTAACCATTCCTGCATTCGATTCTGATCAACATGAGGTTCTTCCAGAAGTTTTCTATACTTGCAACTATATTTATGCATTTTACACATTTCTTGCCATCTCATCTGGTCCTTCACCTTATATTCTTTCTTTTGTTTCTTGGCACATTCAGTTGCTACCTGATTTTTATCTACTTCTGGTTTGATTTCCATTCCTGCTTGACACCAATATGCTTTTGCTAGAGTAAGCAGAGAAGTCATCATACATTTAGTCTCCTCAAGTTTCAAAACATTCATTATATTTGGGTCTTGTGAGGTCAGCAGATATGTGTGAAGTCCCATTATTGTAGACCTATACATGTAACCAATTTCAAGGAGGCCCATCTCTCCTTAAGAATGGGGAATAATCTTGGTATGCAGTGATTTTTATAAATCATTTGGTGAGCATGAATCATCCTTCTTGTTTTCTTATCTAATCTATCCAACACATTTTGGGGTCAGTCATTCACTCCAAAACTGTAAGTTAGGACAGGAAGAGAAAATTGGTTTATAGCTTGGATTTTGTTCCTGGATGTCAATGCTGTTTTCAGGATTAATTTAAATCTTCTAAAGTATTACTTATTAAGTTTTATTTGCATTTGTTCATGTTTTCTTGTTGATCATTCATCAATTCAAAAATATTTATACACTCCCTCTTGCTCAAGTTCTTTTATATCACATTCTTGTCCCAAACTGATGTTTTCCTGTTGCTGCAGTTTTCCTGCTTTAAAGGTTGCTTTTGCACATTTATCATGACCAAATGACATTCTTATATCATCTGAAAAAGTTTTGACAACTTGCAGTTCTGCTTTCAGTTCCTTGTCTGATGAGTTATACAGTTTTAAATCATCAACAAAAGGAAGATTAGAAGTCTTTATATTTTGTTGTTTTCTAGGAAACAAAGTGTAGCCATGACCTAAGCTGTTAAGTAGACAGCTTATTGGGCTAAGGGCATGGCAGAATAGCAGTAGTAACAGAGAGTCACCCTGGAATTTTCCCCTTTGAATTGTTATCCCTGTGATAATAATTTGTTCTTTATCATGGCTTAATTGCAAAGTGGTCTGCCACTACTTCATGGTCAGTGCAATGTAGCCAATCAGTGTAGGGTGTATCTTATACATTTTTATGTACTGTTTTATCTGTGAATGTGGAATACTATCAAATGCTTTTTTGTAGTCAATCAATGCCATACTTAAATTCTTCTTTTTACAGTTCTCCACTATGACTTTATTTAACAACAGATGAACCTTTATTCCATATAACTTTATTTTATTGCCCTTTTGTTCTACTGTCATAATTGAGTTTTCTTCTAAATGACTATAAACTCTGCCTGCATTAATTCCCATGTATAGTTTATATAGTTTATATTTTGTCGGAAGCCAAGTTGTCGGTCTATAATTTTTAGGGTAGCTTGCCGGTTCACTTTTAAGTAGGAGCATTGTTTTTCCTGTTGTTAGCCAGTTTGGTGTCTGTTCAGTCTGCATTTGGGTCTGGGGTTTTCCAATTAGAGGCTTTTCTTAAATTTGTTTCAATCTCTCTGGGTGTTATTTCATCCCATTTCATATCCTGTACCTTTAAACTTCTTATTCTTTCTTTTACTGCTTCTATCCAATTAGCAGCTTTGTTATGTTCCACAGGATCTTCACAGACATGTCTCCAAAATGCATCTATGCCTTCTTTTTTGGCAGTCTTTCAATTCCTTTTACCTTGTTTCCCAATTCTCTATAAAACTTTTTGGGTCATCATTAAATTGCTTATATTGTACTTTTCCTTTATATTTATCAGTGTATCTTCTAAGTTTTCTTCCTGTGCTGAAATTTTTAGTTTATTTGTGATAGTGCATGATAGATCCTTGTCTCGTCTAATACTGTGCATTGCTGTTATCATGTTTATCTTTCTTAGTATTTTTGTTGATCTGTTCCCTCTTCAATATTCGTCTAACAATGACACTTCTTGTCTTAATTGCTTTATAGTTTTCTCTATTTAATACTTTAATGATGGTATTCGATTTCTCCCCTTCCTTTCCCTCACTACCCTGTGTTCTTGTGGTAGAACTAATCCGTTATTAATTTAGTTGCACAGTAATATATACTGTTTACTTCTGTTATGTCGCATGGATCTCTAGGGACAGTCCTAATTACTGTGTTCATTTGTTTTATTAAACTTCTGACTTTTTGGGTTTTATTGAACTTCTGCAGTCTATTTCTTTTATTGATCTTAATATGTCTATCTATGTCTATTAAATCAAGCGACTCTTCTCTTAGCTCGTTTTCTTCTAAACTGAGGGCACCTTTTTTGTTTTCTATTTCCTGCAGGCATTCTATAGAAAGTTTTATAGCAACTTCCTGTGGCACATTCTTTTCAATTTCATCCTGTGCTATCCGTTGCTCTGTCATAGGGGAACTCACTGGCCTATCACTCCTCAACATTGACTGCATCAGAGTTTCCACAGTTTCCTGTTCCTTCCCTTGCTGTCTAGCTTCTAGTGAATGTTTATATTGGTTTTCTGTGGAAGGCTCCAAAATATCTTCATATGGCACCTGACAAATTTCTTCTTGTTCCACTAGTGTCCCCTTAATATGGATATTCATTGCTCTATCCTGTTGTGGTGCTTTTTGAATTAGATTTTCTACACTGAATCCTTCACTTCGCAAGTACACCATAACCTCAGTTTCTATTTCTTTAACTTCTCCACTACTAATTTTTTTTCTGCTTTTCCTCTTTGTCTTCTTATTTTTTGTATTATAACGTTTTCTATGTTTGGATTCATTTGCCTGTATTTCTCTTCAAACATCTTTGGTGCTGCTCTTTTTGTATTGGTTAGTTTTGCTTTCTGCATTGGGTAAATATTACACCATATTAAATCTATTTTTCTTCCCCTAGTCCATATTTCTTCTTCAGATGTCTCTTAGACTTTCTGCTTCTCCTTACTTTGGGGACTCACTCCATCATGTTGTGATGTTACCTGTGTTAGACCTTCTACACCAAATTCTTCACTTTGCAGGCACTCCATAACTTCAACTTCTATTTTTTAACTTCTACTTTACTATTCTTTTTTTCTACATTCCCTCTTTGTGATATTATTTTTTTATTGTGAAATTATACATATCCGGATGTCTTTGCCTATATTTCTCTTCGAATATCTTTGGGACTGCCTTCTTTATATTGATGAATTTGACTTTTTCTTTTGCATAAATATTGTACCATTTCAAATCTCTCTTTCCTTTCCATGTCTATAGTTCTTTTTTATAATTTCCAAAAATCTCTAGGTTTTGTTGTTTATATTTTCACACTTCTTTGGATGCTTCTTTTTCCGAACAGTTCAAAGTTTCTCGGTGTGTATAGGGTTTTTCACAAATCTGTTGTATTAATGAATACAAATTTTTATTTGAAGCTTTTGGCAGTTTTTCTTGTGGAAGTATTCTTCTTTTCTCTAATTTCTCTCTTAATCATTATGTATATCTTGTGTCTGGAAATTCTGGGCTTTTTGCATAATAGTAAGAATACATAATTTCTTTTTTATCCTCAACAGTCCACTTTATCATCTTTATGTCTCTTCTTTGGCCTATCAGTTTTTGTGATATTTGTGGACTACTACTTCCTTCTACAACTAGTGGGGCCATTCTCCCCCTAGGCCTGACCTGGCCACATTGTAGGAATGTTTCCATATTTTGAGGATTCTACACTGTCATCTTTTCCAGTCCTGGCACCAATGTGCCTACTAGGATTAGGCACGTTTTTACCCTGTGTCTTGTGCACCCAGCTCTTTTTTTTATTTTTTAACTTCACTCTTCTCTTTTGGAACACCTCATGTCCAGTGAGGATCATTGATTCTCATATCCCTTTTATAACACCAAACAACAATGGAGAGCAGTAAGAAGGAAAAGGAGGCTCCTGCAGTATGATTAGCTCAGAAAACAGTGGGAAATATGCAATATACAAAAACACGTGCCAAGCAATCCTTAGTCTCACCAGATAATAAACACAAAGAAACTGCTTATATAGACTAAATATAAATATCTACAGTTAAAGTAACCATACTTAAAACTACACAAAAATGTTTCAAACAGATCAACTACTAAATAAAATCCTGCAGTTAAACACACACAGATAGCAATCAAAACCTCTAGCTTGCACAAAGCTGCTACAAGCAATTATTTAATTAAAAATATGATGATATAAAAAGAAAAGACAACAAATTCAAGGCCATGGTGAATGCTATTGCATTATTTAAAAGCCAGCAGATTCAAACAAAATGCAAGGAAATTGTGGTGTCATGGGTTCACATAGGTAAACTGTGGGTAGAAATGGGCATTCCAAGAAATAAGTGTTGTCCAGCAATAAAATAAGGCAGTCTTTGTAAACACCAGTGATATATAAAGGGGGGGGGGGGGGAATCAGTTATCAAAAAACACATTTGACAGTAAAACACCCTGCCAGCTAAGAAAAGCCATTTAATAGAAAAACTCTATAGATGTAACGAGGATGTTCCAGAAAGCCAGCCATGTAAATGAATGACCAAAAAAATTCAGTGGTTTCAAAAATGAAAGTAACAACAATACCTTAAAACTGAAGCAAGTGAAAAGCTCCATTCACCAGCCCTTACACAGCTGCATTTAATATGCAGTATGGAGTTTAGATAGCCATAAGTTTGTTTGTGTCTTTCGGCTTTTCCCAGTTAGGGGTCGCCACAGCGGAACTCCGGTCCGCTAATGATTGGCAGTTGATTTTTACGTACCAGCTTGCCAGGCCTGACGCACAACCTAAAATGAAGGTATGCCCATTCACGCATGTCTCCACACAGAAGACGCTCTAGCTGAGAATCAAACCGGACAGCGTCTTACTGTGAGGCGACAACGCTACCGCAGCACCACCACCGCGGGTACTAGATAGCCATAAGTACAAATTGTGATTTTAAAAAATGGAAATACCTTAAGAAATTGCACAACCAATGCATCACAAGAGACCTGCAAACACAAGTTCGCAATAAACAGTTCATAGGTTTCACTATTCTGAAAATGTTAAAACAGATGCAACTATCCTTGCCATAAGCAAGGTCAAAGGCTAAACCAGGGAATAGTCAGCAACTATGAAAATAGCTGAAATAAATCAAATCCTTAAGACAGGCAGAAAACGCAATGTCCAGGACTAACTCCTAAATATACACAGAGGAATTACAAGCCTTTGGGTAGCAGAAGGAATCAAAAGAGACTGTAGCAAAGCTGATGGAATACTAGAACAATGGCAAGGGCAAAATAATGACAGATTGAGGTACTACAAATAAGCAAAAACAGTATAAAATTACTGTTAGGAGGCTGCTTTACTAACTGGAAAACAATCCTGGTCCATGTATGCTAAAAGAAAGAATAAACACAGTCCATTTATGTCAGTGGAAATTTAACAAAAGAGTCGATACCATTAAAAATCAAAAAAATAAAAATAAGTAACAGAATTGAGCTGCCCCTACACTTTAACACCACGTTTTAAAAATGCAGAAACTCCTGTATTGTGTGCTGGAAGCCTGTTTCCTTCACGTTGCTATGATTTAGGGAAAACAGAATTATTTGGTAGACAATAGATAAAATGACGAGTTAAAATGGAAAACTGTTTAAAAGCTTCAAATGTCAGTTAAGAACAGTAGAACAATAGTAAATATAATGCAGATGGTAAGTTATTACACTATCAATTAAAACCTATGCAGATGTGTACAAAAGACCTAGGAAAACTAAAAGACATAAAGGAACTGAGTTAGATGTGAATGTCAGGACAAAAATGTATGTCTTAATATCTAGATTAGAAACTGAACTTAGTAACCTGGTAAATGTTGGTGTTATGTTTAAAAGAATGAACATTTCATTGTGCATATGCACACTGCCACTAGAAAAAGAAAGCAAATCAGGTGAGGTTTTCATATGAGGAAATTTCAAAGTTATTACTGTTAAGATAGTATCCCATGATGCTAATCGAAAAGATTCTGACAGCTATTTTTGGGAAGGGGCAGTTTTTGAGAATTAGTATGACACAGACATTTAAGCAAGTGAAAAGAGAAATCCTCAAAAATAGCATGCAAGAAATTAATTGCTCCAGTGTAAAAAAAATGAGTTTGAGAGTGTTTCAGTGCCAATGGTCTAACAGCAAGAAAGGAACACATTTTCAAAGTAGTACATTGTTTATTATAGTATAAAGCGTGTGCTATATCTTTAAGAAGCATGCGAGGCTGTACGTCCATGTATATAACCCGCACATGTGTAAACTCCTAGTGCCATTTTGAAAGAGCATCTAGAGAGTGAGCATGCATGGTCACAGTTGTTAATGGTATGTAAGCTGCTTAAGTTACAGTCAATAGTCTACAACAGTAATGTTTGAATGAAACAAAGCTGCTTGCACAGAACCCACGAAGACTCTTTATTCAAGTCCCAAACACAAAAGTGACATACATTATATATAGTACTACATAAGAAGAGAATAATGGCAGTGCCTGCAATGGTTTTAAAAGGCCTTAGAATTTTTTATTATTATTATAATTATTATTAGCTATACACCAGCCAATACTGTACATTTGTGCCACTTCGATCATATGGTGTCGACCATATCAGAAGATCGAAGTTTCAAAACTTCGAACCTGACATGGTCGACACCATATGATCAAAGTCTTGAAACTTGGAATCTTTTCTGCACTGTAGTGTGATCTCAGAGTTGGTATATTTAAGTAGCGGGTGGTGGGGGGTGTGCAGGGGGACTTGCCCCCCAGCTTACAGCATTTAAATGGTTTGTTTTTGTAAGTTGTTGTGTTTTATTACATTTTCGATATTTCAAGACTTCGATTATATGGTGCTGACCATATCTAATTCAAAGTTTTGAATATTCGATAATGTAATATGGACCCCACCAATCATTGACTTAAAGCAGCACATAAAAATAAAAGTATAAGAAATAAATAACATTTATATAGTCATAAAAATATATCCATGGTATATCCATCAAATATATATATAAAACATAAAAACAATGATAATGATAACCTTAAGTTTAATTATGTCCTGAGGCCCCATCCTTTCAAAATGATTCTGAGTGGCACCTTTTCATTGAGTCCACTCCCCTGATCTGCTCTTAACCTTATCATCCATTTGACCTCCCTAGTTTCAGTAAGGTTCCTCACATCACCACCCCAAATGTTAGGTTGTATTCTATCAATGACCATGAACCAAAATATATGCTGTGGATTAGTATTCACAATATGTTTAGAAAGAGCATTGTTTGCAGAGACACAGTGTATACTGTACAAATGTTCCCTAATCCTGTCTTTTAAGGCTCTGTCCATTTTTGCCAACATAAAATCATGGCAAATTAGACAGTAGGCAAGATAAGCGACATGTGTAGTTAAGCATGTGTCTCCTTTCTTAAAATAATACTTATATGGATGTTCAAAACTTCCACTGCTATCTAAATAACCACAGTAGTTACATTTACCACAGGGTAAAGTTGCACTCCCTTCCTCACATGTGTCAATACTATGTCTGTCTGGATAACATAAAAGCCTTTTTAAATTTTTCTTATTTTTAAACATAAAACATTGGGCATCACCCACTATCTTTTTTATACTAGAGTCAATAGTTAATATACTCCAATGTTTCTTAATAAGTCCTGTGATCATTCTACTGTCTATGGTAAAGGACAGTGGAACTGAAGTTAGTATGAGTATCAGATCCAGTCATGGTTTAAACCTAAGCACTGCCAGACACTTACACTGTATGCAATAAATGCAGGAGTATATGATGCAACAGTCAATTAATTGTTGATGAGAATGGCCTAAGTATGATGCATAACTATGGCTTTTACAACTTTGGTTCAAAGACATTGATGTCAGTCCCAGGAAATGCTGTCTGCATATGTAAATTAATGTGAAATGTTTAGTATAAAGGTATTATCTCCAGTGATCTCTATATTGTTGTTTTTACCTCAGGTAAATTTGTAAAAGGGGGGGTAGTTTTGCAAATTTTCAGCTCACCACTGGTCAGTACATGTAGCTACATACTGGTGTGTTAGACCTGTTGGCCAGCTGTGTCCAGGAATAAAGGAAAAATTGATCAGCATGCCCAGTTTTGGTGCATTTTTGAATATTTTACTGAGAATGCACCTTTGGACAAAACCACAAATAGCTTGAAAACATGCCTGAGTAAAGTACCTCTGTCTTTAAGGTGACGGCAGTGATAAACCCAAAAAGAAAAGTATAAGGTGTATTGTAAGAGGAAGTGTAAATAATGGTATGGGCAAAATCCATCTTCCAAGATTTACCTTCAAAGAAAGCTGCTGAGACAGCAGATTTGACACTCTTGTGCAAGAATTCACAAAAAGTGGTCACATAGCACAATCTGGATGTTAAATGAAGGGTACAAAGACCTGAACAACTCTTAGAGTTTAACTGTTTAGATTTGTAATGAAGCAGAAGAAAGATCATTACAGAAATGTAACATGATTTGATATAGTAGTTTACATGAGAGATAACGGTTCAGTGTACAAACTGAAACATTAATTATTCAAGAGTCAGGTTCTGTGCAGAATTGGTAACCTAGGGTAAGAAATGTATTTAGAACAAGCTGATAAATATATTTATACTTTTATCACAAGCCTGCATACATAGTGGGAGTACTTTGTGGCACACTTAACACTTTATAATACTGTGGCTGTTCAGATAATGTGATCTTGAGAATTCTGTGGTAAGTGAGGGAGGGTGGTAGAGTCAGTTATGCAAGAACAGTAGTATGAAATGCTCTTATTAAACATGTATTGTTAGGAATAATGCAGATTAGTGCAACTGGGTTTAAAAATAAACAGTTGAGTGAGAGAGACGGGAAAAAGCTGATGAGACTTGGGGTTGTGGATTATTGCAGATGCAGATCAAGTGTATGAAAGTGGATTAAAGATAATTGTTACAGGGCTGGAAGAGAAACATGGTAGATGTGGGACTTACTTCAAGATGTAGCAATTTCAACATATTTTTTAAGAGTTAAAACTTGTTAATACATTAAGGAAGAATGGGACAGTAGAAAGTAAGGCTGGTCAAAAGCAGAAGTGCCTAAGTGATGTACAAAGAAACAGTGTGCAAGAGAAGGGGAGAGCCATATATGTCTACCCTTTGAAGTACGAGAGGGAAATGGATGTAGGTAGAAGAGCAGTAGTAAAAAACTGGGGTGGGCTGAGGAGGGGAGAATCATTACCACAGGGGAAGATCATAGAGTTCAGAACGAACCCCACAGTTCCATGTAATTAGGGAGCATAGTAAGGAGTGCAAAGAATTAAAGAGGGGAGAATATTAAGAGCCGAGCTGTTTGAGGGAAAGATTACAGAGTACAAACCTGTCATAAACTACATGGAAGCATTTAAAGGTAAGGTGAAAGTTATGTATAGTAGAAGGAAACATTATGGTATGATCTAACTGAACAGTAAACTATGGTGTTGAATGAAACTGTAAAAAGGGATAGGTAAGGACAAACTTAGAATTTGAAATTTAGATGTTCATTTACAAGGTGAAGTCAAAAGTATGAAATTAAATGATGCATGCACTTAGAAAATGAAGGTAATAAAAAGCTTATAAAAAGGAAAGTGGCTTATAAAACACTTTAATAATTATGAAAAGAACTAAGATATAGTACATTGTTTGAAAATTAGCTACAACAGTTTTTTCAGACCTTTGATCAAATAAAAAAAAACAGGAATGTCACATCCTGTGGCACCAAATACACAGCATGTAACCAAAAAGAAAACCTTATTAACAATGACTACCACTGAAAAACTACAACTCCACCAACTTCGTCCTGGTGTCTGTGGCAGTGCCACTGGAGGTAATAGCACTACCCTCCAAGAGAGTGACCACACAGACCACTGCTGATGTACCAAGTTTGCTCCACAAACAAATCTATTGGGAAGGTAGCCTTAAGTATATGCAGTGTTACCAGGATGAGGCCCTAGACAATGATGGGTGGGGACCTGTGTCGTGCCGTTGGGAGAACTCTGTTAGATGTTACAGAAAGTGGTAACGCAAATGGCTATAAATAACATAAAAAACAGCCATCAAATAAATAAAATGGAAAAAAAGGATAGTGACAAAGATGAAGAGAGTGGGGCAAAAAAAAAATGACACTATTGCTACTCTTCCAGATGACTATTCTGACTGCTGCTTATTGTTGAAATTTGTTAAATGTTACATATGCTATTAAACTCACCTTAGATAGTTCTGCCTAGGTATATAATCTCAAAACCCTATTGTAGGATGTGAGGGCAGGTGTACAGTGTCACTGTCCCCATAGCCATAACAGGGTGAAGGCTACAAATGTAGACTGGGAATGTTGGTTGTAATATGCTGTAGAGTGTATGGAGGGTTGTTGCATGCCAGGTGCACTTGCACAATGATAACACCTATGTAATCCAACATCCATATGAAGGCACTGTGCTACACCACAGCCAGACAAGTAAGTGTCCAAAAGACATAACTTGATCTTGTCAAAGACCATTATATAATATACAACACACCAGTGAACTCAACATGGATGAAGCACAGCAAATATGACAGATAAAACCATTACCAATGTGGGCATATGTTAAAGTGATGAATGGGCAATACCAGCACCAACCACTCATCACAGACTCCAACTCAATACCCCCAAATAACTTCCTTATGGACTCCTCTACCCTAACAAACTCAGAATTAGACCATGTCACAGTGCAGCAATGTGGAAACCCCTCTGCATAGCAACTACTGTGAGGCAGTGATTTTTCAGTGCATGAAGCAGAGCTGGTCATCTCTCCTACAAAATAACACAGATTCTGCACCCAGTCCAGATCCCCAGTGTACCACCCCACCCAACTTCACTGTAGAAAGCTGTTTGATGCTTTTGTAGCAATCCGTTGTTTTCCTACAGATTCATAGGTTCATAGTTTCATAGAGTAGTATTAGGCTAACTGCCTATTTGGACAGTTTTAAGCCTAACCAAATACCCAATGTGAGAATTAAACCCTCCACCTTGTGTCTGTAAGGTAAAAACCTTAACCATTATGCATCCTCCCACTTCCACTCCCACTGTGATATCAATACATGAAAGAGTATGCTGCAGGAAGTCTCACTCATGCCCTGCCCCATATCTCTTGGCATTTGCCCAGTTCTCCTCACTTTTGCCATGCTACTGTAGTAGTATAGCTTAATTAGGAGATGAATTAAACATGCAAATCATGGAAATTAATTCAAACAAATCATAATGAGGGTGCTAAAAGTTTTAACACCGGGCAGCAAAAGCCCCAGCATTTACTGTAGGCCTCATTGTACTATTTTAGCAACATGATATTGATCACTGCAAGCAAACAGCTCAAAAAAAAGTAAGTGAATGAGAAATGAGGTGGGTTGATGTAATGGTTAAAGTGTTTATCTCCAAAGCCCAAGGTACATAGTTTGATTCTCACTTTGGAGGAAAGTGACTATCCCTCAAATAGCCTGCAAGGGCAGTTAGCCTAGTACTTACCTATAAGCCTAATACTGTTTGCTTCATTTTTGTTTTACTACTACTACTACTACTACTACTGCTACTACTACTACTACTACTACTACTACTACTGCTGTTTTGCTTCTCTGTTGTATGATGACATATATGACAGTGTGTAATACTGTAGTAGGTTAAGTTGTTAGGTGTAAATGACAATAATGGTGCCACTGTATGGAGGACTGTTTACAGGGCAGGATCTATTGCCATTGCAGGAGAAAGTAAAGGGTATGCAATGTGCTAGTGTCAGGACAATACCATTCTGACTGCTGTCTCCTAGTAGACTGTGCAGGTAACATAGTCCAACCAGCAGGCTGAGGAATGAGATAATGTATGTACTGATGATCTCCATCACATTGACATTTAATATGCATATAAAACATCCATATTGCATTCCAGCTTTTACTTTGCATATAACATCATGGATCTATTGTTTTTACCCCAGATTGAGAAGGAAATAGATCCATCTGGACCAATGCACTAACTTAGTTAACAAATTCAAAATAAATGAATAAATAATGATATAGAAGGGATAGGTGGTATTCTGCAGGCAGATAATTACAACCACAGTTGTGGCATTAATGTTGTGTTGACCTTTAAGTGCAGCTGTCCTATACCTACCTCTGTCAATGAACTGTGATTATTGTTATTTCTCCTGTGAGTGTTGTGCCTTGTGTTATTATTCTTTGCTAATATTTCTCCTGTGAGTATTGTACCTTGTGTTATTATTTTTTGCTGATATTTCTGTTGTGAGTGTTGCACCTTGCATTATTATTCTTTGCTGATATTGCTGTTGTGAGTGTTGTACCTTGTGTTATTATTCTTTGCTATTTCACCTGTGAGTGTTGCACCTTGTGTTATTATTGTTTGCTGATATTGCAGTTGTGAGTGTTGTATCTTGTTTTATTATTCTTTACTGATATTTATCCTGTGAGTGTTGTACCTTGTGTTATTTTTCTTTGTTGATATTGCTGTTGTGAGTGTTGTACCTTGTGTTATTATTCTTTGCTGATATTTCACCTGTTAGTGTTGTACCTTGTGTTATTATTGTTTGCTGATATTTCTCCTATGAGTGTTGTACCTTGTGTTATTATTTTTTGCTTGTATTTCTGCTGTGAGTATTGCCCCTTGTGTTATTATTCTTTGCTGATATTTCTGCTGTTAGTGTTGTAACTTGTGTTATTATTCTTTGCTGATATTTCTGCTGTAAGTGTTGCACCTTGTGTTATTATTGTTTGCTGATATTGCTGCTGTGAGTGTTGTACCTTGTGTCATTATTCTTTGCTGATATTGCTGCCATGAGTGTGGTACCTTGTGTTATTATTGTTTGCTGATATTTCTGCTGTGAGTGTTGTACCTTGTGTTATTATTCATTGCTGATATTTCTCCTGTGAGTGTTGTACCTTGCATTATTATTCTTTTCTGATATTTTACCTGTGAGTGTTTTACCTTGTGTTATTATTTTTTGCTTGTATTTCTGCTGTGAGTGTTGCCCCTTGTTTTATTATTCTTTGCTGATATTTCTGCTGTTAGTGTTGTACCTTGTGTTATTATTGTTTGCTGATATTGCTGCTGTGAATGTTGTATCTTGTGTTATTATTTTTTGCTGATATTGCTGCCGTGAGTGTGGTACCTTGTGTTGTTATTGTTTGCTGATATTTCTGCTGTGAGTGTTGTACCTTGTGTTATTATTCTTTGCTGATATTTCTCCCGTGAGTGTTGTACCTTGTGTTATTATTCTTTGCTGATATTTCACCTGTGAGTGTTGTACCTTGTGTTATTATTGTTTGCTGATATTTCTGCTGTGAGCGTTGTACCTTGTGTTATTATCGCTTGCTGATATTTCTCTTAAAAGTGTTGTACCATGTGTTATTATTCTTTTCTTGTATTTCTGCTGTGAGTGCTGCACCTTGTGTTATTATTATTTGCTGATATTTCTGCTGTTAGTGTTGTACCTTGTGTTATTATTCTTTGCTGATATTGCTGCTGTGAGTGATGTATCTTGTGTTGTTATGCTTTACTGATATTGCTACTGTGAGTGTTGCACCTTCTGTTATTATTGCTTGCTGATATTTCTGCTGTGAGTGTTACACCTTGTGTTATTATGGTTTGCTGATATTGCTGCTGTGAGTATTGTACCTTGTGTTATTATTCTTTGCTGATATTGCTGCTGTGAGTGTGGTACCTTGTGTTATTATAGTTTGCTGATATTTCTGCTGAGAGTGTTGTACCTTGTGTTATTATTCTTTGCTGATATTTCTCCTGTGAGTGTTGTACCTTGTGTTATTATTCTTTGCTGATACTTCTCCTATGAGTGTTGTACATTGTGTTATTATTCTTTGCTGATACTTCTCCTATGAGTGTTGTACCTTGTGTTATTATTCTTTGCTGATACTGGTGCTGTGAGTGTTGCACCTTGCATTATTATTCTTTCTGATAATTCTCCTGTGAGTGTTGTATCTTGTGTTATTACTGTTTGCTGATATTTCTGCAGTGATCTTTGTACCTTGTGTTATTATTGTTTGATCATATTTCTGCTGTGAGTGTTGTAGCTTGTATTTTTCTTTGTTGATATTGGTGCAGTGAGTGTTGTACCCTGTGTTAATATTCTTTGCTATTTCACCTGTTAGTGTTGTACCTTGTGTTTTTATTCTTTGCTGATATTTTTGCTGTGAGTGTTGTACTTTGTGTTATTATTTTTGGCTATTTCTCCTGTGTGTGTTCTACCTTCTGCTATTATTGTTTGCTGATATTTCTGCCGTGGCCATTGTAGTTTGTGTTATTATTGTTTGCTGATATTTCTCCTGTGAGTGTTGTAGCTTGTGTTATTATTCTTTGCTGATATTTCTATTGTGAGTGGTGCACCTTGTGTTATTATTCTTTGCTGGTATTTCTGCTGTGAGTGTTGTACCTTGTTTTATTATTGTTTGGTGATATTTCTCCTCTGAGTGTTGTACCTTGTGTTACTATTCTTTGCTGATATGTCTCCTGTGAGAGTTGTACCATGTATTATTATTGTTTGCTGATATTTCTGCTGAGTGTTGTACTTTGTGTTTATATTCTTTGCTGATAGTTCTGCTGTGGGTGTTGTACCTTGTGTTATTAATGTTTCCTGATATTTTGCCAGTGAGTGCTGTACTTTGTGTTATTATTTTTTGCTATTGTTCCTGTGTATGTTGTACCTTGTGTTGAAATTGTTTGCTGATATTTTTCTTTAGACTTCTGTACCTTGTGTTATTATTTGTTGCTGATATTAATGCTGTGTGTGTCACACCTTGTATTATTATTCTTTGCTGATATTGGTGCTGTGAGTGTTGTACCTTGTGTTATTATTCTTTGTTGATATTTCTGCTGTGAGTGTTGCACCTTGTGTTATTATTTTTTTGCTGATATTCCTCCTGTGTGTGTTCTACCTTCTGTTATTATTGATTATTGATATTTCTGCTGTGACCATTGTAACTTGTGTTATTATTGTTTGATTATATTTCTCCTGTGAGTGTTGTAGCTTTTGTTATTATTATTTGCTGATACTTCTCCTGTGAGTGTTGTACGTTGTGTTATTATTCTTTGCTGATATTGGTGCTTTGAGTATTGTACTTTGTGTTATTATTCTTTGCTGATAATTCTCCTGTGAGTATTGTACCTTGTGTTACTATTCTTTGCTGATACTTCTCCTGTGAGTGTTGTACCTTGTGTTATTATTCTTTGCTGATATTGGTGCTTTGAGTGTTGCACTTTGTGTTATTATTCTTTGCTGATATTGGTGCTGTGAGTGTTGCACCTTGCGTTATTATTCTTTCTGATATTTCTCCTGTGAGTGCTGTATCTTGTGTTATTATTGTTTGCTGATATTTCTGCAGTTAGCTTTGTACCTTGTGTTATTATTGTTTGATTATATTTCTGCTGTGAGTGTTGTAGCTTGTATTTTTCTATGCTGATATTTGTGCTGTGAGTGTTGTACCTTGTGTTAATATTCTTTGCTGATATTTCTCCTGTGAGAGTTGTACCTTGTGATTTATTCTTTGCTGATATTGGTGCTTTGAGTGTTGTACCTTGGGTTATTATGTTTGGCTATTTCGCCTGTGTGTGTTCTACCTTCTGCTATTATTGTTTGCTGATATTTCTGCCGTGGCCATTGTAGCTTGTGTTATTATTGTTTGCTGGTATTTCTCCTGTGAGTGTTGTAGCTTGTGTTATTATTCTTTGCTGATATTTCTATTGTGAGTGGTGCACCTTGTGTTATTATTCTTTGCTGGTATTTCTGCTGTGCGTGTTGTACCTTGCTTTATTATTGTTTGGTGATATTTCTCCTGCGAGTGTTGTACCTTGTGTTACTATTCTTTGCTGATATGTCTCCTCTGAGTGTTGTACCATCTATTATTATTGTTTGCTGATATTTCTGCTGTAAGTGTTGCACCTTGTGTTATTATTGTTGCTGATATTTCTGTTGAGTGTTGCACTTTGTGTTTATATTCTTTGCTGATAGTTCTTCTGTGGGTGTTGTACCTTATGTTATTAATGTTTCCTGATATTTTGCCAGTGAGTGTTGTACTTTGTGTTATTATTCTTTGCTATTTTTCCTGTGTGCGTTGTACCTTGTGTTGATATTGTTTGCTGATATTTCTCTTTAGAGTGCTGTACCTTGTGTTATTATTTTTTGCTGATATTAATGCTGTGTGTGTCACCCCTTCTATTATTATTCTTTGCTGATATTGGTGCTGTGAGTTTTGTACCTTGTGTTATTATTCTTTGTTGATATTTCTCTTATGAGTGTTGCACCTTGTGTTATTATTTTTTGCTGATATTCCTCCTGTGTGTGTTCTACCTTCTGTTATTATTGATTATTGATATTTCTGCTGTGACCATTGTAGCTTGTGTTATTATTGTTTGATGATATTTCTCCTGTGAGTGTTGTAGCTTTTGTTATTATTATTTGCTGATAATTCTCATGTGAGTGTTGTACCTTGTGTTATTATTCTTTGCTGATACTTCTCCTGTGAGTGCTGTACCTTGTGTTATTATTCTTTGCTGATATTGATGCTTTGAGTGTTGTACTTTGTGTTATTATTATTATTGGCTGATAATTCTCCTGTGAGTGTTGTAGCTTGTGTTATTATTGTTTGCTGATATTTTTGCTCTTAGCATTGTACCTTGTGTCATTATTAATTGATGATATTTCTGCTGTGAGTGTTGTAGCTTGTGTTTTTCTTTGCTGATATTGGTGCTTTGAGTGTTGTACCTTGTGTTAATATTCATTGCTGATATTTCTCCTGTGCGTGTTGTACTTTGTGTTTTTATTCTTTGTTGATACCTCTGCTGTGAGTGTTGTACCTTGTATTATTATTTTTGCTGATAGTTCTCCTGTGTGTGTTCTACCTTCTGTTATCATTGTTGACTAATATGTCTGCTGTTACCATTGTAGCTTGTGTTATTATTGTTTGCTAATATTTCTCCTGTGTTGCAGCTTTTGTTATGATTATTTGCTGATATTTATATTGCGTGTGGTGCACCTTGTCTTATTATTCTTTGCTGATGTTTCTGCTCTGAGTGTTGCACTTTGTGTTATTATTCTTTGCTGATATTTCTCCTGTGAGTGTTGTACCTTGCGTTATTATTCTTTGCTTGTATTTCTGCTGTGAGTGTTGGTCCTTGTGTTTTTTATTCTTTGCTGGTATTTCTCCTGTGAGTGCTGTACCTTGTGTTTTTATTCTTTGCTTGTATTTCTGCTGTGAGCGTTGTAACTTGTTCCTATTGTTTGCTAATATTTCTTCTGTGAGTGTTGTACCTTGTCTTATTATTGTTTGCTGATATTTCTGCTGTGAGTGTTGTACATTGTGCTATCATTCTTTGCTGATAGCTCTTCTGTGAGTGTTGTACCTTGTGTTATTATTGTTTGCTGATATTTCTCCTGTGATCGTTGTACCTTTTGTTTCTATTGTTTGCTAATATTTCTTCTGTGAGTGATGTACCTTGTCTTATTATTGTTTGCAGATATTTCTGCTGTGAGTGTTGTACCTTGTGTTACTATTGTTTTCTGATATTTCTCTTGTGAGTGTTCTACCTTCTGTTATTATTGTTTGCTGATATTTCTGCTGTGACCATTATTGCTTGTGTTATTTTTGTTTGCTGATATTTCTCATGTGAGTGTTGTACCTTTTCTTATTATTCTTTGCTGGTATGTCTGCAGAGAGTGTTGCACCTTGTGTTATTATTCTTTGCTGATGTTTCTGCTGTGAGTGTTGCACATTGTGTTATTATTGTTTGCTGATATTGCTGCTGTGAGTGTTCTACCTTGTGTTACTATTCTTTGTTGATATTTCTGCTGTGAGTGCTGCACCTTGTTTTAATATTCTTTCCTGATATTGCCACTGTGAGTGTTGTACCTTGTGTTATTATTCTATGCTGATATTTCTCTTCTGAGTGTTGTACCTTGTGTTATTATTGTTTGATGATATTTCTCCTGTAAATGTGTTGTCCCTTGTGTTATTATTGTTTGCTGATATTAATTCAGTGAAGGTTGTACTTTGTATTATAATTCTTTGCTGATATTGGTGCTGTGAGTTTTGTACCTTGTGTTTTTATTCTTTGATGATATTTCTCTTGTGAATGTTGTACCTTCTGTTATTATTGTTTGCTGATATATCTCCTGTGAGTGTTTTCCCTTGCGTTATTATTGTTTGCTGATATTAGTGCTGTGAGTGTTGTGCTTTGTGTTATTATTCTTTGATGATATTTCTCTTGTACATGTTGTAACTTGTGTAATTATTGTTTGATGATATTTCTACTGTGAGTGCTGTACCTTCTGTTATTATTGTTTGCTGATATTTCTCCTGTGAGAATTGTAGCTTAGGTTATTATTGTTTGCTGATATTTCTCCCATGAGTGTTGTATCTTGTGTTATATTTATTTGCTGATATTTCTGCTGTGAGTGTTGCACCTTTTGTTATTATTCTTTGCTGGTGTTTCTGCTGTGATTTTTGCACTTTTTGTTGTTTGCTGATATTGCTGCTCTGAGTGTTGTACGTTGTTTTATTATTCTTTGCCTATATTTCTGCTGTGAACATTGCAAGTTGTGTTTTTATTGTTTGCTGATTTTGTTGCTGTGAGGGTTGTACTTTGTGTTATTATTCTTTGCTGATATTTCTCTATGAGTGTTATACCTTGTGTTATTATTCTTCAATGATTTTTATGCAGTGTCCAGTTTACCTTGTGTTATTGTTCACTGATATTGCTGGTGTGAGTGTTGTGCCTTGTGTTATTATCCTTTGCTGATTTTTTTGCTGTGAATGGTTTGCCTTGTGTTATTATTCTTAGCTGATATTTCTCCTGTGAGTGATATAACTTCTGTTATTTATCTTTGCTGATATTTCTTCTGAGTGTTGTACCTTGTGTTATTATTCTTTGCTGATATTTCTGCTGTGAGTGTTGTACCTTGTGTTAATATTCTTTGCTGATAGTTCTGCTGTGAGAGTTGTACCTTGTGTTATTATTCTTTGCTGATATTTTTGCTGTGAGTTTTGCACCTTGTGTTATTCTTTGCTGATGTTTCTGCTGTGAGTATTGCACACTGTGTTATTATTGTTTGCTGATATTGCTGCTGTGTGAGCTCTACCTTGTGTTACTATTCTATGCTGATATTTCTGCTGTGAGTGTTGCACCTTGCGTTATTATTCTTTGCTGATATTGCTACTGTGAGTGTTGTACCTAGTGTTATTTTTGCTTTGTGATATTTCTGCTGTGAGTGTTGTAGCTTGTGTCAGTATTATTTGCTGATATTGCCACTGTGAGTGTTGTACCTTGTGTTATTATTCTTTTATGATATTTCTCCTGTGAGTGTTATAGCTTGTGTAATTATTGTTTGCTGATATTTCACCTGTGAGTGTTATCCCTTGTGTTATAATTGTTTGCTGATATTAATGCTGTGAGTGTTGTACCTTGTCTTTTTATTCTTTGCTGATATTTCTATTGTGTGTGCTCTACCTTCTGTTATTACTGTTTGCTGATATTTCTGCTGTAACAGTTGTAGCTTGTGTTATTATTTGTTTGCTGATATTTCTCCTGTGAGTGTTGTATTTTGTGTTATTATTGTTTGCTGATATAGCTGCTTGGAGTGTTGTACCTTGTATTATGATTCTTTGCTGGTATTTCTCCTGTGAATGTTGTAGCTTGCATTATTATTGCTTGCTGATATTTCACCTGGGAGTGTTCTCCCTTGTGTTAATATTATTTGCTGATATTATTGTTTGCTGATATTTCTCCTGTGAGTGTTGTAGCTTTATTATTATTATTTGCTGATATTTGTATTGTTAGAGGTGCACCTTGTGTTATTATTCTTTGCTGATGTTTCTGCTGTGAGTGTTGTACTTTGTGTTATTATTCTTTGCTGGTATTTCTCCTGTGAGTGTTGTAGCTTGCATTATTATTGCTTGCTGATATTTCACCTGGGAGTGTTCTCCCTTGTGTTGATATTATTTGCTGATATTGCTGCAGTGAGTGTTGTACCTTGTTTTATTATTCTTTGCTGATATTTCTCCTGTGAGTGTTGTACCTTGTGTTATTATTTTTTGCTGATATTTCTGCTGTGAGTGCTGCAACTTGTGTTATTATCATTTGCTGATACTTCTCCTGTGAGTGTTGTACCTTGTGTTATTATTCTTTGCTGATATGTCTCCTGTGAGTGTTGAAGCTTGTGTTATTATTGTTTGTTGATATTTCTGCTGTGCGCATTGTACCTTGTGTTATTATTGTTTGCTTATATTTTTGCTATGAGTGTTGTACCTTTTGTTATTATTCTTTGCTTTTATTTCTGCTGCGAGTGTTGCACCTTGTGTTATTTTTTTTTGCTACTTCTGCTGTTACTGTTGTACCTTGTGATATTATTGTTTGCTGATATTTCTGCTGGGAGTGTTGCATCTTGTGTTATTTTTGTTTGTTGATATTGCTGCAGTAAGTTTTGTACCTTGTGTTTTTATTCTTTTCTGATATTGAAGCTGTTAGTGTTGTACCTTTTGTTGTTATTCTTTGCTGATATTGGTGCTTTGAGTGTTGTACTTTGTGTTATTATTTTTTGCTGATAATTCGCTTGTGAGTGTTGTACCTTGTGTTATTATTGTTTGCTGATATTTTTGCTGTGAGCATTGTACCTTGTGTTATTATTGTTTGATGATATTTCTGCTGTGAGTGTTGTAGCTTGTGTTTTTCTTTGCTGATATTGGTGCTTTGAGTGTTGTACCTTGTGTTAATATTCTTTGCTGATGTTTCTCCTATGAGTGTTGTACCTTCTGTTATCATTGTTTGCTAATATTTCTGCTGTGACCATTGTAGCTTGTGTTATTATTGCTTGCTGGTATTTCACCTGTGAGTTTTGCAGCTTGTGTTATTATTATTTGCTGATATTTATATTGTGTGTGGTGCACCTTGTCTTATTATTCTTTGCTGATGTTTCTGCTGTGAGTGTTGCACTTTGTATTATTATTGTTTGCTGATATTTCTCCTGTCTGTGTTCTACCTTTTGTTATCATTGTTTGCTAATATTTCTGCTGTGACTGTTGTAGCTTGTGTTATTATTGTTTGCTGATATTTCACCTGTTAGTGTTGCAGCTTGTGTTATTATTATTTGCTGATATTTATATAGTGTGTGGTGCACCTTGTCTTAATATTCTTTGCTGATGTTTCTACTGCGAGTGTTGGAGGTTGTGTTATTATTCTTTGCTGATATTTCTCCTGTGAGCATTGTACCCTGTGTTATTATTCTTTGCTTGTATTTCTGCTGTGATTTTTGCATCTTGTGTTATTATCCTTTGCTGATAATTCCAGCTGTTAGTGTTGCACCTTGTGTTATTATTCGTTGGTGCTATTGCTGCTGTGACTGTGGTACCTTGTGTTATTATTGTTTGCTGATATTTCTGCTGTGAGTGTTGCACCAAGTATTATTATTGTTTGCTGATTTTTCTGTTGTGATTGTTGTATCTTGTGTTATTATTCTTTGCTAATAGCTCTGCTGTGAGTGTTGTACCTTGTGTTATTATTGTTTGCTAATATTTCTGCTGTGAGTATTGCACTTTGTGTTACTATTGGTTTCTTATATTTCTCTTGTGTGTGTTCAAATTTCTGTAATTATTGTTTGCTAATATTTCTGCTGTGACCATTGTAGCCTGTGTTATTAGTGGCTGATATTTCTCCTTTGAGCATTGTACCTTGTCTTATTAGTCTTTGCTTGTATTTCTGCTGAGAGTATTGCGCATTGTGTTATTATTGTTTGATATTGCCACTGTGAGTGTTCTACCTTGTGTTACTATTCTTCATTGATATTTCTGCTGTGAGTGCCCCACCTTGTTTTAACATTCTTGTACCTTGTGTTATTATTGTTTACTGATATTTCTCCTGTGAGTGTTGTATCTTGTGTTATTATTGTTTGCTGATATTTCTCCTGTAAATGTGTTGTCCCTTGTTTTATTATTGTTTGCTGATATTAATGCAGTGAGTGTTGTACTTTGTATTATAATTCTTTGCTGATATTTGTGCTGTGAGTGTTGTACCTTGTGTTATTATTCTTTGATAATATTCTCCTGTGAGTGTTGTACCTTGTGTTATTATTGTTTACTGATATTTCTGCTTTGAGCTTTGTACCTTGTATTATTATTGTTTGCTGATATATCTCTTGTGAGTGTTGTCCCTTGTGTTTTTATTCTTTGCTGATATTGGTGCTATGAGTGGTTTACTTTGTGTTATTTTTCTTTAATGATATTTCTCCTGTGAATGTTGTACCTTGTGTTATTATTGTTTACTGATATTGCTGCGCTGAGTGTTCCACATTGTGTTACTATTCTTTGCTGATATTTTTGCTGTGAGTGTTGCACTTTGTTATATTATTCTTTGCTGATATTGCTCCTGTGAGTGTTGTACCTTGTGTTATAATTTTTTACGGCTATATCTCCTGTGAGTGTTTTCCCTTGTGTTATTATTGTTTGCTGATATTAGTGTTGTAAGTGTTGTGCATTGTCTTATTATTCTTTGATGATATTTCTCTTGTAAATGTTGTATCTTGTGTTATTATTGTTTACTGATATTTCTGCTGTAAGCGCTTTACCTTGGGTTATTATTATTGGATGATATTTCTTCTGTGAGTGTTGTACTTTCTGTTATTATTGTTTGCTGATATTTCTGCTGTGAGAATTGTAGCTTGGGTTATTATTGTTTGCTGATATTTCTCATGTGAGTGTTGTACCTTGTGTTATTATTCTTTGCTGGTGTTTCTGCTGTGAGTGTTGCACCTTGTGTTATTATTTCTGCTGATGTTTCTGCTGTGAGTGTTGCACATTGTGTTGTTATTGTTTGCTGATATTGCTGCTGTGAGTGTTGTAGCTTTTGTTATTATTATTTGCTGATATCGTTATATTGAGAGGTGCACCTTGTGTTATTATTCTTTGCTTATGTTTCTGCTGTGAGTGTTGTACCTTGTGTTATTATTCTTTGCTGATATTTCTCCTGTGAGTTTTGAACCTTGTGTCATTATTGTTTGCTGATATTTCTGCTGTTAGTATTGTACCTGGTGTTATTATGGTTTGCTGATATTTTTCCAATGAGTGTTGTACCTCGTGTTATTATTCTTTGCTTTTATTTCTGCTGTGAGTTTTGCACCTTGCGTTTTTTTTTCTTTGCTGATATTTCTGCTGTTAGTGCTGTACCTTGCCTTTTTATTCTTTGCTGATATTCCTGCTCTGAGTGTTGTATCTTATGTTTGTATTCTTTGCTTATATTGCTGCTGTGAGTGTTGCACCTTGTGTTATTATTGGTTGCTGATATTTCTGCTTTGAGTGTTGCATCTTGTGTTATTATTATTTGTTGATATTGCTGCTGTGAGTTTTGTACCTTGTGTTTTTCTTCTTTGCTAGTATTGCTGCTGTGAGTTTTGTACCTTGTGTTATTGTTTGCTGATATTTCCCCTTAGTGTTTTACCTTGTGTTATTTTTCTTTCTGATACTTCTCCTGTGAGTGTTGTACCTTGTTTTATTATTCTTTACTGATATTGGTGCTCTGAGTGTTGTACTTTGTGTTATTATTCTTTGCCAATAACTTGCCTTTGAGTGTTGTACCTTCTGTTATCATTGTTTGCTAATATTTCTGCTGTGACCGTTGTAGCTTGTGTTATTATTGTTTGCTGATATTTCACCTGTGAGTGTTGCAGCTTGTGTTACTATTTGCCAATATTTATATTGTGTGTGGTGCACCTTGTCTTATTATTCTTTGCTGATGTTTCTGCTGTGAGTGTTGCACTTTGTATTATTATTGTTTGCTGATATTTCTCCTGTGAGTGTTGTCCCTTGTGTTATTATTCTTTGTTGATATTGGTGCTATGAGTGGTTTACTTTGTGTTATTATTCTTTACTGATATTTCTCCTGTGAATGTTGTACCTTGTGTTATTATTGTTTGCTGATATTGCTGCTCTGAGTGTTCCACATTGTGTTACTATTCTTTGCTGATATTTTTGCTGTGAGTTTTGCACCTGGTTACATTATTATTTGCTGATACTGCTCCTGTGAGTGTTGTACCTTGTGTTATAATATTTTGCGGCTATATCTCCTGTGAGTGTTTTCCCTTGTGTTATTATTGTTTGCTGATATTAGTGCAGTGAATGTTGTGCCTTGTGTTATTATTCTTTGATGATATTTCTCTTGTAAATGTTGTACCTTGTGTTATTATTGTTTACTGATATTTCTGCTGTAAGTGCTTTACCTTGGGTTATTATTGTTGGATGATATTTCTTCTGTGAGTGTTGTACCTTCTGTTATTATTGTTTACTGATATTTCTGCTGTAAGTGCTTTACCTTGGGTTATTATTGTTGGATGATATTTCTTCTGTGAGTGTTGTACCTTCTGTTATTATTGTTTGCTGATATTTCTGCTATGAGAATTGTAGCTTGGGTTATTATTGTTTGCTGATATTTCTCCTGTGAGTGTTGTGCTTGTGTTATTATTCTTTGCTGATGTTTCTGCTGTGAGTGTTGCACCTTGTGTTATTATTGTTTGCTGATATTGCTGCTGTGAGTGTTCTACCTTGTGTTACTATTCTTTGCTGATATTTCTGCTGTGAATGTTGCACCTTGTGTTATTATTCTTTTCTGATATTGCCGCTGTGAGTGTTGTACCTTTTGTTATTATTCTTTTCTGATATTTCTGCTCTGAGTGTTGTAGCGTGTGCTATTATTCTTTGTTGATATTGCCACTGTGAGTGTCGTACCTTGTGTTATTATTCTTTTCTGATATTTCTCCTCTGAGTGTTGTAGCTTGTGTTATTATTGTTTGCTGATATTTCGCCTGTGAGTGTATTCCCTTGTGTTATAATTGTTTGCTGATATTAATGCTGTGGGTGTTGTACCTTTTCTTACTAGCCTTTGCTGATATTTCTCTTGTGTGTTTTCTACCTTTTGTTATTATTGTTTGCTGATATTACTGCTGTGACCATCGTAGCTTGTGTTATTATTGTTTGCTGATATTTCTCCTGTAAGTGTTGTAGCTTTTGTTATTATTATTTGCTGGTATCATTATATTGAGAGGTGCACCTTGTGTTATTATTATTTGCTGATGTTTCTGCTGTGAGTGTTGCATTTTGTGTTATTATTGTTTGCTGATATTGCTGCTGTGAGTGTTGTACCTTCTGTTATTATTCTTTGCTGCTATTTCTCCTGTGAGTGTTGTAGCTTGCATTATTATTGTTTGCTCATATTTTGCCTGTGAGTGTTCTCTCTTGTGTTAATATTATTTGCTGATATTGCTGCTGTGAGTGTTTTACTTTGTGTTATTATTCTTTGCTGATATCTCTGCTGTGAGTTTTGAACCTCGTGTTATTATTGTTTGTTGATATTTCTGCTGTGAGAATTGTACCTCGTGTTATTATTGTTTGCTGATGTTTTTCCTATGAGTGTTGTACCTTGTTTTATTATTCTTTGCTTTTATTTCTGCTGTGAGTTTTGCACCTTGTGTTTTTTTCTTTGCTGATATTTCTGCTGTTAGTGTTGTACCTTGCATTTTTATTCTTTGCTGATATTCCTGCTCTGAGTGTTGTATCTTATGTTTGTATTCTTTGCTTATATTGCTGCTGTGAGTGTTGCACGTTGTGTTATTATTGCTTGCTGATATTTCTGCTTTGAGTGTTGCATCTTGTGTTATTATTGTTTGCTGATATTGCTGCTGTGAGTTTTGTACCTTGTGTTTTTCTTCTTTGCTGATATTGCTGCTGTGAGTGTTGTACCTTGTGTTATTGTTTGATGATATTTCTCCTTAGTGTTGTACCTTGTGTTATTTTTCTTTCTGATACTTCTCCTGTGAATGTTGTACCTTGTTTTATTATTCTTTACTGATATTGGTGCTTTTAGGGTTGTACTTTGTGTTATTATTCTTTGCTGAAAATACTCCTGTGAGGGTTGTACCTTATGTTATTATTGTTTGCTGATATTTTTGCTGTGAGCATTGTACCTTGTGTTATTATTGTTCATAAGTTCATAGGTTCATAGATTAGTACTAGGCTAACTGCCCTTGCGAGCCAGTTTTAAGCCTAGCCCATTATCCCTTGTGAGACTCAAACCCTGCACCTTGTGTTTGTAAGGCAAACACTTTAACCATTAGGACACCCTCCCTACCCATTAGGCCACCCTCCCCATGTTATTATTGTTTGATGATATTTCTGCTGTGAGTTTTGTAGCTTGTGTTTTTCTTTGCTGATATTGGTGCTTTGAGTGTTGTACCTTGTGTTAATATTCATTGCTGATGTTTCTCCTGTGAGTGTTGCACCTTCTGTTATTATTGTTTGCTAATATTTCTGCTGTGAGCATTGTAGCTTGTGTTATTATTGTTTGCTGATATTTCACCTGTGAGTGTTGCAGCTTGTGTTATTATTATTTGCTGATATTTATATCCCTGCAGTGGTGGTGCTGCGTTAGCGTTGTCGCCTCACAGTTAGACGTTGCCCGTTCGATTATCAGTTAGAGCGTCTTCTTTGTAGCGACATGCATGAATGGGAGCTCCTTCGTTGAAGGCTGTGCATTAGGCCCGGCAAGATAGTACGTAAATATCTACTGCCAATCATTAGCGGACCGGAGTTCCGCTTTGGCGACCCCTAACCGGGAAAAGCCGAAAGTCCCAAACAAATATTGTGTGTGGTGCTCCTTGTCTTATTATTCTTTGCTGATGTTTCTGCTGTGAGTGTTGCACTTTGTGTTATTATTGTTTGCTGATATTTCTCATGAGTGCGTTCTAACTTCTGCTATCATTGTTTGCTAATATTTCTGCTGTGACTGTTGTAGTTTGTGTTATTATTGTTTGCTGATATTTCACCTGTGAGTGTTGCAGCTTGTGTTTTTATTATTTGCTGGTATTTATATTGTGTGTGGTGCACCTTGTCTTATTATTCTTTGCTGATGTTTCTGCTGTGAGTGTTGAACTTTGTGTTATTATTGTTTGCTGATATTGCTGCTGTGAGTGTTGCAGCTTGTGTTATTATTGTTTGCTGATATTTCTCATGTGAGTGTTTCAGCTTGTGTTATTATTAATTGCTGATATTTATATTGTGTGTGGTGCATTGCAGCTTGTGTTATTATTATTTGCTGATATTTATATTGTGTGGTGCACCTTGTCTTATTATTATTTTCTGATGTTTCTGCTGTGAGTGTTGCACTTTGTGTTATTATTGTTTGCTGATACTGCTGCTGTGAGTGTTGTACCTTGTGTTATTATTCTTTGCTGATATGTCTCCTGTGAGTGTTGCACCTTGTGTTATTATTGTTTGCTGATATTTCTCCTGTGAGTGTTGTACCTTGTGTTATTATTCTTTGCTTGTATTTCTGCTGTGGGTGTTGCATCTTGTGTTATTATTCTTTGCTGATATTTCCTACTATTAGTGTTGCACCTTGTGTTATGAGTCTTTGCTGATATTGCTGCTGTGACTGTGGTACATTTTGTTATTATTGTTTGCTGATATTTCTGCTGTGAGTGTTGCACTTTGTATTATTATTGTTTGCTTATTTTTCTGCTGTGAGTGTTGTACCGTGTGTTATTATTCTTTGCTGATAGCTCTGCTGTGAGTGTTGTACCTTGTGTTATTTTTGTTTGCTGATATTTTTGCTGTGAGTGCTGTACCTTGTGTTACTATTGTTTTCTGATATTTCTCTTGTGAGTGTTCTACCTTGTGTTATTATTGTTTGGTGATATTTCTACTGTGACCATTGTAGCTTGTGTTATTGTTTGCTGATACTTCTCCTGTGAGTGTTGTACCTTGTCTTATTATTCTTTGCTTGTATTTCTGCTGATTGTTGCACCTTGTGTTTTTATTCCTTGCTTATGTTTCTGCTGTGAGTGTTGCACATTGTGTTATTATTGTTTGCTGATATTGTTGCTGTGAGTGTTCTACCTTGTTTTACTATTCTTTGTTGATATTTCTGCTTTGAGTGCAGCACCTTGTTTTATTATTCTTTGCTGATATTGCCACTGTGAGTGTTGTAACTTGTGTTATTATTCTTTGCTGATATATGTCTTGTGAGTGTTGTACCTTGTGTTATTATTGGTTGCTGATATTTCTCCTGTAAATGTGTTGTCCCTTGTTTTATTATTGTTTGCTGATATTAATGCGGTGAGTGTTGTACTTTGTATTATAATTCTTTGCTTATATTGGTGATGTGAGTGTTGTACCTTGTGTTATTATTCTTTGATAATATTTCTCCTGTGAGTGTTGTACCTTGTGTTATTATTGTTTACTGATATTTCTGCTTTGAGCTTTGTACCTTGTGTTATTATTGTTTGCTGATATATCTCCTGTGAGTGTTGTCCCTTGTGTTATTATCTTTTGCTGATATCGGTGCTATGAGTGGTTTACTTTGTGTTATTATTCTTTACTGATATTTCACCTGTGAATGTTGTACCTTGTGTTATTATTGTTTGCTGATATTGCTGCTGTGAGTGTTCCACCCTGTATTACTATTCTTTGCTGATATTTCTGCTGTGAGTGTTGCACTTTGTTATATTATTCTTTGCTGATATTGCAGCTGTGAGTGTTGTACCTTGTGTTATTATTCTTTGCTGATATTTTTCCTGTGAGTGTTGTACCTTGTGTTATTATTGTTTGCTGATATATCTCCAGCGAGTGTTTTCCTTTGTGTTATTATTGTTTGCTGATATTAATGCTGTGAGTGTTGTACCTTGTATTATAATTCTTTGCTTATATTAGTGCTGTGAGTGTTTTGCCTTGTGTTATTATTCTTTGATGATATTTCTCTTGTAAATGTTGTACCTTGTGTTATTATTATTATTTACTGATATTTCTACTAAGCGCTTTACCCTGTGTTATTATTGTTTGATAATATTTCTCCTGTGAGTGTTGTACCTTCTGTTATTATTGTTTGCTGATATTTATCCTGTGAGAATTGTAGCTTGGGATACTATTGTTTCTTGATATTTCTCCTGTGAGTGTTGTATATTGTGTTATTTTTCTTTGCTAATATTTCTGCTGTGAGTGTTGCACCTTTTATTATTCTTTGCTGATTTTTCTGCTGTGATTTTTGCACTTTTTGTTATGGTTTGCTGATATTGCTGCTCTGAGTGTTGTACCTTGTTTTATTATTTGCTGATATTTCTGCTGTGAGCATTGCACATTGTGTTATTATTGTTTGCTGATATTGCTGCTGTGAGTGTTGTAACTTGTTTTTTTATTTTTTCTGATATTTTCCTGTGAGTATTATAGCTTGTATTATTATTCTTTGCTGATTTTTCTGCAGTGACAGTGTATCTTTTGTTATTTTTCACTGATATTGCTGGTGTGAGTGTTGTACCTTGTGTTATTATTCTTAGCTGATATTTCTCCTGTGAGTGTTGTAACTTGTGTTCTTTATTTTTGCTGATATTTCATCTGTGAGTGTTGTACTTTGTGTTATTATTGTTTTCTGATATTTCTCCAGTGAGTGTTGTACTTTGTGTTATTATTCTTTGCTATTTCTCCTGTGGGTGTTGTACCTTGTGTTAATATTGTTTGCTGATATTTCTTTTGTGAGTGCTTTACCTTGTGATATTATTTTTTGCTGATATTAATGCTGTGTGTGTTGCTCCTTGTATTATTATTCTTTGCTGATATTGATGCTTTGCATGTTGTACCTTGTGTTATTATTCTTTGTTGATATTTATCCTTTGAGTGTTGCACCTTGTATTATTTTTTTCTGATATTTCTGCTGTGTTTGTTCTACCTTCTGTTATTATTGTTTGCTGATATTTCTGCTGTGGCCATTGTAGCTTGTGTTATTATTGTTTGCTGATATTTCTGCTGTGGCCATTGTAGCTTGTGTTATTATTGTTTGCTGATATTTCTCCCGTGACTGTTGTAGCTTTGTTTATTATTATTTGTTGATATTTTTGTTGTGAGTGATGCACATTGTATTATTAGTGTTTGCTGATATTGCTGTTTTGAGTATTGTACCTTGTGTTATTATTCTTTGCTGGTATTTCTGATGTGAGTGTTGCACCTTGTGTTTTTATTCTTTGCTGGTATTTCTGCTGTGAGTGTTGTACCTTTTGTTATTATTGTTTGGTGATATTTCTCCTTTGAGTGTTGTACATTGCGTTATTATTTTTTGCTGATATATCTCCTGTGAGTGTTGTACTTTGTGTTATCATTGTTTGCTGATATTTCTGCTGTGACTGTTGTAGCTTGTGTTATTATTGTTTGCTGATATTTCTTCCGTGAGTTTTGTAGCTTTGTTTATTATTATTTGTTCATATTTCTATTGTGAGTGGTGCACATTGTGTTATTATTCTTTGCTGATGTTTCTGCTGTGAGTGTTGCACTTTGTGTTATTATTGTTTGCTGATATTGCTGTTTTGAGTGTTGTACCTTGTGTTATTATTTTTTGCTGGTATTTCTGCTGTGAGTGTTGCACCTTGTGGTTTTATTCTTTGCTGGTATTTCTGCTGTGAGTGTTGTACCTTTTGTTATTATTGTTTCGTGATATTTCTCCTGTTAGTGTTGTACATTGTGTTATTATTTTTTGCTGATGTATCTCCTGTGAGTGTTGTACTTTGTGTTATCATTGTTTGCTGATATTTCTGCTGTGAGCATTGTACCTTGTGTTATTGTTTGCTGAGATTTCTCCTGTTAGTTTTGTACATTGTGTTATTATTATTTGCTTGTATTTCTGCTGTGAGTGTTGCACCTAGTGTTATTATTCTTTGCTGATATTTCTGCTCTGAATTTTGTACCTTGTGTTATTATTCTTTGCTGATATTGCTGCTGTGACTGTTGTACCTTGTGTTATTATTGTTTGCTGATATTTCTGCTGTGAGTGTTGCACCTTGTGTTATTGTTTGCTGATATTTCTGCTCTGAGTGTTGTACCTTGTGTTATTATTGTTTGCTGATGTTTCTTTTGTGAGCGTTGTACCTTGTGTTATTATTTTTTTCTGATATTTCTCCTGTGAATGTTGTAACTTGTCTTATTATGCTTATTATTCTTTGTTGATATTTTTGCTGTGAGTGTTGTTCCTTCTGTTATTATTCTTAGCTGATATTTCTCCTGTGAGTGTTGTAATGTGTGTTATTTATCTTCGCTGATATTTCATCTGTGACTTTCGTACTTTGTGTTATTATTGTTTTCTGATATTTCTCCAGTGAGTGTTGTACTTTGTGTTATTATTCTTTGCTATTTCTCCTGTGGGTGTTGTACCTTGTGTTGATATTGTTTTCTGATATTTCTTTTATGAGTGCTGTACCTTGTGTTATTATTTTTTGCTGATATTAATGCTGTGTGTGTTGCACCTTGTATTATTATACTTTGCTGATATTAATGCTTTGCGTGTTGTACCTTGTGTTATTATTCTTTGTTGATATTTCTCCTTTGAGTGTTGCACCTTGTATTATTTTTTTCTGATATTTCTGCTGTGAGTTTTGTACCTTGTGTTATTATTTTTTGCTGGTATTTCTCCTGTATTTGTTCTACCTTCTGTTATTATTGTTTGCTGATATTTCTGCTGTGACCGTTGTAGCTTGTGTTATTATTGTTTGCTGGTATTTCACCCATGAGTGTTGTAGCTTTGTTTATTATTATTTGTTGATATTTTTGTTGTTAGTGGTGCACATTGTGTTAGTATTCTTTGCTGATGTTTCTGCTGTGAGTGTTGCACTTTGTGTTATTAGTGTTTGCTGACATTGCTGTTTTGAGTGTTGTACCTTGTGTTATTATTCTTTGCTGGTATTTCTGCTGTGAGTGTTGCACCTTGTGTTTTTATTCTTTGCTGGTATTTCTGCTGTGAGTGTTGTACCTTTTGTTATTATTGTTTGGTGATATTTCTCCTTTGAGTGTTGTACATTGCATTATTATTTTTTGCTGATATATCTCCTGTGAGTGTTGTACTTTGTGTTATCATTGTTTGCTGATATTTCTGCTGTGAGCCTTGTACCTTATGTTATTGTTTGCTGAGATTTCTCCTGTGATTTGTGTACATTGTGTTATTATTCTTTGCTCGTATTTCTGCTGTGAGTGTTGCACCTAGTGTTATTATTCTTTGCTGATATTTCTGCTCTGAATTTTGTACCTTGTGTTATTATTCTTTGCTGATATTGCTGCTGTGACTGTTGTACCTTGTGTTAGTATTGTTTGCTGATATTTCTTTTGTGAGCGTTGTACCTTGTGTTATTATTTTTTTCTGATATTTCTCCTGTGAATGTTGTACCTTGTCTTATTATGCTTTGATGATATTTCTGCTGTGAGTGTTGTACCTTGTGTTATAATTGTTTTCTGATATTTTTTCTGTGAGTGTTTTACCTACTGTTATTATTGTTTGCTTATATTTCTGCTGTGACCATTGTAGCTTGTGTTATTATTGTTTGCTGATATGTCTCCTTTGAGTGTTGTACTTTGTGTTATTCTTGTTTGCTGATATATCTGCTGTGAGCGTTGTACCTTGTGTTGCTTGCTGTAATTTCTCCTGTGAGTTTTGTACCTTGTGTTATTATTCTTTGCTTGTATTTCTGCTGTGAGAGTTGTACCTTGTGTTATTATTCTTTGCTGATATTTTTGCTGTGAGTGTTGCACCTTGTGTTATTATTCTTTGCTGATGTTTCTGCTGTGAGTGTTGCACATTGTGTTATTATTGTTTGCTGATATTGCTGCTGTGAGTGCTCTACCTTGTGTTACGATTCTTTGCTGATATTGCCACTGTGAGTGTTGTACCTTGTGTTATTATTCTTTTCTGATATTTCTCCTGAGAGTATTGTAGCTTGTGTTATTATTGTTTCCAGATATTTCACCTGGGAGTGTTGTCCCTTGTGTTATTATTGTTTGCTGATATTAATGCTGTGGGTGTTGTACCTTGTCGTATTATTCTTTGCTGATATTTTTCTTGTATGTGTTCTACTTTCTTTTATTATTTTTTGCTGATATTTCTGCTGTGACTGTTGTAGCTTGTGTTATTATTGTTTGCTGATATTTCTCCTGTGAGTGTTGTACCTTGTGTTATTATTCATTGCTGGTATTTCTCCTGTGAGTGTTGTAGCTTGTGTTATTATTGTTTGCTGATATTTTGCCTGTGAGCGGTGTCCCTTGTGATATTATTATTTGCTGATATTAATGCTGTGAGTGTTATACCTTGTCTTATTATTCTTTGCTGATATTTCCCCTGTGAGTTTTGTACCTTGTCTTATTATTTTTTGCTCATATTTCTCTTGTGAGTGTTGTACTTTGTGTTATTCTTCTCTACTGATATTTCTTCTGTGGATGTTGTTCCTTCTGTTAATATTGTTTGCTGATATTTCTCCTGTGAGTGTTGTCCCTTGTGTTATTATCGTTTGCTGATGTTAATGCTGTGAGTGTTGTAGTTTGCATTATACTTTTTTGATGATATTGGTGCTGTGAGTTTTGTATCTTGTGTTATTATTCTTTGATTATATTTCTACATTGAATGCTGTACTTGTGTCATTATTGTTTGCTGATATTCATCCTGTGATCATTGTAGATTGTGTTTTTATTTTTTGCTGATATTTCTCCTGTTAGTGTTGTACCTTGTGCTATTTTTCTTTGCTGATATTTATATTGTGAGTGGTGCACCTTGTGTTATTATTCTTTGCTGATGTTTCTGCTGTGAGTGATGCTCGTTGTGTTTTTATTGTTTGCTGATACTGCTGCTGTGAGTGTTGTACCTTGTGTTATTATTCTTTGCTTGTATTTCTGCTGTGAGTGTTGTACCTTTTGTCATTATTGTTTGGCGATATTTCTCCTTTGAGTGTTGTACCTTGTGTTATTGTTCTTTTCTGATATGTCTCCTGTGAGTGTTGTACCTTGTGTTATTATTCTTTGCTTGTATTTATGCTGTGAGTGTTGCACCTTTTGTTATTGTTCTTTGCTGATATTTCTGCTCTGAGTTTTTTACCTTGTGTTATTATTCTTTGCTGATATTGCTGCTGTGACTGTGGTGCCTTGTGTTATTATTCTTAGCTGATATTTCTACTGTGAGTGTTGGACCTTTTGTTATAATTGTTTACTGATATTTCTGCTGTGAATGCTGTACCTAGTTTTATTATTGTTTTCTGATGTTTCTCCTGTGAGTAATGTACCTTATGTTATTCTTTGTTGATATTTCTCCTGTGAGTGTTGTTCTTTGTGTTATTATTCTTTATTGATATTTCTCCTGTGAGTGTTGTACCTTGTGTTATTATTATTTCCTAATATTTCTATTGTGAGTGGTGCACCTTCTGTTATTATGCTTTGCTGATGTTTCTGCTGTGAGTGTTGCACTTTGTGTTTTTATTGTTTGCTGATACTGCTGCTGTGAGTGTTGTACCTTCTGTTATTATTCTTTGCTTGTATTTCTGCTGTGAGTGTTGTACTTTTTTATTATTGTTTGGTGATATTTCTCTTTGAGTGTTGTACCTTGTGTTATTATTCATTTCTGCTATGTCTCCTGTGAGTGTTGTACCTTTTGTTATTATTCTTTGATTGTATTTCTGTTGTGAGTGTTGCACCTTTTGTTATTGTTCTTTGCTGATATTTCTGCTCTGAGATTTGTACCTTGTGTTATTATTCTTTGCTGATATTGCTGCTGTGACTGTGGTGCCTTGTGTTATTATTGTTTGCTGGTATTTCTGCTGTGAGTGTTGCACCTTGTGCTATTATTGTTTGCTGATATTTCTGCTGTGAGTGTTGTACCTTGTTTTAATATTCTTTGCTGATAGTTCTGCTGTGAGCATTGTACCTTGTGTTATTATTCATTGCTTGTATTTCTGCTGTAAGTGTTTCACCTTTTGTTATTATTATTTGTTGATATTAATGCTCTGAGTTTTGTACATTGTGTTAATATCTTTAGTGATATTACTGCTGTGGCTGTGGTAGCTTGTGTTATTATTGTTTGCTGATATTGCTGCTGTGAGTTTTGTGCCTTGTGTTAATATTCTTTGGTGATAGTTCTGCTGTGAGTGTTGTACCTTGTGTTATTGTTGTTTGCTGATATTTCTCCTGTGAGTGTTGTACCTTCATCATAATCATTATCTTCTTTTGGCTGTTCCATTTAGGTGTTGCCACAGCAGATCATCTGTTTCCATTTCTTCCTGTCCTCTGCATCTTGCTCTGTCACACCAACCACCTGCATGTCCTCTCTCACCACATCCATAATCCCTATCTTAGGCCTTCCTCTTTTCCTGTTACTTGGTAGCTTCATCCTTAGCAACTTTTTTCCCAATATACTCAGCATCCCTCCTCAGCACATGTCAAAACCAAGGTAATCTTGCCTCTCTGGCTTTGTCTCCAAACCTTCCAACCTGGGCTGATCCTCTAATATACTTATTCTTAATCCTGCCACTCTCATCACACCCAGTGCAAATCTTAACATCTTTTACTCTGCCACATCCAGCTCAAAATCCTGTCTTTTTGTCACTGCCACTGTCTCCAACCCATATAACATAGCTGGTCTCACTACTCTCTTGTAGACCTTCCCTTTCACTCTTACAGGTACTCGTCTGTCACAAATCACTCCTGACACTCTTCTCCACCAGCCCATCCTGCCTTTACTCTCTTCTTCACCTCTCTTCCATACTCACCGTTACTCTGAACTATTAATCCCAAGTTTTTAAACTCATCCACATTTGCCACCTCTACTCCTTGCATCCTCACCATTCTTCTATCCTCCCTCTCATTCATACACATATATTCTGTCTTAGTCCTGTTGACCTTCATTCCTCTTCTCTCTAGAGCATATCTCCATCTCTCCAGGGTCTCCTCCACCTGTTCCCTACTCTCACTACAGATCACAATGTCATCTGCAAACATCATAGTCCATGAGGACTCCTGTCAGATCTCGTTTGTCAACCTGTCCATCACCATTGCAAATAAGAAAGGGCTCAGAGCTGATCCTTGATGTAACCCCACCTTCACCTTAAACACATCCGTCACTCCCACAGCAGACCTCACCGCTGTCACACTACCCTTGTACATATCCTGTACCACTCTTGCATACTTCTCTGACACTCCTGACTTCCTCAAACAATACCACAACTCCTCTCTAGGCACCCTGTCATATGTTTTCTCTATGTCTACAAAAACAAAATGCAACTCCTTCTGACATTCTCTGTACTTCTCCATCAACACTCTCAGAGCAAACAACGCATCTGTAGTGCTCTTTCCTGGCATGAAACCATACTGCTGATCACTAATCTTCACATCCCTTCTTAACCTAACTTCCACTATTCTTTCCCATAACTTCATGCAGTGACTGATCAATTTAATCCCTCTGTAGTTACTACATTTCTGCACATCACCCTTATTCTTATAAATCAGTACCAAAACACTTTTTTCCCTTTCCTCAGGCATCCTCTCACTTTCCAAGATTTCATTAAACAATCTGGTTAAAAACTCCACTGCCATTTCACCTAAACACCTCCATGCTTCCACTGGTATGTCATCTGGGCCAACAGCCTTTCCATTCTTCATCCTCTTCATAGCTATCCATATTTCCTCCTTGTGTTATTACTTTTTTGCTGATGTTTCTCTTGTGAGTGTTGTACCTTGTCTTATTATGCTTTACTGATATTTCTGCTTTGAGTGTTGTACCTTGTGTTATTATTGTTTTCTGATATTTCTCTTGTGAGTGTTCTACCTTCTGTTATGATAGTTTGCTGATATTTCTGCTGTGATAGGTGTAGCTTGTGATATTATTGTTTGCTGATATTTCTACTGTGAGTGTTGTACCTTGTGTTATTTTTTTTTGCTGATATTTCTGCTGTGAGTGTTGTACCTTGTGTTATTATTCTTTGCTGATGGCTGATGTTTCTGCTGTGAGTGTTGCACCTTGTGTTCATATTCTTTGCTGATATTAATGCTGTGAGCCTTGTACCTTGTGTTATTATTCTTTTCTAATATTTCTCCTGAGTTTTGTACCTTGTGTTATTGTTTGCTGATATTTCGCCTGTGAGTGTTGTCCCTTATGTTATTGTTTGCTGATATTAATGCTGTGAGTGTTGTACCTTTCCTTATTATTCTTTGCTGATATTTCTCCTGTGATTGTTGTACCTTGTGTTATTTTTTGCTGATATTTCTCCTGTGAATTTTGCACTTTGTGTTATTATTCTCTACAGATATATCTCCTGTGAATGTTGTACCTTGTGTTATTTTTTGCTGATATTTCTCCTGTGAGTGTTGCCCTTGTGTTATTATTGTTTGCTGATGTTAATTATGTGAATGTTGTACCTTGTATTATAATTGTTTGCTGATATTGGTGCTGTGAGTGTTGTATTTTGTGTTTTTATTCTTTGATGATATTTCTACTGTGAGTGTTGTACCTTGTGTTATTATTGTTTTCTGATATTTCTGTGGTGATAATTGTTCCTTGTGTTATTATTGTTTGCTGATATTTCTCCTGTGATCATTGTAGCTTGTGCTATTATTGTTTGCTGATATTTCTCCTGGGAGTGTTGTACCTTGTGTTATTTTTCTTTGCTGATATTTATGCTGTGAGTGTTGCACCTTGTGTTATTATTCTTTGCTGATGTTTCTGCTGGGATTTTTGTGCTTTTTATTTTTATTGTTTGCTGATATTGCTGCTCTGAGTGTTGTACCTTGTGTTATTATTCCTTGCTAATATTTCTGCGATGAGCATTGTACCTTGTGTTATTATTGTTTTCTGATATTTCTACTGTGTCATACCTTGTGTTATTATTGTTTGCTGATATTTCTTCTGTGAGTGTTGCACCTTCCGTTATTGTTTGCAGATATTTCTGCTGTGAGCATTGTAGCTTGTGTTATTATTCTTTGCTGATATTGCTGCTGTGAGTGTTGTACCTTGTGTTATTATTGTTTACTGATATTTCTCCTGTAAATTTGTTTTCCCTTGTTTTATTACTGTTTGCTGATATTAATGTGGTGAGTGTTGTACTTTGTATTATAATTCTTTGCTGATATTGGTGCTGTGAGTGTTGTACCTTGTGTTATTATTCTTTGATAATATTTCTCCCGTGAGTGTTGTACCTTGTGTTATTATTCTTTGATAATATTTCTCCTGTGAGTGTTGCACCTTGTGTAATAATTTTTTTGCTGATATTTCTGCTGTGAGTTTTGGACCATGTGTTATTATTTTTTGCTGATATTTCTCCTGTGTGTGTTCTACCTTCTGTTATTATTGTTTGCTGATATTTCTGCTGTGACCGTTGTATACTGTTTAAAGTTGTTTTTGCACCTGCACTTTTAAAGTTTGTCCTGTTTGCTGCATTTACCTGTTGAGGCTACACACTCAAGTGCACTAGCTTTTATTATATATTTATTGCATTTTCCTGCTGTTTGTTGCAAAAAAAAAAAAAAATTATCCTTGTTTCCCGTCTTTCCTGACCTAGAGTAGTCCAAATACAGGCTTTGCTGTATTCTGGACTTTTGGAAAATTCCTGTGTTGCCCATTTCCTTTCTTGGATAAAGGGTTGCTTCTTTGTTCACCAGTGGCAGTGGGGAGCTTAGAGCAGCCTATCAATCCCTGGAGGAGTATTCCCAGCACAAGTATCTGGTAGTCTATTGGCTGTTTTGGGCCAATTTCTAGCTCTTTCAAGTCCCCCTGTATAAAACCCACTTTGGCGCAGATTTTGCATCTGTTACTACTCAGTCAAGCTCCTCGTGGTCCTGCAGAGTGATGCTAGCAGCAGAGAGGCTAAAAGAGTGACTGGTAACCTGAAAAAAGTGTGTTTTTTTTTTTGCTGCTACTACCTGGGCGACTGTCCCATCTAGCTAAACTGCAAGTATTTCTGCTTCTTGAACTGTTTTAAACTGTTTAAAGTTGTTTTTGCACCTGCACATTTTAAGTTTGCCCTGTTTGTTGCATTTACTTGCTGAAGCTACACAATCAAGTGCACTAGCCTGTGTTACATATGTATTGCATTTTCCTGCTGTTTGTTGCAAAAAAAAAAAAAACTATCCTTGTTTCCCGTCTTTCCTGACCTAGAGTAGTCCAAATACAGGCTTTGCTGTATTCTGGACTTTTGGAAAGTTCCTGTGTTGCCCATTCCCTTTCTTGGATAAAGGGAGGCTTTCTTTAGTTATGTTAGGAACCTGGGTGGGAATTCCCAGATATGCCAACACCATAGCTGACAGGTTCAGCGCAAACTTCTCCCCCCCTTCCCCACCAAAAGGGCAAATATCTATCCCAGCAGAGTGCTGCACCCCTGACATCTCAGATGCTCAGGTAAGAGCCGCCCTCTCCAAAGCAAAAAACACAGCATCAATGGGACCAGACCATGTCCCGGGCTGCGTCCTACATGAACTCCAAGAAGAACTAAACCCAAACATAAAACTACTGTTCAATCTCAGCCTTACTATAGGATATGTACCCAAAGAGTGGCATACAGCAACAGTGGTCCCTCTCCACAACGGTGGTGCCTCAACGGATCCTGGAATCTATCGCCCTATAAGCCTGACTAGCTTGGTCTGCAAAGCTATAGAAAGGATCATCATGGACCTCATAAATAAAGATATTGGGGACCTACAAACACTGGATCCTATCCAGTTCGGCTTTGTTAAGGGCAGATCCTGCCTCTTAAACCTGGTCGATTTCTTTGAAACAGTCACCAAGGCCATTGACGAGGGGAAGGTGGTCCACACAGCCTACCTGGACCTCGCAAAAGCCTTCAATACAATACCCCACTCGGGCATTATAGATAAGCTCACCAGCTTAAATATAAACCCTTATGTCACTAGATGGGTTGCAAACTGGCTCAAGGACAGAACCCACATGGTTAGAATTGCTGGAGCCATGTCAGACTCCAAATCAGTTACAAGTGGCATCCCACAAGGCTCAGTCCTGGGACCTCTCTTGTTCGGTATATATTTCTCGGAGGTACAGGCCAACACAGAAGGACTGTGGCTGATCAAGTTTGCAGATGACTGCAAACTGGGTGCCATAATCGACTCTCCACCTGACACAAGCATCCTACAAAAGGGCCTCATAGAAACAGACAACTGGTGCCAGAGCCATGGCCTCAAGCTAAACGCCAAAAAGTGTATAGTCATGCCCTTCGGCAAAAACAAAGTGCCCACAAATTGCCACATAGATGGTAATCCTTTAAGTATGGAAGAAGTAATTAGGGACCTGGGGACCCAAGTTGATAGCAATCTCTCATTCGACAACCATGTGGCCAAAGTGGTTAGAAAAACATTTTATATAGCCCACCTAATCATGAAGGGATTCACATCTAGATCAGGGGAGATCATCGTGCCTCTTTACTCATCCCTCATCAGGCCCATAATTGAGTACAATGCCCCTTTTGGGATGTACCTTACCAGACACCTGCAGCAACTGGAAAGACCCCAAAAGTACCTCACCAAGAGGATCAAAGGGCTCAAACAGATGCCATATGCTGCCCGGTTAAAGAAACTCCAGCTCTACTCAGTGGCATACTGCCTGCTCAGAGGCGATCTGTGCCTGACATATAAAGCCATGTCCAACCCGGAATTAATGGACATGCTGCACCTCAGAAAATCCAAATCCCATTGAGCTACGTGCTCAAGAGACTTGAACCTCAGCACTAAAATAAATAGGACATGCTGGAGGGACAGATTCATAACCCAGAGGCTCCCTTCACTCTGGAATAAAATCCCATTCCAGGTTAGGCAGAGTCCCTCATTGACCCTCTTCAAGAGGAATCTTGATGAGTGGATGGGAGATCGTAGATTTACTCCGGGTATCACTTCTGTGTCACTGTTAGACAGAAGCACAGTATACTAACCTCGAAAAGGGGCATAGCAAAATTCATTTAAAATGGGTGGCGAAAGCCAAACACACTCTGGCTAGGCTTGTAAATGCCCTAGGGGCAGATAGCCTAATATGAACCTATGAACCTATGAACCTATGTAGCTTGTGTTATTATTGTTTGCTGATATTTCCTCCGTGAGTGTTGTAGCTTTTGTTATTATTACTTGCTGATATTTCTATTGTGAGTGGTGCACCTTGTCTTATTATTCTTTGCTGATGTTTCTGCAGTGAGTGTTGCACTTTGTGTTATTATTGTTTGCTTATGTTGCTGTTGTGAGTGTTGTACCTTGTGTTATTATTTTTTGCTGGTATTTCTGCTGTGAGTGTTGTACCTTGTGTTATTATTGTTTGGTGAAATTTCTCCTGTGAGTGTTGTGCATTGTGTTATTATTCTTTGCTGATATATCTCCTGTGAGTGTTGTACTTTGTGGGCTATTATTGTTTGCTGATATTTCTGCTGTGAGCATTGTACCTTTTGCTATTGTTTGCTGTAATTTCTCCTGTCTGTTTTGTACATTGTGTTATTATTCTTTGCTTGTATTCCAGCTGCAAGTGTTGCATCTAGTGTTATTATTCTTTGCTGATATTTCTGCTCTGAGTTTTGCACCTTGTGTTATTATTCTTTGCTGATATTGCTGCTGTGACTGTGGTACCTTGTGTTATTATTGTTTGCTGTTATTTCTGCTGTGAGTGTTGCACCTTGTGTTATTATTGTTTGCTGATATTTCTGCTGTGAGTGTTGTTCCTTATGTTAATATTCTTTGCTGATAGTTCTGCTGTGAGTGTTGTACCTTGTGTTATTATTGTTTGCTGATATTTCTCGAGAGCGTTGTACCTTGTGCTATTTTTTTCTGATAGTTCTCCTGTGAGTGTTGTACCTTGTCTTATTATGCTTTGATGATATTTCTGCTGTGAGTGTTGTACCTTGTGTTATTATTGTTTTCTGATATTTTTCCTGTGAGTGTTCTACCTTCTGTTATTATTCTTTGCTGATATTTCTGCTGTGACCATCATAGCCTGTGTTATTATTGTTTGCTGATATGTCTCCTGTTAGTGTTGTACTTTGTGTTATTATTGTTTGCTGATATTTCTGCTGTGAGCATTGTATCTTGTGTTATTTACTGATATTTCTCCTGTGAGTTTTGTACCTTGTGTTATTATTCTTTGCTTGTATTTCTGCTGTGAGAGTTGTACCTTGTATTATTATTCTTTGCTGATATTTTTGCTGTGAATGTTTTACCTTGTGTTATTATTCTTTTCTGATATTTCTACTGTGAGTATTGTAGCTTGTGTTATTATTCTTTGCTGATATTGCCGCTTTGCGTGTTGTACCTTGTGTTATTATTCTTTTCTAATATTTCTCCTGTGAGTGTTGTCCCTTGTGTTATTATTGTTTGCTGATATTAATGCTGTGGGTGTTGTACCTTGTCTTATTATTCTTTGCTGATATTTCTCTTGTGTGTGTTGTACCTTCTGTTATTATTGTTTGCTGATATTTCTGCTGTGACAATTGTAGCTTGTGTTATAATTGTTTGCTGATATTAATGTTATGGGTGTTGTACCTTGTCTTATTATTCTTTGCTGATATTTCTCTTGTGTGTGTTCTACCTTCTGTTATCATTGTTTGCTGATATTTCTCCTGTGACCATTGTAGTTTGTGTTATTATTGTTTGCTGATATTTCTCCTGTGAGTTTTATACCTTGTGTTTTATTGCTTGCTGGTATTTCTCCTGTGAGTGTTTTCCCTTGTGTTATTATTGTTTGCTGATATTAATGCTGTGAGTGCTGTGCCTTGTATTATAATTTTTTGCTGATATTGGTGCTGTGAGTGTTGTACGTTTTGTTATTATTCTCTACGGATATTTCTCCTGTGAATGTTGTTCCTTGTGTTATTTTTGTTTCCTGATATTTCTCCTGTGGGTGTTGTCCCTTGTTTTATTATTGTTTGCTGATGTTAATGCTGTGAGTGTTGTACCTTGTATTATAATTTTTTGCTGATATTGGTGCTGTGAGTGTTGTACCTTGTGTTATAATTCTTTGATGATATTTCTACTGTGATCATTGTAACTTGTGTTATTATTGTTTGCTGATATTTATCCTGTGAGTGTTGTACCTTGTGTTATTTTCTTTGCTATTTCTGCTGTGCATGTTGCACCATGTGTTATTATTCTTTGCTGATGTTTTTGCTGTGATTTTTACACACTTTATCATTTGCTGATATTGTTGCTCTTAGAGTTGTACCTTGTGTTATTATTCTTTGCTGATGTTTCTCCTGTGAGTGTTGTACCTTGTGTCATTATTCTTTGCTGATATTTGTGCAGTGACCAGTGTACCTTTTGTTATTGTCCACTGATGTTGCTGATGAGAGTGTTGTACCTTGTCTTATTATACTGTGCTGATATTTTTGCTGTGAGTGATGTGCCTTGTGTTATTATTCTTTGCTGATATTTCACCTGTGAGTGTTGTACCTGGTATATTTTTGTTGCTTATATTTCTCCTGTGAGTGTTGTACCTTTTGTTATTATTGTTTACTGATATTTCTGCTGTGAGTGTTGTACCTTTTTATTTTTGCTGATATTAATGCTGTGTGTGTTGCACCTCATATTATTATTCTTTGCTGATAGTGATGCTGTGATTGTTGTACTTTGTGTTATTATTCTTTGCTGATATTTCTCCTGTGAGTTTTGTATCTTGTGAAAATAATTTTCACTTCATGGGGATTGACACTGTTAATGTTGGAATTAGGGGGGGGTCCTCAATCCCTTCTCCTTGAGATGAAAGAACTGGAATGGCAATTGTTTTTAGATGCCTTTTCCACACCAGGACTAAATGAATCTTGTAATATTTCAGTTTTTTTAAAGTATAAGAGTTATTTGCGTTAGTATTGCCATTTGTTATATTACAGTGGGATATAAGCAGTATAAAGTAACCCTTATTTTAAAACTATATGGTTAGTATTTTGCTAAGAATGTTTTTATAGTACTGCCTTGTATTGATTTATTATTATATGGTGTAGCATTTTTAATGTATACTTGTATATGTACATGTTGAAATAAGTAGCTTTTTAACCTTGCTTATCTGTTTATTTGAAACAGATAGTTGTTTTAGTTGATTGGCGCTTTTTGTGCAATCAAGGAAATGACATCATACGAAGTGCTTTTTAAACTGAGCCATCTGGCGTTTCTGTTTGTCTGATGAAGCTTTTACTCTTGTAGAAGCGAAAACGGAGCTTATTAAAATCGCTACGCTGATTATACTGAAGGTGGTGTCCCTGATTCGTACTTGTGTATTCTAGTCGTTGTTTATCTGGTTTTACAAAGTATGTCGTCTAACAGTGTTACGAGTCCTAGGACACCCGTTCTTTTGGGTCCGTGATATTCCAGTTACGAAGACCCTAAGAGCACTGAAACACTCTTGCTTCTTTTAACACAACGGATAGAAGCACTAAACTCTCGTCTGGATAGTATTGAGGCCAACAGAGTGCCATTTTTATCGCAGGCTCAAATTAACTTGCCCAGCTCAAACCAAAACAGCTTGGTGAGCGGGTTGTCGGATGTTATTCCACCGGGTCAACCACAGCGTTTTGCCTCTACTGATGGGAGTAACATCATAGAACAATCACACTTAAGCACTAGAAACAATGCTACAACGTGGTCGGATAATACCAACAATAACCAACCCACTAATTTTGGTGCCAGTACTTCAAGGCAGAATACTGATTCGAATGGATTTAACAGTAATGTTCATTTAAATCCTGGGCTTATTGGTGCGCCGACTTTCTCGCAATGGGCTGGGAACCTTGAAGCCCTTGAATTTCGAGATCACCTCCCAGTGGGAGCACCGGCTACGGGAGAAGATTCCCAAGGTAACTGTTTAGACAATATAGCAGTGAACCTTAAAACCCTTGATAACAATATGTTAAAAATAAAGAGGCTTCAGCTTGAGGTCTCTTATTTTAAACAGTGTCTAAAGGAAAAAATTGTGCCTAAAGGCTTAAGGTGTTCCTTTGTTCCAACAGGACTTTTTTATAATTCTAAGTTCATGAATGACCTTAGTAGCCTTTTTGATAAACAAGGCCTAGAACTTTTAGACGTTATGGTGAAACACTATTCTGATTACATTTCCATGCTTTTGGCCGAAACTAGTGAACTTGATGAAAAAATAAAAAGTGATTTAAATTTTATACGGTACAAGTATGATTACGAATCGTGATATTCCAGAGTATCGATGGATTACTTGTTAAACTTAAATTGAACAAAACTAAAAAACTTATAAGAGACAGGCAAGCGTATGCTAATGGCTCTGTCTACCCTAATTTGCAAAGAAACAATAACAACACAAACAAATCTCTTGAGGTGCATAGTGGAAGCGGTCATAATGGAGGTGAAACATCTGGTGATGCTGGTCTGATGGAAGGAGTATATGATATTAATGATGGTGATGAAGGCCCTTCCTCACAAGGACCGAGGAGGAGTAATAGAATCAAGTCGAATTACGAAAACCAAGGTAATCGACCTAATTATAAAGGGCAAAGCAGGCCTTTTTTAGGGCGGAAGAACTATCAAAAACAGAGGAACAAGAACAATTACAAATAGAGCCTGCATTTACCCATTTTGAGGCTAACTCCGCCTCCTCCCAGTTACCCACCATTTTGACTAATTCAAAGGGAGACTTTAAAGTGTATAACTTTTCTCAAATTGTACTTGAAAAAGATTTGATTGATTTGTTGGCTTTCGGACAAACATTTGTACCAGATCAGAAAATGAATATATCAAAATTATTGATTGACTTCAAATGTTTTGTCCGTACTTTAAACCTTAAAGTTTTATTTAATGGTGAGCCTGCTGGTGATAGGTCTCCTTTTAAATTACTAAGTGTCTTTAATCCACCTTTGCACCCCACCTTAAACATTTTTGAGAATGTTTGTGAACTGGATTTAAGACAACTATTTGAAAGGATTAAATGGTTCGATAATCAGAGTAATACTTCATCCAAACAGATGTCAGCTTTAAGGGATATGTGCAAACTACCTATCAGAGTTGTAAAACCTGATAAAGGAGGGGGCTTAGTCATTCTTGATAAGGAAGACTATGTAGATAGAATGTCACTAGTTCTACAGTCTCCCGCATACGAAGTGTCTTCCCTGAATGAGATGGCAGGGCAATACAATAAGATCAAAGGATACTTTAGGGATTTGTTTATCGAAGGAAGAATTGATATTGATATTTTTAACTTTATCAATATCTCCTTCCCTAGGGTCCCAGTCATGTTTGGGATCCCTAAGATCCACAAAAACCTAGGTGATCCACCAATGAGAGCACTCGTAGACGGGAGATGCTCTATCACCCATCCCTGTGCAAGGGTGGTTGATTTTATCATTTCAAAATACCTTGATTCGATACCTCAAATCTGCAAAGACTCCTGGTCTTTTCTGAAGTCCATCAATGACATCCCATTTGATCAGGAACTCAATTTTTTAACAATTGATGTGGTCGATCTTTACACCTCCATCCCACATCAGGAGGCTGTCGAATGGGTAGAATTGATGCTTCTAAGTCTTAATGCTCCTAGAGACGAAATTGATGTAGTTACATTATTGTTAGACATTATTTTGTCTTCCAATTTTTTCATTTTTAATAACTGTCACTACATCCAGAAAAGAGGTATCGCCATGGGGTCACCCTGTGGTGGTAGTGTCTCAAATCTTGTGGTAGCTTATTGGGAGAAGAACCATATATTAAATAACCCTAGATTTAAAGACACTATCAAACTCTACACACGATTTTTGGATGATGTATTTTTACTTATTAAAGGAGATGAAGATACTTGCTCTGAATTAGTAGATTACATGAATACTTCTTCCACGTTTTTAAAATTCACGCACAAATTTTCATGTGATGAAATCGATTACTTAGATGTTAAAATAAAGAAAGATCTTGATAGAAAAGCCTTTTTGTCCACAATTTTTGGAAGCCGACGTATTGTAACAGCTTCCTATATTTTTCAAGTTGCCATCCCTGGAAACAAAAGAAGTCAATTGTTAAGGGACAATTGGTTCGAGCGGCCCGTATGTGTAGTACAAATGGAGCCTTTGATTTAGAATGCACCAACTTGAAAGATATGTTTGCTAATAGGGGTTACCCTATTGATTTATTAGAAGACCTCGTGGAAGAAGTAAAATTCAAAAGAATTAATGGGTTTTACAAACCCATCCTTTCTGCTAGAGAAATGCCTAATAGTAGTCTTACTGACTGTTTGGTTGTTACTGGTCCAGATCTTGATAATACCTTTGTTCAAAGTAATACAGAACATTCGATTGTAATGCATCATGTACCTAAAGGTGATTATAAAACCAGGTTCATTATTACTTACAATAAGCATGTAAATGAGATTTGTGCTATAGTGAAGAAAAATTGGCACTTTATTCAAAACAACGGCCATTTATCTGACATTTTAGGTTTACAACCTTTGTTTGTCTTTAAGAGAGGCAGTAATTTAAAAGACTTGTTACAAACCACTGACAACCCACTGCCTTTATCTAGACAAACTGGGTCATTTATTTGTGGGACTTGTAACTTGTGTAACCTCTTTAAAGTGGGAAGTTCATTTACCATTAGAGGCAAGAAGCATTGTATTAGACAAAAAATTAATTGTTTAACAAAATCGGTGTTTTATATTGCTTTGTGCAACTGTTGTCAGGCATTTTATGTTGGTAAAACGGACCGTAGATTACGGGACCGTGTTTACCAACATAATTATGCCATTAAGAACAAAAAGAGCGAAAATGCTCTTGCCAAACACATTTTAAATAATGTTGGACATAATTTTCACTTCATGGGGATTGACACTGTTAATGTTGGAATTAGGGGGGGTCCTCAATCCCTTCTCCTTGAGATGAAAGAACTGGAATGGCAATTGTTTTTAGATGCCTTTTCCACACCAGGACTAAATGAATCTTGTAATATTTCAGTTTTTTTAAAGTATAAGAGTTATTTGCGTTAGTATTGCCATTTGTTATATTACAGTGGGATATAAGCAGTATAAAGTAACCCTTATTTTAAAACTATATGGTTAGTATTTTGCTAAGAATGTTTTTATAGTACTGCCTTGTATTGATTTATTATTATATGGTGTAGCATTTTTAATGTATACTTGTATATGTACATGTTGAAATAAGTAGCTTTTTAACCTTGCTTATCTGTTTATTTGAAACAGATAGTTGTTTTAGTTGATTGGCGCTTTTTGTGCAACCAAGGAAATGACATCATATGAAGTGCTTATTATTGTTTTCTGATATTTCTGCTGTGAGCATTGTACATTGTGTTATTATTGTTTGCCGATATTTCTCATGTGATCATTGTAGCTTGTGTTATTATTGTTTGCTGATATTTCTCCTGTGAGTATTGTACTTTGTGTTTTTTTTCTTTGCTAATATTTCTCCTGTGAGTGTTGCACCTTGTGTTATTTTTCTTTTCTGATGTTTTGGCTGTGTTTTTTGGGCTTTTTGTTGTTATTGTTTGCTGATATTACTGCTCTGAGTGCTGTACCTTGTGTTATTATTCTTTGCTGATATTTCTACTGTGCGTATTGCACCTTGTATTATTATTCTTTGCTGATATTCTGCTGTGAGTGTTGTACCTTGTGTTATTATTCTTTGCTGATATTTCTCCTGTGAGTGTTGTACCTTGTGTTATTATTCTTTGCTGATATTTCTGCAGTGACCAGTGTACCTTGTGTTATTGTTCGCAGATATTGCTGGTGTGATATTGTACCTTGTTTTATTATTATTTGCTGATATTTTTGCTGTGAGTAATTTGCCTTTTGTTATTATTCTTTGCTGATATAGTGATGTGTTGCACCTCATATTATTATTCTTTGCTGATAGTGATGCTGTGAGTGTTGTATCTTGTGTTATTATTCTTTGCTGATATTTCTCCTGTGAGTGTTTTACCTTGTGCTATTATTGTTTACTGATATTTCTGCTGTGAGCATTGTACCTTGTTTTATTATTCTTTGCTGATATTTCTCCTGTGAGTTTTGTACTTTGTGTTATTATTGTTTACTGATATTTCTGCTATGAGTATTGTACCTTGTGTTATTATTGTTTGCTGATATTTCTACTGTGAGTATTGTATGTTGTATTATTATTCTTTGCTGATATTCTGCTGTGAGTGTTGTACCTTGTGTTATTATTGTTTGCTGATATTTCTCTTTAAGTTTTGCGCCTTCTGTTATTATTGTTTGCAGATATTTCTGCTGTGAGCATTGTAGCTTGTGTTATTATTCTTTGCTGATATTTCTCCTGTGAGTGTTGTAGCTTGTGTTATTTTTGTTTGCTGATATTTCTGCTGTGAGCATTGCACCTTGTGTTATTATTCTTTTCTAATGTCTCTGCTGTGATTGTTGCACTATGTGTTTTATTGTTTGCTGATATTGCTGCTATATTGTACCTTGTTATTATTCTTTGTTGATATTTCTGCTGTGAGTGTTGTACCTTGTGTTATTATTCTTTGCTGATATTGCTGCTCTGAGTGTTGCACCTTGTGTTATTATTGTTTGCTGATATTTCTGCTGTGACCATTGTACCTTGTGTTATTATTGTTTGCTGATATTGCTGGTATGAGTGTTGTACCATGTATTATTATTCTTTGCTGACATTTCTGTTGTGAATGTTGCACCTTGTGTTATTATTGTTTGCTGATATTTCTGCTGTGAGTGTTTTAACTTGTGTTATTATTGTTTTCTGATATTTCTCCTGTGAGTGTTCTACCTTCTGTTATGATTGTTTGCTGATATTTCTGCTGTGACGGGTGTAGCTTGTTTTATTATTGTTTGCTGATATTTCTCCTGTGAGTGTTGTACCTTGTGTTATTATTCTTTGCTGATGTTTCTGCTGTGAGTGTTGCACATTGTGTTATTACTGTTTGCGGATAATGCTGCTGTAAGTGTTCTACATTGTGTTACTATTCTTTGCTGATATTTCTGCTGTGAGTGTTTCACCTTGTGTTAATATTCTTTGCTGATACTGACACTGTGAGTGTTGTACCTTGTGTTATTATTCTTTGCTAATATTTCTCCTGAGTGTTGTACCTTCTGTTATTATTGTTTGCTGATATTTCACCTGTGAGTGTTGTCCCTTATGTTATTATTGTTTGCTGATATTAATGCTGTGATTGTTGTACTTTTTCTTATTATTCTTTGCTGATATTTCTCCTGTGGTTATTGTACCTTATGTAATTAATTTCTTTGCTGATATTTCTCCTTTGAGTTTTGTGCTTTGTGTTATTATTCTCTACTGATATATCTCCTGTGAATGTTGTACCTTGTGTTATTATTTTTGCTGATATTTCTCCTGTGAGTGTTATCACTTGTGTTATTATTGCTTTGTTTAGTGATGTTAATGCTGTGAGTGTTGTACCTTGTATTATAATTTTTTGCTGATATTGTTGCTGTGAGTGTTGTAGCTTGTGTTTTTAATCTTTGATGATATTTCTACTGTGAGTGTTGTACCTTGTGTTATTATTGTTTTCTGATATTTCTGCTGTGAGCATTGTACTTTGTGTTATTATTGTTTGCTGATGTTTCTCATGTGATCATTGTAGCTTGTGTTATTATTGTTTGGTGATATTTCTCCTGTGAGTATTGCACTTTGTGTTTTTTTTCTTTGCTGATATTTCTCCTGTGAGGGTTGCACCTTGTGTTATTGTTCTTTTCTGATGTTTCTGCTGTGTTTTTTTGTTCTTTTGTTGTTATTGTTTGCTGATATTACTGCTCTGAGTGTTGTACCTTGTGTTATCATTCTTTGCTGATATTTCTACTGTGAGTATTGCACGCTGTATTATTATTCTTTGCTGATATTCTGCTGTGAGTGTTGTACCGTGTGTTATTATTTTTTGTTGATATTTCTGCTGTGAGTGTTGCACCTTGTGTTATTATTCTTTGCTGATATTTCTGCAGTGACCAGTGTACCTTGTGTTATTGTTTGCAGATATTGCTGGTGTGAGTATTGTACCTTGTTTTGTTATTATTTGCTGATATTTTTATTGTGAGTAATTTGCCTCGTGTTATTATTATTTGCTGATATAATGCTGTGTGTGTTGCACCTCATATTATTATTCTTTGCTGATAGTGATGCTGTGAGTGTTGTATCTTGTGTTATTATTCTTTGCTGATATTTCTCCTGTGAGTGTTTTACCTTGTGTTATTATTGTTTACTGATATTTCTGCTGTGAGCATTGTACCTTGTTTTATTATTCTTTGCTGATTTTTCTCCTATGAGTTTTGTACTTTGTGTTATTATTGTTTACTGATATTTCTGCTATGAGTATTGTACCTTGTGTTATTATTGTTTGCTGATATTTCTGCTGTGAGTGTTGTACCTTGTGTTATTATTGTTTGCTGATATTTCTCTGTAAGTGTTGCACCTTCTGTTGTTATTGTTTGCAGATATTTCTGCTGTGAGCATTGTAGCTTGTGTTATTATTCCTTGCTGATATTTCTCCTATGAGTGTTGTAGCTTGTGTTATTTTTGTTTGCTGATATTTATGCTGTGAGCATTGCACCTTGTGTTATTATTCTTTTCTAAGGTATATGCTGTGATTGTTGCACTATGTGTTTTTATTGTTAGCTGATATTGCTGCTGTATTGTACCTTGTTATTATTCTTTGCTGATATTTCTGCTGAGTGTTGCACCTTTTGTTATTATTCTTTGCTGATATTGCTGTTATGAGTGTTGTACCTTGTGTTATTATTGTTTGCTGATATTTCTAGTGACCATTGTACCTTGTGTTATTATTGTTTGCTGATATTGCTGGTGTGAGTGTTGTACCTTGTATTATTATTCTTTGCTGACATTTCTGCTGTGAATGTTGCACCTTGTGTTATTATTGTTCGATGATATTTCTCCTGTGAGTGTTGTACCTTGTCTTATTATGCTTTACTGATATTTCTGCTATGAGTTTTGCACCCGGTGTTGTTACTGTTTGCTGATATTTCTCCTGTGAGTGTTGTACCTTGTGTTATTATTGTTTGCTGATATTTCTGCTCTGAGTTTTATGCCTTGTGTTATTATTCTTTGCTGATATTTCTGCTGTGAGTGTTGTACCTTGTGTTATTATTTTTTGCTGCAATTTTTGCTGTGAATGTTGTACTTTTTATTATTATTATTTGCTGATATTTCTGCTGTGAATGTTGCACCTTGTGTTATCATTGTTTGGTAATATTTCTGCTGTGAGTTTTGTACCTTGTGTTATTATTCTTTGCTGATATTTCTGCTATGAGTGTTGTACCTTGTGTTTTTAGTGTTTGATGATATTTCTGTTGTGAGTGTTGCATCTTGTGTTATTATTCTTTGCTGATATTTCTACTTTGAGATTTGTACCTCGTGTTCTTATGTTTTGCTGATATTTCTACTGTGATTGTTGCACGTTGCATTATTATTATCTGTAGTGGCTAGTCTACCCCAATACAAGTGTATGCATGATGGTAGCATTTCCCTATTGTGACCGTATTTCCTAAAACCTCCCCATCTGATGCAGATGTCAGGAAAACATCTTCAGTAATACTAAGGATTTGGGGAAATGGAGTTTAAAATACCAGTGAATCATCTCATGTGTACTCTTATACATCTATTCAATGACTGTACCTGACTGGCCTCACTTAGGTATCAGAGCTAGGGCCTGTGTATGCCACATCCTTTAGAACAGTTTGTAAATTACCTTCATGCATTTGTGCCGGGGTGCTCTATGCCTGTCCTCTGCTACTTACCTTAGTGTTTGGGAGGAGGGCAAGCTACCAACATATCCATGTAAAAGAACATATGGGTACAATCTGTGGTCATTACATTCACATCTTGCAGAATGACCATTAGTAGGGCTATGCCTACCTCTAGGTTGCATGCACATACTATTTATATTTTATAAGAGCTGAATGTGCTGTAACCTGGCTACACTGGATCTCATAGGAACAGTGTATGCCACAGTCTCGGAAGTTGCCGAACACTGACACTTGTACTGTATGCCACCTCTCTAGCAATGGGATGTATCAAAATGAAAATAAAAAAATGTTGTAGTCCTCCACAGAGTATGCAGAGGCAATATACTTGACTATTTAGTCTTTACACATACATATTCAAAGTGCTTTCTGACATGCACCCTTGTGGGCTCTCTTCTCTTTGTGGAGTGCTTTGGCATTCCTAGCACATCAACAAAACACCTGCAGAAATAACACACTGTATCTACAGACCAATTCCAGATATACACGTGGGTAAATTCACTGTACCATTTGCAATGAAACTTGGGTTTTGCTTGTTTCGACCCATTGCTAGCTGTGTGAGATCGTTATCATCTCTTGTGCATATTTGAAATTGTATGTTGTTATGATGAAGTTGGAAAACATCAAAAAAAGAACATTTTCCCAGAGAATGACGACCTGCTTAAGGCCATCCATGAGCATGGTCTGTGAATGCCTCATCATGGAAGATCTGACTATCAATGCTTATGTCCACTGGGATGATATAGATAACATCAATGCTGTCTGTGGCCAAAATTATAATTATAATCAAATCCAAAGGAAGATAATTGACATAATTATTGTGGCATGCATTAGGTTCATAAGTGTGTGTTAGGCTAACAGCCACAAGAGTCTTTTTAAGCTTAGCCATGCATCCTGAATCTCTGACAAGTTCTGATACCCTTGAGAAGTGTAAGTAGGGACTTGGCAAGTGAAACATTTACAAGCATAGTCCTGGGAGATGAACCATCCACAGACTGCCTGTGTCCATTAGAGACATGAGTGCCAAGCCAGGGATGAATTTTCTGTTCCTTATCCAATTGGCTAAGTTACACTTGAATTGAGTTAGAAGGAATTGTACTTCAAATGGATGGTGAGTCTATTCCAGAGAAAAAGTAGTCTCTGGGATACATACCAGTGTCCTTAGCAGGTCAAAATTTTATCACAGGCATGGTTAAAGTTTGTAATTTTGGTGTTGTTTGTTTTGAGGATATGCTGGCAGTCCATCAGGGTTAGGCTGGCAATGCCTTATATCCCAGGTATATATATCTTCCATCAATAGCCTTTAGGAAACAGAATACAGGATAAGACTTTGAGATGGTCTGCACAGGACATGTTACTTATGCTCTGTCTTCCTTTAGTGAGAAACGTCTGTGGACATTCCAGTTGTTGGATGCACTTGGCTAGGTACATACTAAAGAAGGCATTGTGCTCAATGATATGTCTGATGAAGGCTAAATACTGTGTAACAATGACCTGTTTGGACCTAGATGCTATTATAGAATGATTTCCTCACTACTATAGACCCGTGAAGGTCATAGGCAATATTACTATCTGTGTGTGTCCCCAAGTCCCTGATTATTGGTTTGAGTCTTAGTGGTGTGTTGTTAACATGATAGTTACCAGAATTGTATGACTTCCTGATGGATACTATTATGCATAGTGTTAGTTCATGTCTCTGACACAAGTTATTTGTCTGTGTCATTCCATCCTGAAGAACATTAGTGCTGGTGGGGGATTCTATTACTGCTTCTAATTTGCAATCATCTGCAAATTTGGTCAGCCAGACACCCTTGACACTGGCTTTGACTTCAGAGAAGTTAATGCCAACAAGGAGCAGTCCCAGAACTAATCCTTGAGGGATTGCACATGTAACTGGCCTCTCAAATTCTAACTTCCTGTGTCCTGTCTATTAAGCAGCTGGCTATTCATTGGTTGACATAAGGGTTTATACCTACCCTCTTGAGTTTATCAGCAATGCCCAAGTCAGGTATTGTGTAAAATGCCTTTATCAGGTCAATAAATGCAGAGTGAACTGTTTTGCCCTCATACATTGCTTTGGAGACCTTCACAAAGTTGTCCACCAGGCTGAGTAGGCATGACCAATCTAAGACAATACCAACTTTGGTTGAGTCCAATGTTTGTGGGTTTCCCATGTCATTATTGATCATTTCCATGATAACTGTTTCTATGGCTTTGCATATGAGACAAGTGAGACTAATGGGTCTGATGGCCAACCTTTGTACAGAGGAATGACTGTTGCTTTTCTCCATTTGTGAGGCACAAAGCCTGTTTGGAGGCTCCACTCAAATAGCAATTCCAGAGGTCCTGATAGGTTATGTTTTATGCTATTTAGAAGCCATCCTGGGATAATGTCTGGGTCCACTGAAGCAGTGGTCCTGACCTTAGAGAGAGCATTGAGGATCTGTTCCCTAGTATTAGTAGGGGCAGTTATATTCGATGGTATTTCTTGAGGGTTTGAGAGGGGTAACATCTGCACAGATAGTAACCTCATCTCTAGCATCACTGTCTCCCCTTGTTTGTGGCTGGCTCTACAGAGCAAGATGATAAACTCATGGCTCAGTGCTGGGAGGGTGTCCTAATGGTTAAGGTGTTTGCCTTATAAACACAAGGTGCTGGGTTTGAGTCTCGCAAGGGATAATTGGCTAGGCTTAAAAAAATGGCTCGCAAGGGCAGTTAGCCTAGTACTAATCTATGAACCTAAATCTATGAACCTAAATCTATCATTGGCCAAACATGCCATGGGTGCTATTCCCCTGAAATGAGAACCTCCATGGCCAGTACTCAACATACGTGCAATGCCATATTACAGAGACAGGGACAGGTAGAGACTAGTACAGCAATAGCTGAGCTGGTTAGGGTAGGACATGGTCTGTGTTAAGAGCCCTGACAGCATACAGGCAAAATTATAGACAGGTAATGTCAGGAGCTTGCATGTACCTCTGTGCACTCACACATCATGCCCAGTGTACTTCTTGTGGCTGATTCACTTCTGCCTACACTGTGATGGCCAACAATTGAAGTGTAAAGGTATGGTTTTAAACCCATAATGCCACCACATTCACCATCCTGCAATGTAGAGGTTACTAAAATGAGACTTAAACATTCACTATGTTGGGGTGTTCATACAGAGATTGTCAGAAGCATGAGCCACTGCTTATGCTCATTCAGCACAACATCGTCTGTGCATTCTGTATAGCATGGCTGTAATCTTCCCTATTGAAGATGCCCTTGTGGATAGAGACATGCATAGTCAGTGTATAAGTCTCCTGGGGTACCCACCTGACTGCAGTGTGGCTCTGCATCATCTGCTGGAGCTATGTCCAAGCGTGCGTGAGTGCTTGCATGCTCGTGCGCACATACACACAAACACACACACACACACACACACACACACAGACACATATATATACATATAGAGAGAGAGAAAGAGAGATGTATACACATATAGACACACACACACACACACACACACACACACACACACACACACACACACACACACACACACACACACACACACACACACACACCTTCAGTGCTCAGCACCATACAATGGAGAAACCTTTCCCTTCCTGACCTGCGTATATAGCTCCTCCATAGTCACTAAAAAATGCCTCACACACTCACAGGTCCTGCCCCTGCCTCACACACACACACACACACACACACACACACACACACACACACACACACACACACACACACACACACACACGCACACACGCACACAAACACACACACACGCATGCACAGCATGCCCCTGTCTCATACAGACACACGCACACACACAGCTGTCCCACTCCTCACATACACACACACACACACACACACACACACACACACACACACACACACACACACACACACACACACACACACACAGACACACACACACCCATCCCAGGCCTCATACTTAAGCATAACAGACAGATGCATAGAGACACACTGCCTGCCTATGCCTCATGCACACTTGCGTAGACCCACACTGCCTGCCCATGCCCACAGACACACACACACACACACACACACACACACACACACACACACACACACACACACACACACACACACACACACACACACACACACAGCCTTCCCATGCCCCATTCACACAAATGCCTGCACTGTGCATTTCCATGCCTCATACACACAAGCTTAGAGCTTGCCCATGCCCCTTTTTCACATAAATACATGCTTGCAGAGACTACCCATGCCTCATACATTCATAAAGAGCCCAACCATGCCTCTTACAGGCATGCAGAACCCGCCTGTGCCTAACACATGTGCACAGAGCCCACCCATGTCTCACACACACACATAGCTCACCCATGCTTCAGACACACAGAACTCACCCATGCCTCACACACACACATACACAGAGCCCACCAATGCCTCACACACTCACACACACATGCACAGCGTCCACACATGCCTTACACTCACACACACACACACACACACACACACACACACACACACACACACACACACACACACACACACACACACACACACAAAGCCCACCAATGCCTCACACACATGCACAGAGCATTAATCCTTACTAACACCCCAGACTCTCACACACATACACACTCACAGAGTCCATTTTTGACATCCATCACTGTTGTACTTCCCAACTAGGCATATGATGACAGCTATACCCCATCTTCAGTACCCCATTACTGGGGAAACTTGTACTTGATCCACAGTTTAGTAAGTCTATGCATGGTATAATGCAGACTGGGCATATGCTTGCATGTATCATTCTTTATAGGCTCATAGGTTCATAGGTTGGTACTGGGCTATCTGCCTGAAGGCATATATTAGCCCATCCACAATGTGCAGTATTCACCACTCCTTTAGTAGTTCCCTAGACCCTTGTACTAACAGCAAGTACCCTTGGTCCCTATCTAGTAGTGCTGTTGGTGTGATCCCCGGTGTGAACTTTCTGTTACCCATCCACTCATCAAGGTTCCTTTTGAAGAGTGATAGTGAGGGGCTCTGTCTTATTTTATTTTATTTTTTTATTTTACATTTGTTGACCGGGCTACTCTGGCTGGATACATGTCCATTTTCAGCAGAGGCCTGAGGAGAAAAGCTCCACTATTACTAGTAAATTACAATAAAGAAAATAAAACAGTAAAATATCAACTATACAGTAAAATATACAAAAACATATAAGCAAGATAAAGGAGCATTAACATGTAAATATAAAAAATATATATGCAAATAAAGGAACATTATCATGTAGTATGGTAACAATGCAGAGGCATTTTAACAAGAACTAAAACAATAGTAAGGAATCAATTATCTCATAATATTTGCAAGAGAGAAATAGTAACACATAAGAGTCTATAGAAATTTACACCAATTAACAAGCTTAGGAAGAAACCTGTGGTGCCTGGGTACTGGTTTTAGATAGAGATTTGCAGAAAAGAGATAAGCATCTAGGTTAAGTAAAAGGGGAGATGACAGGTCATAGTGATGTGACAAGTAAAAGGAGAGAAGTAGCACAGGAAAATTAATAAGCAGGGGGTCGCTAGGTGCACTACACTGGTAGTGATAGAGGCAAGTGGAAGAGAAAGGAGAGGACTATAGTGAGGGATAATTAGCTTAGCTCAGTCAGGATTAGAGCAGGGACATAGCCAGTGGGATTGAAAATAGTTTCTTAGTTGTTTTTTGAAAAGGTGAGATGAGCCTAAAGTGGTCAGTTCTATGGGAAGTTTATTCCAGTATGAGCCAACAGCATTAGCAAATAAGGAGTCACCTGCTTTATTATGGGATTTGTGAGTAGCTACTAGAAGTCTGCTGGCTGAGCAAAGGGAAGTAAGATTTTTGTATGGGGTAATGAGGTTGTTAAGTATGGGTGTATTCGAGGGGTAATGGAGAATTTTATAAATGATGACTAATTGATGTAGGAGAATTAGATTTTGAAATTCAAGCCAGTTAAAGTTTTTGAGATTAAGACAATGGTGAGTACGGAATGGGGAACCTGTGGCAAACCTGGCAATACTATGGTAGGCTGTGGCAAGTTTCTGAAGGTTGGCTTTTGAGATGTTGATATACGATGGAGAGGCATACAATAGTGTAGAGATGAAATGAGTTTGGGCTAGAGACACCTTGGTGGTTGCAGTAAGAAAGGGCTTAAGTCTATAGAGGGCACCTATCTTTTTGTTAACAGCCTTGATGGTTAGATCAATGTGGCAGTCAAAGTTTAGTTGATTGTCAATAGTAACGCCTAGTAGCTTAGTGGAACAATCAGGTTTAATGATAGTGCCATTGCTAGACACAATGGAAAAGGTGATCGAGGCAGATTTAAGGGTAGGGGTGAAAAGTAGTAGTTTGTTTTTTTTGGGATTAAGGAGGAGACAGATATGTTGGAACCATTGTTCTGCAGCCGTAAAGATTTTTTGGATAGAAGAGTGAAGTTCTTCTGGAGATAAAGCAGAACAGATGAGAGTTGAATCATCAGCATACTGGATACAAGTGGATATCAGGAGTGAAATAGACAGGTTATTTATAAATATGGAGAAGAGGAGGGGACCTAAGATGGATCCTTGAGGGATGCCGATAGTAACAGGGAGCTGAGAGGATATATGGCTGTCCCAGAGGACTGCTTGTTTTCTATCTATCAAGTAAGAGTCAAACCACTGTAAGGCCAAAGAGTCAAGTGAGTGATAATTTAAAGTATCTAGGAGAAGTGAGCCCTCTGGGCGAACAGAGCGGGAAGAACCAGTGAGGGGACCAAATGGCAGTAAAACAATCAGAGAAGGAGAGTAAAGCACTGTGTATAGTGCAGGGTAAGAGTGAACTATAGGGCAAAATACAGGGAGGAGTATGGAGGGTTTGGGAGATGAAATACTGGTATGTTAGCTAAGTGAGGTAGCAGGGTTGTGTGCAGTGGATTAATATATAGGGGTTAAAACTAGGGGTAACAGGAGGCCAAATTGTACTGTGAGGATAAGGGAAATAATTTGTTTTCTAATAGACTGGGCGCCACCTACTGGCCAAGCCAGGAAAACAAGGGACAGAGCAAGCAGAGAGCTCACCAATGTGATGTGTAGAGGTAGAGGAGAGAGTTGCCTAAGGACAGAGATGAAGGAGGATAAGAGAGGGTCTCTTAACCGCTACTGGAGGGGGGGGGCTGCTGGTTAACTTGGGAGGGAAGTCAAATAACCTAGAGAATACAGTTAAATATATACAATAGTAGGACGTACTTTCCAAAAAGGACTTTTCTGGGTAGAAAGTCTTAGTGGGGAGGACGTATAAATCCTATTCAGGACTTTGTTCCTTAATATGGATTCCACGGGGCTTCTTAAGCATGGGTAGAGTCAGGAACTCAGGTATACATGGCTGGTAACATATAAGGAAGAGAGAGAAGACAAAATAAGTACATTCAGCAGTCAAGGATGTAGATAACAGACAACCAAAATTAGTAGCTGCAATTCTAAGAACAAGGGCAGAACAGTGACTAACCTTTTACCACAGTATAAAGAGGCTTTTTAGAGAGGAAATAAACACAAAGCAGGGTCCTACAGTCAGACTGTAGATATTTACAAAAATGTCTGTTAAAGCTAGAGCAATAAATTCCATCTATGCTACTAAATTAACCTTTATGCCTTATGGTACATAGGAAGACTACTTACAACAATTAAGTAACAGTACTTATAACAACAGTACCATGTAAGTTCCAATTGTTGGAAGACATTAGGTAATAACAACATAGGCTAGCATTTGTATAAACCAGCAAGGCTGACTAATAAGTAATTACAAACACTATTACCTTGCTGTAATGATGTTTAAACCAGAGGTAATGATACCAAAACGTATTGGAAAAGCCTTAACATAAGACTAAGTTAAGCAGTGCAGAAACCAACCCAGGATAGTGATCATTAACAAGCATTAACCAAAGAACAGCTGTTAATGGATACTTGCACTACTATAATTTAAAATGCAAACATTGTATGGATTCTGAGAGAATTCACCTTTCACGATATTGCTGCCTCATATTATCAGGCAATAGACACTTGCACTGTGAATGTAGGAAGACATAAGGGGCTAGAAAAGAATTACTGGTGTTATCCAATGCGCAATTAAATAAAACAGTGTAAAACAGTTATTCAGCTACGATTCGTTTGCGTACCTATAATATATTAATGCTACATCCAGCCTAGAATGCAAGTACTGTGTAGTTGGGGACCACGTGAACGCTAGGATGAGTGGCGTTGAGAAGCTTGTAAAAGTTTTAAAAAGTTGACGCTGTAATAAGCGGAGTAGTAAGCACTGACCGCTAATAGTTACTGCCTAATTGTGTGATAAATACAAGCGTAAACACTGTAGGTAAAAAAGCGGCGTTATGTAGATCGGGACTCTGTTCCATAGTAAGGGAAGTCTCTGCGAAGGGAATCTATCCCTCCAGCATGTTCTATTCATTGTTGTGTTGAGATTTATATCCCTAGAGCGTGTAGCTCGAGTAGATTTGGTTTTGCTAAGATGAAGCATGTTCAACAATTCTGGGTTGGACATGGCTCTGTACGTTAGACAGAGATCGCCTCTGAGAAAGTGGTATGCAACAGAGAACAGTCTTAGCTTTTTCAATCGTGCTGCATAGGGCAACTCTTTGAGGCCAGAAATCTTCTTGGTTAGGTACCTCTGTGGTCTCTCCAGCTGCTGGAGATGTCTAGCCAGGTACATTCCAATTGGTGCATTGTACTTAATAATGTTATGTTTTGTGTACCACTTATTCTAGCTGATAGTTATGAACCAGTTATTGCCTCTTAACCAGTGCCACTGCATACTGTGCCCACCTATGTCTGACATAGTCTTCACCTGCAGCTGGCTTTTCCAGAAGGTCATTAGTCACATTTTCTCACTGCTAACTCTGTGACTCCATATTCCTGAATGTCTCTGCCCTACTGTAGCTGTCTGCATATCAACATGCTATGTTACACTGCACACATCATAGGGATATTCTTGGAAGTCGCATAGTCATACTGCCATGCAGTGTCAGATACAGCTACTTAGAAGATGAGGGCCTGTACCAGGCTGAATGCATATGACAATGACTGAGCTCTGTGACAAGGCATTACTGAATGCATTTTATGTCACTGTCTGTAGTTTTCTAACTTTTGTCATGAGATGTACTCCAGGGTGTACCCAGTTTTGACAATAAGGTGGCCCAGTGGAAAATCACCCCACACAAACCACTGGTATAAGTTGCATGTATGACAGATGTGTGAGTCATTTGTACTGCCTCAGTGACCTGCAGACGCATTGTATACTATACCCTGTGTATTACAGACCAGTGTGAAACTCCTTATGGTTGATGCTCCATGCCCCGTTCTCTAGATAGGACCTATACTTCACTCTATGGCCCCATATATCTTAGAGAAATATGTCATAAAATGTCCACATGGTGTCACTTCTGTCTTTTGTGGTACATGGAAACTATATGCTCTACCCTGCATGCTGCAGCATTGCACTGATAATATGGTCGAATAATCCTATTGGATACACCTACCATATCCCTCATTGATCAGCGAAAGCCCATTTAGCCAGAATTCTCAAAGCCACTCATACCTTGTTGCTTATATGCATATGTACTCCACATCCCACTAACCTAAATATCAGGATGAAACATCTTGACCAGATTTTACATTGTGTTGCTATCCACATAATTGAGGACCACACTATTCCCATGTTGTGGGGGCTATAGTATGTTAGATGTAGAAGAAAGACTGTGCTGCCAAGGGTGATGACATGTACCTCTGCTACTACTCATACAGCAGCTAACTTATACATATTCTCATAGTTTTCTTCCTCTAACTCCATGATTTTGCTGTTGTGAACAGCCGTGTCAGTAACACCTCTCCATTTAGAATACATGCTTATCTGAATCTCTCCACTGTATTGTTCACCCTCATTTCCATCTGCCATTGTCATTTTAATGCTGTTCCTTATTTCCACGTCATTACACCACCAGTTTCTTATTATGCAGGCCATAAGATTTCTTTGTTTTCTGCAACAGAGTTCCATGCATCTCTGAACTGCACCCAACCCTTGCATGAGCACTGTTTATGCAAAACTACAAAAAAGAGAAAACTTTTTTCAAAATCCCAACTCACAGTTTTTTTCCTTGTCTTTCCTCACTTCTTTGTGTCTTTCGGCTTTTCCCGGTTAGTGGTCGCCACAGCGGAACTCCGGTCCGCTAATGATTGGTAGTGGATTTTTACGTACCGGGTTAAAAGCCCTAAGAGAAATTCAGTCTACAGATATTTTTAAAGAAGTAGTTTGTTAAATAGAGTCAAAAAGCAGCAAATGTCAAAACATCAAAAATAAATAAAGAAAAAAATCATCAAAATGCAAATAAATAAATAACTCATCTTTATGTCTATATGGGTGGGAGGGATAGCACAAAAGTGGGGAAAACAAGAATTGTCTTCCCTCCTGATTGCCAATCTCAAAGCATGTTTGACTGAATCAATAAATGTCTTTCAGTAAAACTGCAGTCAAAGAAATGAAGTACACCCCTTTCTGATTCTTGCTCGTGTTTAAAGTGGCTGTCCACCCCAAACAAAAGGGACAGAGCGTAACATTAAGCAATAAGGAAATTTAAGATTAAAGTGCTGTCCATGCAGTGAATTAACAATTTTAGATGATGCTGATTAAAAGAAATGTTTTAGAATGATACCTGCTTGTTGTTTATAAATATTTTAGTCATACAGTAACTCTAGTGCCAGATCAATCAGTCAAAACTGTACAATTTTCAAACTGTGAAATACCTAATACACAATTGTAATGCAAAAAAACAGCTGAAAATCCACACAAAATTAATGGTTCAGCACAACTGAAAATCTAGAATTCGAAACAAGATGCATGGAATTACAAAACTATTTAGTGTTAGTATATACTAATATGCTACTATTTAATTTGTATTTCTAAATATAACAAAATAGTTCAGCTATTAAAAGAAATGCATCACGTTTGTATTGCAGATGAAGACAAGATTTTTAAAGCAGAGACAACATTTGCTGTCTGATACATGCTAGAAAAAGAGTCATAACAAATCAAAGTGTGATGCACATTAACTCCAAAAGCCTATTCAACATACAAAGAATCTGAGCTCTAATAGCAATAAATAAAAGTAACTGGCAAAAAACTGTTGCACCATGACAGACAGTAAAGATCAGTGAGCACATTTGTACCAAACTGTTTTTGCCTGGGACATAAAAAGGACTGCCACAGGGGATTTCTTCTTAGATTTAGTCAGTAAATCAGTCATTTGGAAACATTATCAGATCATGCAATTATAAGCATCCCTCAACTTAAGAATGTAAGAAATAGCTAATGCCTGAAGGCTTTGAGATTGATTCTGGAAAAAAAAAACAGCAAGAGATTAACTCTTATATGTTTAGTTTATATTACAGTAATGCACAGACCAAATTGAACAGATTAGCAAAAAGTCAGCATTTTTTGCAACGATTATTTTAATCCTACATTTTACTGTAAAATGTATACTTAAATGACCTATGCTGCTATGCTTTTGTTATACTAAAGTGGATATAAAAACAGCACATTTTCCAGCATGTCCTATATTCGATCTGTCTTTTTTTAAACCACCACAAAAGGATGACGACAACTCTCCCAACTGACTTCATCTTTCTGTTTTTTGTTACTTTCTGATCAATAGCTGTACCATAATGCTTAGCAACATGGCAGATGGCAGGGTTCTGTTTCCTTAGTATTACTGAGTGAAACAGGACAATACAAACCTTTTAGTGTTTTAAACAGGAACTTGGATTTCATCCATCCCTCAGCACTATGTATTAATGTACATTCCTCATCTCTGTATAGAAGTGGTAAGCAAGTGATATGCCTCTTAATATTTATGCAGTGCAGTTTATTTCAGTAACATGGAAATGAAAGATGACTTTCTAAAAAGCTCTGTTTATAGTCATAGGTGCTGAAACGAATTTGATTGGTTTTCCATTCTGAGGCAGCCACACACACACACACACACACACACACACACACACACACACACACACACACACACACACACACACTGTCTGATGGGAATTCTTAATTTAGGTCATATCTTATAGAGAAGTGAAGGAAGTGAAATGTAATATTAGAGTTTGGTTCTAATAAAGCATATAGATTGACAGCTAATATAGGACAAGTAAAAGTACAAGTACATGTTTAAATAAATACATTTAGAGCTTAATGAAGATTCTCTGCCTGTATCTATCCCAGAAGGGCCATTTGAGTGTAGTTGTCCATTTGTCATTGAAACCATGTAATACTCTTACATAAAAGGCAGGGTGATGTACACTGAGCTACAAAATAATCTAAAACAGGTCTATATTAATGTGAAAGTGTTATATATTTTTTTCAACACTAACACATAAGAGGCATAAAATTTGATCATAAATCTTTAACTTCTTTAACATTTATATAATGGAATTTGATACCGCTTTGAAGGAGCACAGGAATTTTCAGTAAGTAGTAACAATAGTAAGAGTTAGTTACCATTTCCTCCTTATATTTATGCTCTTGATAATGAAATGACCTTGGTTGTCCTGGATAATTTTGTTTTTTTAATCAACACTGAAGTTTTATTGTGCTTGCAGGCATGCACACATGCATTTACTCAGCCGGGTGGCCTGCCACATGATGACAGATAAAAATTAAACTCTTACCTTTGGTTCTGAAGTCAGTAATCAATTGGAGGAAATCATTACTGACATAAGTAACATCAAGTCAGTATAATCAAGCATGACATCAGAGAGAGAGACATTTGGCTGAATTATTAGTCTTCGTTCAGTAAAGGAATGACTCTCCTTGCTTACTGGTTTGTTATATTTATTTCCCTGACATGTGAATATACACAATGCAAGAGGAACCAATATTTTGAAATAAAGATGTACATAATTCTGCTTTGCATTTCATTTATTACTCAAGCAGGTGGACAGAGTAATGAATTTATTTTCAGAAAGCTACAATTCTAAACTTTCAATACAACAACTTGTTTAATTTCACATAAACCGCACACTATTATTGAAAAGCATAATTCTTTCATGCAAATTATTGAGATAAGGGCATAGTGGACAGTTTTACAAGTGTTTGCCATCTTTTACATGTTTTAATCTGATCTGGTGTATTTAAGATGCATTGCTTTTCCTAAAATGAAAGTAAACTACAAAGTTTTATAATTCTAACTTGGACAGTACAAAGCAGTTTTATAAAATATGTCAGGTTACTTACTTTAGTAGTGTTTCATTAGACACAGCTCAGAGCATCATGTCTGAAACTTTTTGAGAAATTTATCTAAGCAAGTATCCAAGAAGGGATACAAGGCAAAGATTTTAAGTGAGGCTCACTGTAACTTTATGATTCATTCATAGACAAAGGTAGAAATATGGCAACCCATAGTTACACTTTATTTGCTATTTGTCACCTGAATGGCCTAAAATAGGTGCTATATTCTGCTTGGAATAGAAGTAAAAGTCGTGGTGTAGTTGTATAAGACAGTTAATAGGCATTACTGTAACATATCGCAAACACAGGCAGAAAAAAATGCGGTTCTGTTTGTTCTTCCCAAATGTTGCAAATTGATCAATGCATCTGCCCTGTTCATTCATTCCTCCCTTTCTTCATCTCTTGCTGTAAATGTCAATGCATTTTTTCTTCAATTTTTTTTTTTATCCTCTGCTGCTTGTTTTGATAGCAACTAGGTCACTTATCTTCTACCCACTCCATAACACATTTCCTAATGTCTAGGCCAAAATTAGTTTCCTAAACCCAGTGTTTAACCATCTGTTATCTACATTGTTTGTCTTATCCCATCACACATCCATTATTTCCTTCTTTACTTATTTATTTATTATTTATTTCAGATTTGTTAACCGGGTTAGTCCAAATGAGCTTGCAAACAAACCCATTTTCAGTGGAGACCCGAGGGGAAAAGCCCCAGCAAACATAAGTAAAAATAAAGCGACAATATACAAATATTAAATAACAATCACAACACAAAATAATTGTAAAAAAGAAAAGGTTATAAACCATTTGCATTGCATTGATAGTAAGCAACCCATTTTCAGTGGAGACCCAAGGGGAAAAAAGCCCCAGCAAACATAAGCAAAGATAGGCCTACAGGACAAAAACTATTAAAAACAACACTGCAAATACGAAATTAATTATAAAGAGAAAATTAAAAGAAAAGAATTATGAACATTAAGGGTTGCACTGATAATAGTGGACTAAAGTTGACTACATATGAGAGTAAAAACAAAAAGGTAATCATTGTTCAAAAGAAGGACAATGTATAAACATTAATAGGAAGTGGGGGGTGATAGTGTGGAGAATGGAAGGGGGCTATAGTAGGGCTTTAGTAGTAGAGATGAGGGTTTAGGAGATTAGATTAAGCAGAAGTTACTAACAAAGAAAGAAAGTTAGGAGATGCAACAAGCTATACAGTGGAATAGACTAAGACTATGTGTGGTCAATGCAAAGGCATAATTTCAAGTTTAGTAGGTGGAATTTAATCTCCTTTTTAAAACAGGAAAATGAAAGGTTGGATCTAATATGGAGAGGGAGTTTGTTCTAATTTAATTAAACAGAGTGTTTGTAAAGTAGTTTGCCAATATTTCTTTTGGGTTTATATCCATCCCTCCTTTTCACTAAAACAGAGCAAGCTCTATAAACCTGCCTTCCCACATATCATCCTAGTTGTCTTTATCTGTTCTCCATTAGTAACCAGTAGCATGACATCTTTTTGGATACAAGTCTAGGATACTAGAAACATCTCAAACCAAAACAAATGTTTCTTGTTATTTTTAATAATGCGCTGGATCCACAATCCATACAGTGCCGGATCAAGCACTAGGTGACCTAGCCAGCTACCGAGGGCCTGTGTTGGCTGGGAGACCTGGCTTCACTATACAAATTTTGAAAAAATCTTCTGTAAATTTTAAATGCCTCAGCATTAAGAAGTAGTGGGAGACAAGTTCTGTAAGCCCCAGAAACCTCAGAATTAGGGTAATGACAATGTCCTAAACTACTGGTGATATGGAAATGTCCATAGGGGATATACACAGCAACAGTCAGCGCAGACTCATAATAATAGATAAGCAGAGAACCCGCATATATTCATAATGGTAACTATGCAATGAAGAGTAAATAGAGCAGGGATTCAGTGTGTGTGTGTGTGTGTGTGTGTGTGTGTGTGTGTGTGTGTGTGTGTGTGTGTGTGTATGATGCTCCTACTTAAGAAACTTTGCTCAGAATCAAATCATGAACCTTAATCATTAAGGGCAGACAAGTACCATAAACCTTCACGACAACTGCCAGGTTTCTTTTAATTTAATTTTTTTTTTAGCTTTTCTAATTCACTAAGGATTGCAGTTTGTGCGAAAAAAACAGAAACTGGAACAGCAACCACAAGAAACGAAAATATGAATTCAGCTCCAGTAAGGCAGTATACTGAACTGTAGTGTCCCAAACACCACTGAACATACGCAAATCAGTCCACCAAGGTAGCAGCAAAAGTATTTAATATGTTATTAATAATAGGAACATCAAATACCAGGCTATTTTGGGCAAAAAGGAGAAAGTTAGGGCCCAGACTGTTGTTAACAAAGCCGCAGTGTCAAATTACACTGGGGCTTGTATCTTGGAGTACGGGTATAATACTAATGACATTAAGGCCATTTTGGAGAAACACTGGAACGTATTTAGTGCAGACAGGGACATTTTAGAAGTCATGGGAAATAAGCCCACATTCGTATACAGTAACGCAAGAAATTTAAAGTTGGAATTTGAAAAGAAAAATAAAATTTCAGAAGGCCAACTTAATATAAAGGGTACATATAAATGTGGTAATTGTAACCAGTGCAGGTACATTGATTGTAGAAATACATTAGGCTTGCAGGATACTAATTTCACTAATATTAAATTTGTGAAAGGAAATTGTAGAACATCCTGTTTAGTATATTTAGCCACCTGTACACACTGCACTTGTTACTATGTAGGAAAAACGGAGAGATGTCTCCGCAAAAGGATATATGATCACTATTACTGCATTAAAAAGGGTGATGACAAAAATGCTTTAAGCAAACACTTGATGACTAGTAAAACTTGTGAAAAGTTTATATTTGGGATATTAGAGTTAGTACAAATGAATGCCAGAGGGGGGAATGTAAAGAAAAAATTAGGAGAGAGAGAGGTATGGTGGCAAATAAAACTAAATGCCACAGTGTTTCCTGGTATAAACGAGTACATTTCTATTAAGCCTATGTTAGACAACAATAGAATTTAATGTATACTTACATTTTTCAACAATAATCATTGAATTTGTTGTCACCATGGTGTTTATTTTACATCTTATGTACTAGCATTTTACGTTGACTTTCATTATTTCAGTTAGCAATGAATGACATTCTACTTATATATATATTTTTTATATTTATTTCTTTACATTTGTTCTAAAATAATTCATAGAGGTTAGGAAGATTCATTTGGTCAAATGCATTTTAATCATGAGAATTATACAAACAGAATGGAATATATGTGTGGACGTTTTATCTGTTTGATACACTAGAGGTAGCAGTTATAGGGTTAACTTTTTTAAACTGTGATTTTATCAATTAAGTAATTACACAGAGGTGTGTGCATGTATATAAGCTGTTTTTTTCAAAATGGATGGTGTTCTGAGGAAGTCTATATGGATAGATGAAAGCGCTCAACATTGTGTATTTTTTATATATGTTTTATTAAATACTTTCGCTGCTACCTTGGTGGAAGGATTGCAGTTTGTCAGACTCAGTCATATAGTTTCACAGCTGTGTTGTTCAGTGTCAGTGGTGCAACAGTTACCACACTTTCTTTTGGTACAGAAGGCTGTGAGTTCTCTTCTCATACCAGATTGATCGATTGCTGACACTATCATGCAGCATAAGGTGAGGTGGGGTGCTGCACTCCTGAGTGTATACTCCTTTGGATGAGATGCTTAGCAACTATGAACCTGTAGTTTGCCAGCCATTCCCCAGCTGCACATCACCAGCACAATGTTTTTTTTATTTATTTATTTTTTTATGTGATATGGGCAATTTATTCTTCAAGGGCAGAGGGCACTGAATTCTGAGACAAAATGTTAAAAAGCAAAGGCAATGCAATGTTAAATGTTAAAAAGCAAAGGCAATGCAATGTTAAATGTTAAAAATGCAAGCATGCCAGCAGCAACCTCTTCATTACTTATAGTTCTCTTTAATGCAAAACTATTCTGATGACTTTTACTTATATAAAGATTGTGCATATTATGACAGCAGTTTGAGTAGCCTTTTATGGTGGATATGTTCTGAAAAGGATCGTTGGTTCACATGCTTTGTTTCATTGCATACTGGAAAAATGTTCAAAGCTACAAATTTAAAGCATACTCTAACAAGTGGTGCTGTATTATATAAGATTAATAATTACATGCAATCAGTAGGGGAAATCAAAGAAGACAAACATGTATGCATGGTCCTAAAACTGTGCGCAATGGGCCTATGGTTTGAAAACAGCCCAAAGATAAAGTTTATCCACCACTGGTCAGATGCATTTTCTTTGAGCGTGGGTTTAAACACCATTTCAATGAAATGTGAGTTTCAAGGGCAGGGAACTTTACTGTTCATGCTATGTCTGTTTTTGTTTTGAGACTGTATTTTTTAGAAAATGGCTATCAGTGTTTGTCCTATACAATTTGCAATAAAAAGTTTTCAATTAAATGCAAATACATGTAGTCATTGGAAAGATTAAGAAGAGGAGAATAGTATGCACTCTGACCGGTTTGAACAGTGTTTATGGTAACTGGGGAAAAATAGCCAAGTAATAGGACACTGGAATGGCTGTGGGAGTGGGCTGATCCATTAAACTGCCTAGGGCCACGTGACCATGTTCTAGCTCTGCATCCCCCTCCAAGCTCTTCCACTGAAGAGCAAAAAAAAAGAATTTACTGTAATAAGTGTATGGCTACATTGCAATTATATGCTTAGTACTGTTAGATCAATACCCCTCCAGCTCTTCCACTTAAGAAGAAAAAAATGGCTGTTCCTTCTACTGAGGCTCCCACATTCCTCCCTCCTACCCCAGCCATTTAGGTCCTGTTTCTGTGCCCTTCCCCTCCTTCCAAATATTTTATGAAAAAAGTTATTTCTTTACCATGTTTGCATGGAGTAATATAGTGCTCAGGTTTTAGTTAAAGAAGAGAGATTTTCTTTCTTTCTTTTTTTTTACTTTTAACTGTAACAAACTGCCTACTACAAAGCAGCAAGCAGTTGCTACAGTTTAGACCACACACGTAGTACTACAGTGCTCAGGTATGACCACAAATGCAATACTGGCTTTTAAAAGATGGTATTGCACAAGAGAGAGATCTGGATCAGCTGATCATGACCCTATGCCCAACACTTTGAGCCCAGGGCTGTTCCCTTTCTCACCCTGCCTTAGCTACTCTACTGGTGTGGCTTATTCCAGACTTTATATACTTAGTGGCATTTCTTTTCTCAGGAACAATCGTATGCTTTGCTCTTGCTAAGTAATGATGACAGCAAACATAAGCTTTCCTTGTATAGTATACATTGTTAGATGTTCTTTTTAGTTCCCTGAACCAGAATTCTGCAAAGAGATGACTCCCTGGGCTATGGAAATATATGCTTATAGCATGATAGTGTATCAAAAGTATGAATGCATTAAAACAGAAAACAAAGACTATGAGAATGCCCTGGATTGTTAAATAAATAATGCAGTGCATAAAACAAAATAGCATAGTTACTGGCAATGCAGAGGGTGAGGCCCATTCAGATACATGCAGTTGCCCTTCCCAGCAAAATAGCACAGCATTATATTCAAATAACCATATAATAACTTGGAAATGGGTGACATTGTGCAAATGACGCCAGTTGCAAGTATGAGAATATCACACACTATAAATGATTCACAAATGTGTGAATATAATTCAAAGAGACATTTCAGGCAATGAGTCTATATACAATCATTGCTCAGTGATCAGAGGGGGGAAGGGAGACTGTTAAGATGCTTGGAGTAGCATCCACAGTAGCTGGACAGCATTTGATAATGGTTATTCTTATAGCCAGTTTCCACAATGGTGCATGTCATCACCCATTGTGTTACAGGCAGCAGAATGATCTGACCATACAAAACTCACATTACCTCATAATAAGGGAGTTACTTGAATGCTATCATGTAGACAGAGACAACATAGGTGCTTTTAGACATATATCATCTCCATATTGAATTTCATGTAATACCAAACCCAGTGGAAACTAAGGTATGTGTAGCACTGACGATAATTACTGCAAAGATCTTTCAAATGCATATGGTATTAGCATCCAGGGGCAACAAGAATTCCTTTGTGTAAATGTTGGTAATTTGTGATATCAAACACTCATCTGAGGGCTCTTCTGTTCCATGCAATGCCTTGGGCTTTCATGCACTATCATATCTATCACCCTATTGCGGGGCTTATTGTGCCCGATTTGTTTTGGTTATCAATGGCAGTGGCATTTGCAACAAGATTCACCTATTCTCACAGACAGTCCTATCAGTGTTTAACATGCAACTTCTGTGCACACATAGGCATGCAATGACACAGCTATGTCTGCTGGAGAGATCTTTTCAAACCACTGACACAGTTTTGTAGCCATTTATGTTCCAGTACATGTGTTATGCAGCAAATGTAGCAAGCATGTTAAACACTGCTTTTACATGCTACATCTCCACATCAGTTCAGATGCAGTAGCATGGATGTAATGTGGTGCCCTGTGATCTATTTGTTTGGTCCTGCGTTCTACCAGGCAACACTATCATGTGTCCCACTGAGCATGTCTTTAGCCTGAGTTATCCAGTAGGCCTGCCTTTCTGGTCCCACACACCTTCTCTGTGTACATCAGCTAAACTCATACAGGGGATCACTTATTGGCAACTTAGGTAGAGAGTGAGGCATTAGTTTGCATGCCATCCCCAGGGGATGGCATACAAATGAATGCCTCCCTCTCTACCTAATTTGCCAATAAGTGTGCTTAATCCAGTAATCCCTGTCAGTTAGCAGTAAGTAGGGTGGGCTATTGAATGGAACTGACCCACAACTGCTCACATTCCCCACTCCTTGTGTTTTCAGTCACACTGTATACAGGTTGCTGTTGTGTAACCACACAAAATAAGGCAAATGTATCCATCTTGCATCCCTACCTCCTCCTGGCCTGTAAATCTTTACCACAGCTGCAGGAGACCACTTTTTTATTGTATTTAACAACACTCCAAAATTCTCTGTTGAAAATGTGCTTTGCCATAATGTAACAAAATAGAACTAAGATAATGCAATGGCGGTTGCTTTCACACGATTTCTGAGTTCATAGAATAGTAATTATGCTAATTAATTTTACTAAAACACAGGGGTTGTGGATGGATTTCTGAGCTGTACACATAAATTAGGCATTAAAAGCCGTGCAATGTGCCATAGTAAGCATGCCTACCTTCTCACATGCATGTCAGGCTGCAATACATTCTGCACATGTCTGGTCAGTTCCATTACAACCACATACCAGAGGGGGAGAGCTTGCAACTCAATCAGTGACCTATATGGGCATGACAGCAAGTCAGTGCCATGATTAGCAAAATGCTGCAATGCTACTTTACAACATACATTCTGGCACAAGTGCACTACCATGTGTGAGGTCTGCTGTGGTCCTCCTAATTTACAATGACATTGGGCAATGATATGCTGCCTATTGATGCAGATCGTGTTTTCAGTGACGTGTGTCAGTGTGACTAAACATAAATTTATTTTTATTCATTCATCCTTTATTGACTAGGTTAGTCCCACTAGGGTAGTTGTCTCTTTACAGGACAGACTCAAGGTAGTATTTCCATTACTAAGGGAAATTTGACGAGGAATTTGTGAATTTTCCCTTACTCTTTTTGATATATGATGTGGTGTGGGATCATTTGCATCCAGCCAAGTTACTGCCAACTTAAGCAGATGGAAACTCAGTGTAACATCTCATGCAAAGGGAGACACACTCTAGCATTGTGTACTCCGGCAATACTGAGTTTGTGTTTCCATTACTTGGCTAATCCCATTCTTCCATTTCCAGAGCCAGCAGTACAAAATGATGTAGCACAACCTAGTGATAACTGCTTTTGGCTTATTTTTCTGTTTATCACAGTCATTACTTTTTTATTACTTGCCATTTTTCCTTCCATTTATTTTTATGGTTTTTTTTTAATTTGCAGTTGTCAATAAATGCAATGGACCAGTAATGACTACAACATTGCACCTGCCTCACCACTTCCTGCTGGGTCCCCAGCAATCTCTAGCCAATCCTCTCTGCAGGCTGATTAAGGTTATCTTGTGGAGAAGACCAACCTGGGGGGTGGGGGGTTGTCACATCTGGCTTCCGTGCTGCTTTTCTTGTGGAGGTTCCCCATTAGGGTGTTCCACTTGGTCATTCTTTGGAAGGTGGAAGAACTGGTGAGGGCTGTATTGGACTGGTGGATGGACAACCATACTGGCACCTTGCACAACACCCTTATTCAACTTGCAGAATTCCACAGTTGCATGGTATCATCCACTGGGTGAACAACATCTGGGCACAGACATGGGCGGTCTCAGAGGTGACTGACTTCTGGAGGGGATCACTACTGTGTACCTTAGCAGGTAGTCTTCACTCCACTCTATTTCCCCACCATGGTGGCCCCTTTCCTTCAGTCTCACTCTGCTCCCAGTTTATTTTTCAGTTCTTCCCATCACCAATTGCTTCCATCTATCTGAATCTGTCTTTTGTGGCCCATTTGTATCAGCACTGTCTGTTTTTCATATCTGTCAGACATTTCTGATATCCCTATACCCTCTTTCCTGCACACATCTTTCACATGCTACCTTCCTCCTCTACCCTTGCTCTATGAAACATTTAATGTTGTATAAAAGGAAGTCACAAAGTGTGCTCTGTGGCCTTCTTGGTGGACGATATGATACCTGGAGCACTGGCTCAGGAAGAAAGGTAGACTGAATGAAGAACTGGAAACAGATAGCTGGAAGGGGAAGATTTATTTTATTTATTTATTTATTTTTAACCGGCTTGTTAACCGGCTAGTCTAGGATATATTTTTCAGTAGAGGCCGAGGGAGAAGAAAGCTCCACATATAGATTACAGATACAGACTGGTAGGACTTTTAGACAAATATTATTGTTAAACAAGACAAAGAGTAGGAGTTAAAAGAATTTACAATCAAAAAAAATAAATAAAAAATATTATTACATAGTTTAAAACAAGGAAACAAAAATTGAAAAACCAAGGACAGAGAAATGTACATTGTTACCAAAAAGGAAAGGAGTTTAACTATCTGAGATTTACTTGTGTTACAGGAAATCCAGATGACAGAGCTGGACAGAAATGCTGAGAGAGAGAGAGAGAGAGAGAGAGATACTGACATAAACTATATTCCATCTGTACAGCACCATTGAAGGTGTATGCCCTGAACTTTTGTTCTGTCAAAGAACCTACATCTTTATGGTTTTGTACAATAAACTCTTTTTTTTTGTTTGTTTTTTGTTTTTTTTAGTAACACTGATGTCTCTACTGTCTTTAATATTTCATATTGGTAGACAGCAGCAGGGAATATTTTGACACACTTCTCCATGCCAAACTCCTAAGACTGCACCTTTCACAGTGTAATCTGTTTAGACCATAATCTTCCCCTAGCAATAAACAGAGAGAGAGTGTTCTGTGGTGCACTGAGAGAGATTTTCCCCTGCTCTGTGCACCTGCATGTTAGCCCATTTTGCAGAATGACACCTGTAAAACAAATACTGCAGACTGTAACTTTTGCAGTTGGTGGGATGGGAGCAGTAACCAAGCTGATGGCTACACCAAGGACAGTTCAACCACTAAAGCAACTAGGCAGCAATGATGACCTAGATGTGTAGCTTGCCACCTTTGAGTAGTAAATCCATCAGGACAAATGGAATTGCTCACAGCTGAACACAGAACCACTGAAAGTCTTCATGAACATGGAAGGGACTGAGCATCTGGATGATAAACAGGTTAATGAGGCATTAATTGCCAGAGATGGTCTTACATCAGAGACATGAGCTCAAAAATTATATAGCTGGATCTTTTCTAATGATAAATTGGTCAAAGGTATATGACATAAATCGAATAATTGATTTATGGTTAGAACCTGAGGACTGACATACTTAAATTATAACAGAGAAAAACTAGTCAGTGACACATGTAACAGCCCATTATCATCTGCTTAAAGGAAGTGGGTCTGTCAAACTGACCCTGAGGATGCTGAAAGTTTTGTTGTATTATTACAAGGTTTTATTTCAAGAAACTGTGAGACCTATATACGCTTCTGTCAAATGATGGTAACAAACAAACGTAACAGCTGTAGACAAATTCTGTTTTAAATGAGGAATTAATGCATACAAAACAATATTGTATAAATACTAGTAATGCTGTTATACCTTTTTAAACTGTAACCTACTAAAACATGCTGCTAATGATGTTATGCTGATGTAATGCTATAGATTATCTGCTAGAATAACTGATGTTGCATTCTGTTACTGAGCTACTGCAAAATTAATTAAGTACAATTTCTTTATAATAGCAAAGAGCAGCAAGGACAGTTAGAGTCATGTCTGTATATGAAAAGCAAACATTTGCAAAGCAGTAAAAGTAATATGAATTCAGAGAAATAACAAACTGTACCCCATCACTCAAAAATACAAAGGAGTAAGGCAGCACAGTGGTGCAGAGATTAGTATTGTTGCCTCACAGCAGGAGGTTCTCTGGTATAATTCTTGGCTAGGGTGCCTTCTGTGTGGAGTCTGCATGCCCTTCCTGTGTTTGAGTGGATTTCTTCCCACATTCCAAAGACATGAATCTGGAGTGTTTCTCCCCAGGCATCTGCTGAAAATGGGACATGTCCCAGTTTGACATTTGTGGTAAACAAATGTTAATTAAATAAATAAATAAAATAAACAAATAAAGATGGTGTATATTGTTGCTGTAGTACCCAATTTAATATACTAGGGGCGCCAGCATCCTTAACCTGATCCTCACCCACATGTGGGGATTTTGTACCCACCCAAGTGTGTTGTCTTTACTTGTCAGGTTAGACCATAAGGCAGTGTCCTTTGAAATATTCTAATAGCTGTGACCCCATAGAATTGTTAAGGAACTATTATAAAACTAACCTCCTATTACTCATTAATACCTTGTCAAAATATTACACCCCCCCCCCAAACCATGTGAACTCCACTGCCTATGCAGAGTTATTTATGGAAGTCCTATATCGTCATATAAGCATCTGCACTATGACAGTGGTATGCATCCACGATAAGCATAGGACTAACTCAAAGAGCAAGCCACCATGGTGGAATCCCAATATCAACAAGCTATATAACAAAAGAAAGAAAACCATTGTGAAATCCAAGAAGGGTAATGCCCAGAAAGACAAGAAACCCTTCATCAAAATAAATAAGGAAGTCTGGAGTCTGAACAAGTCCAACAAAGCCAAATTTCAGGCAAAGATAGCTTTGTAGGCAAAGGACAACCACAAAGCCTTCTTCCAGCTATGTCTTCAGCCGCAAAGATAATACACAACAGTGTGTTGAACTAGTTGTAAATGGAATAACCTATATCTAAACAGAGGATCTAGCAAACCTACTGGTCAATAAATTTAGCTAGAACTTCACCCTCTTACTCAGCCTAATTTGGGTAAACATCGAGGAGCAACCTTCAGACCCTTTATTAAAGTCTATGAATCCAACAAAGATCAGTGCATACAGTAAGGAACAAATATTTGTATAAGGGTACAGAGAGGAGGACATATAAACAATAAAAGAACTACATCATTATACACAGAGTAGTATGTAAAACAGAGCAAGTAGAAGGAAGAGCTTGAGTGGATTGCAAAGTGAGAAGTAGAGTTGTCATTGCAACCTGAAAGTGTTGCAAAGAGAGGTGAAGTGCCAAGCTAGAAGAGAAAGCTTCAGAAATTGAAAATTCTAGGCAATGAAGATCAAAACTAGGATCCAAACACAGATAACTGAAAACAACAAAGCACCAAGCCCCAAACTCGAAAACAGGTTTTATGATTTTTTTTTGTACTTTCACTAAAGTATTTTTAGAAGAGGTTGTATGATAACTGTTTTCACTATTTTATTTTTTAAGCACCTTTATTGCATTATCACAAATTTACATTTATATAAAAGTAATCAAACTGTATTTACAAACATTAACAAACATTATACTTCACATATATTGGTATATATAATATAACCTAAGCAACATTACATAAATTATTCAGTTCCTGTCCCTTTTTTAAACAAGAAACTTCTTTATTAAACCATCACTTATGACATAAACAGTCATACATTTATATGTGAAAACAAACCACACCAACACAATTCTAGTTGCAAGCATCTTACATCTCAAACCATACTGGCACACTCCCACTTGCAAACATTATACATCACTTATAGTCTACCCAACCATTTTCAGTCAAACAGTACATAGCTTTTTTAAGTCCTGCCTTCCTTTAAACCTCATTCCTCCCCTGTATATACTGTTCCCACAATTCCCATTTTTTCCAGTGTAGTTTGCTCCTACCTTATCTAAAGATCTGAGTTCCAGTTGTTTTATCTCTGTTACTTTATTCACTGCTTCTAGTATAGTTGGCTTAGATTTTTATTTCTATTTTCTAGTAATTGCTTTTTTGGCAGCCACCATAATTAGACACAGCAAGACCTTACCATGTCTAGGCAATTCCGAATTTGTATCATGTTGTTGTTTGTCTTTTTGGCTTTTCCTGGTTAGGGGTCACCACAGTGGAACTCTGGTCCACTAATGATTGGCAGTAGATTTTTTATGGTACTGAGTTGCCTTCACGCATGTCTTTTGGAGGCCACTCGACCATGGGGAGGACATGCAGACTCCACACAGAAGGCACTCCAGCCATGAATCGAACAGGACAACCTCTTGCTGTGAGGCAAAAATGTTAATCTGTATCATAGCTAAGAAAAAACATCTCGCTCATAACATCAGTCTGCCTACCAAGCATATGCAACAGTGCATACTGCAGAGAATCCTTAAAGTCCGCCAACCCACCACGCTCCCAGAAAATATGTTCCCAAGCATCTCTTTCTTCCCTATCACATCTCTAACATGTAAAATTCTCTGGAGTCTACTTGGGGCATAAAAATATCTATGTAAACATATCCAAGCAAAAATTCTAAATCTTCTAGATTTTGTTGCATATTTGGGAGACAAACACATATTCTCCCATTGTTTCTTTGTGATTTGCTTATCCAGTCTCTCTTCCCAATTCTTTCTAACCTCTTTTGATTGATTCTTAAAGTTTTCATGCAATATTTTATATGCCCTACTAATTATTCCTTTTTAATGGCAACTTCTGATCTAGATTCTACTAGAAACTCTGCTAGCGCTGGTCTTTTGTTTAGGCCCCCCTTTTTCTTTCTCTTTGCCTATACTCTGATATCAATCCTTGATAAGGAAGTCAATCTCTAACCTGCAGTCCAAATAAATTCTTGGCCTCTTCCCATTCCATTACCTTTCCCTCTCTCATTATTTGCTCCCAATATCTTGGCTCTTTTGCTAGTTTTCTCCAATAAATTCTAGCCCCCTCTTGCCTATTGTCTGTATCCCTAATTGCAGTCATCCTTGTCGGCAGAATCTCCTTTCTCCAGTCCTGTGTTCACTTAGTTCTTAGAATACTTTCTGCTACTTTAGGGATATAATATTTTGTATGATGATTGTTATTCTCTTTAAAGGCCTGCATCCAAAATCACTGTCTCTCCAAATTTCTTCAGATTCTTCGTATAAATTAAGCACTTTCATCAGACTGTGTCAAATTACTTCTTCAAAATAAAAGAAATTACACCAGCTATTGTTTAAATTACACTCTATAACAAGTCACATGAGTATTCAACCCAATACAAAGCATTTACTAATTAAAACATAGTGCCGAAAAACAAATATTTGATCTCACAGAAAAGGAATTAAAAACAAAAATACAAACATTAATCCTAATAAAATCTATCCAATTTGAAGCCTTGATGCAGGAGAAATTTGTAGCTATGCATTCGGCTTATGAAACCTAATAAGGGAGAGGGGGGGTGTTTATTATGTGAAAAACTGACCATGTTAATCGTTTGAATCAACACTTTGATTTGATGTTTTAAGATATGTTTGAACAAGGGCAGATTAATTATGAATTAATGCTTTTCTTGTTTACAAATATGCCATGGTACCATCTAGCTTCGGTATCCCGAAGATACATAAAAGTGTGAACAAACCCCGCCCTGAGACAAATAGTAGCTGCTGATACGTCCAATATGCATCCTTTGGCAAAATTTGTTGATGTACAATTAAAAAATAGTTTAGATAGTTTTGGCCATTTATGTCATGATTCATGTTTTTTTTTGAGTAAACTAAAAACAGTTGGTTTTGTTGATGACATGATTTTTTTTAACCATTGATGTCACTATCTTATTTAATGTTATCCCATATAACATTGGTCTTGAATGGTTTCACAACTTTCTAGTAGAGTCTCCAGATTTTAACAATGATGATATTAATACTTTAGATGATTTTATGGAAACCATCTTGACCAGTAATTTTGTGTTTTTCGAGAGACAATATTTTCTCCAAATAACTGGGGTAGCAATGTGGGCTTCATTTGCCCCTATATTTACAAACATTATTATGCTCCAGAGGGAGAAGCAATACATCCTTAATTCATTTGATAGAAACCCTGGAGCTTATATATTCGCTATTTGGGTGTTATTTTTATTATTTGGAATAAAACTACTACCGATATCAACGCCTTCGTAGCATATTACAACATCCTTTCTGTGATTCACACATGATTATAGTGAGGAGAAAATTCACTATTTAGATGTGGGAATTAGTAAGGACACAATAAACAGAAGGCTAGTTAGTACAATTTACAAAAAATTGACTTACCTGAATAGTTTGTTACACTGTTCGAGTTGCCATCCTGAGCATCAGAAGGTGGATATTGCGAAGGGACAATATATTAGATTAGCAAGGATGGTGTCTGCTGATAAGGAGCTGATTTATCAATGTCAATATCAAAAGTTAGTTGACATGCTTCACTTCAGGGGATAGCCAACGAGTCTTGTACAGAAATATTTTAAAGAGATAGTATCCCAAATCTAAAGTGGCACTATTATGCCTTTGTTACAATCTGAAGAAGTTTGTCCCTTTAAGAAAGAGAATGATGGCAATAAGCACATTAGTTACACTCATTCTTTTGTGACTAACTTTAGTGCAGACTATTTGCACATTTCTAGAATTTTGAACAACAATTGGAGAATTTTCTCTTGTTTTGATGGGCTGATGGAATTATTTGGTACAAAGCCCCATACTGTTTATAAAAAAGGCAGTACACTTCAAAACTATTTTGAGATGAAAGAGATTATTACTACCTTTAAATGTGGGTTGTACTTGCAAATATATGGCTAACCAGGAAACTGTAGTTATCAACAATTGTATGATTAGTGCCAAACATTATTGAACATGTAACTCTATTGGTATTATATATGTGGCCTTGCAAAATGATTGTGATGGATTTTATACTGGCAAAACTCAAAGAAGGCTGAAGGATCAAGTATATCAACATATGTTAGACTTTCAAAACCAAAACAATTCTTTAACCAAACACATTTTAAAATTTTTAATTCATCATTTTGTGTTTTATGGATTGGATATGGTATTGAAAGATCCAAGGGGGGGTCATGGGTAGATTTGATTAAATTAAAAGAGCTTCTTTGGCAGATTAGGTTTAACATATCATGCCAGATTTGAATGAAAGTCTTTAAATGTTTAGTGTACTCAGGCTTCGTTCTTATGATATTTAACGTAGTTACAAATATCTCTTGTATCAGGGCTTCAAATAGGATATGTTTTATTAGGATTAATGTTTGTACTTTTGTTTTTTATTGCTTTTTTGTTAGAGCAAATATTTGTTTTTCAGCAATGTGTTTTAATTAGGAACTGTTTCTTACTAGGTTGAATAGTCATGTGACTTGTTATAGAGGGTAATTTAACAATGGTTTGTGTAATTTCTTATATTCTGAAGAAGTCATTTGATACACACTGACGAAAGTGCTTAATTTGTACCAATTAAACCAGTTTTCTGAGCCTTCTTGTGCCATTGTTCGAGTTTGGGGTCTGGTGTTTTGTTGTTTTAAATTCTAGGCAATAGTCAAGACTGGAAACTTCATCAGGGTCAGTACAGTGAAGGAAATACCAGTGTTTTAATTTAATTTCTGTCAGTGTAAAACAAAAACCTCAACTAAGGTAAGATTTTTGGAATCAGGTATCTAAATGTAAGAAAAGAAAGCAAAAGTGAAGGTGTACTCCTTGCAGTAGGCCAGTAACGTAAAGAAAAAAATAGAAAGTGAGGAGGTGACATTCATTTACTCTGAAAAAGAGGAAACGCAAAATAAAGGAGGCATAAAGAGAAGGTAGATCATAATGTGAGACAAGATAACCTTGAACTAATTATACTCCCATTGCACTAAAATATAGAAGCTGCAAGCAAAAGAGAGAGAGCTCAATGCATTAGTTCCATAATGAAAGGCAGCAAGTAAACAAATAAATAATGCACAGATAATAACTAACGCTAAATACTGGTATAAGTTGCCTTTTATAGAAGAGTTATGCACTTAGACACAAGCAGAGAGAAGACATGGAAGAAGAATCCAGCAAGAAGCTGGAAATTGCCCATGTTATAAGACTCTTGAAGAGTGTGCTAATAAGAGGATTGGAGGGAGACCATGAGTGAGAGATACTGAAAGAAACTATACCCCAGTTATAGGGGACTGCATTGAACGTACTTGCTGTGGACTTTTATTAAGCCATAAGACTTTAGGTTTAAGAACTTTTATCACATGAATATATGTATAAATGCTGGCAAATCTGCAATGGTGACATTTACAATATCAGACCTTTCTTTTTCAAAACTTGACTTCACAGAACTCTGAAACAGGTTCTACCATGGTTCATTCAATAGGGCAAGTAGCCGTCTTGCACAATTTTAGTAATCCACAAAATGAGACGAATTCCATGTCAACCAAATGAATTTTCAAAATGCCACACTGCATATACATATATACAAATATATATAAACATGAACTTCAGCCATAGACTCATATACATATATATAAATATATATGGGTCTATGGCAGAAGATCAACGTATCAGAATGCCAACTGTCAAAAGGTTGAGAGCATGCAGTTGATGTTTTCAAACATCAAATGTTTAGAACAGGAAGACTTTTTTGCAGACATCATGGTACAGTATCAAGTAAATTATCCTTTTCCCTACTGTAGTGTAATCTAAGATTTGTTATATATCATTAGCGGGGAAGAGCAGGGTGGGCTAAAACAGAGTTTTTGATGTTTGCTGCAGTTTTGATACTTCATGATATTGATCAAATGGTTTTGACAGCTGTGGTGAAACAGTCTCCTGACATAGATCCATATTTTACACATAAACACACATATCTGTGTGTACATTTGTATATATACACATGCATATATACATGCATATATAATAAACATATATATATATATATATATATATATATATATATATATATCATGGGTCTACCTGATAACACAGATACGCCAAAACACTGACAATGAAATAACCGACACGACAAAATCGAAAAAAAAGAAAGTTCAAAATCACAAAATTTCACATGCCCGACAAACCACAATCCCGACAGTCAACAAAACAAATACCTTTCCCAAAAAACACACACAAAACACAAGCACACCAAAAACCTTACAAACCTGCACTAAACCTTACATACACAACTATCTATGCACTAACCTTAACCCAAACCCTAACCCTAAGGTCTGTCACTATCGCACACTTACCTTACCCACACCATAAACCCTAACTCACTTAATCTGCCCCACCCCTTAACTCTGTCACTATCACACACTTACCTTACCTGCACCCTAACCCTAACTCACTTAATCCGCCCCTAAACTTAAAGTCTGTCACTATCACACACTTACCTGACCCACACCCTACCCTAACATCCGTCACTATCACACACTTACCTTACCCACACCCTGACACTAATGTCTGTCCCTATCGCACACTTACCTTAACATGGTTCTCAGCATTGGGATTCTCAACTGTCGGTCTTCTCCCTTGTCGATCTTCTGGTGTCGGTGTTCTCGTTGTCGGCATTTGAAGCTTTCAGTTAAATCAGCTAGACCTATATATATATATATATATATATATATATATATATATATATATATATATTTATATGTACACGCACACAGATTTTTAGATATACACAAGCCGAAAGACACAACAACATATATTTATAAGTATTTAATACAATAAATTGCATCTTTAGTGTAAAAGTGCATATGTTATGATTTTCATATGTTTGATTTATCCTTATATCTTTTATTTTTATACAAAATTAAAAGTATCATACTCGAGGACTAGGATCCACATAGCTACATCAGGAAACATGGCAGTGTTGAAGCATATTAAAAATAGTAAAATTTGCTAGAATAACATCTACTTTTCTACAAAATAACATGTCCAAAATGCCTGTATAAACAAACATTTCACTATAAAATGTGAAATTGGATATTATTTTGCGATAAAAAAAAACATTAATTTTTTTTTTGCAATTTTAAAAGATTAATTCTTGAATGCAATAGACTTTGTAACTGATTAGAAAACCGTCTTAAATAAAAACTTAAGTCAGGATTCCAACGTTATACATCAATGTGGAAACAGCAACTATTCATAGCAACAAAGGTCTTCTAACCCTAGAACATATTTCATTTTGGCACAATATTTTCACTTGCTGTGGAGCAAAAAAAACTGATAAAGCATGAACTGTTACAATATTTAATTTGTGAAATTCTCTCTCCATCTCATTATTAACAATACAGGGTTATAATTTAAGTGCTGAGATGTACTTGCTCTCATGCAACACCAGTTATTCCCTCTTAATAATTGATAGTGTCTGGCTAGATGGGTAACAGATCAATTTAATTAAAATTATACTATAGAAGATGTTGAGATTTTATGAGTAAATTTAGAAAGGTGAATTTTAGTGTCCCATGTAGAAAACACAAACAACTGAATTATTTATCAAAGAGGTATGATTGTAATTCATTCTAGTACATGAAAATTCAGCTGTTTCCATATCCTGCTAGCCACAGAAAAAGGCTAGCATTTCCGGACTAGCAGCTTTAAAAGCTGTTAAACACTTCAGTCTGACTTTTTGTGGCAGGAAGAAGTGTCGTACAGTTTTAAAAACTGTTTTGGTTTCTTGCCACTCTTATGTTGTGGCTGCTGTGAATACCATAAAGCCATGATAACAAAGGCTTATGTTTGTGTCTACTCTGATCATATCCAGCTTATGTATTTGCGACATGGAAGTTCACCTCAAGAGAAAAACTCTCCAAGACTGAGGCCTAAGAAAAGTCACCTGCTTGAAAGTCTAGCAAACTGCGTCCTATAAATGAAGTCAACATACCAAGCAAATACCACCAACACAGCACTTTTGCTTCCAGTGCTTTAGTTCTTGACTATAAATACAGTATCAGCATTCATTTCAGAATCCCAATACTGTGAGACTACCTTACTGTCAACTACCAATTGCACCCCCTATAACCTTGTTCCCAGAGAAGCTGCCCCCCCCCCAACACCCAGCTGTAGTTTGTTTCAGTGACAGGGTGTCACTTTGTTTAATTTGTGGAAAAAGTGTGTTCCAGAGATGGGGTAGCTGCTGGGTAATAAATGTGTTGATCCAGCACATTCTGTGTATGTGCTGGTTGAGATTTAAGTCACTAATTCTGGTATTACTAAGGTCACTCCACAACAAGTACAAATATGACTCTGTCATTGTCCATGTTGGTGTGAATGACCTGAGACATATCTCCCTGGACTAAATGAAAAGAGACATGGAAGAGGTCTCCGATCTTGCATACCAGGCAGGTATGACCCTAGCCCTGAGTAGCATTCTGCCATCACTCAGAATGATACCGCAGTACAAGGACAAAATGATTGACTTCAACAATTGGCTAAGCTTCTGGTGTCATTTTAAAGGGATCCAGTATCTGTCTACCTGGGATGACACGGTCGACAGACCACGATGCTTTGCCAGAGATGGCCTGAACCTGTCACACCTGGGATTCCGGATACTGGCTAAGGTTCTTGCCACCCCTATAGTGCCTTTTTTAGGCAAGGTTCAAATGACAAATTCACCACTGTAACAGGAACAGGCAAGCAAAAACTGAGGGTAATGCTACTCAATGCTAGAAGTCTAAATTTCAAAATGCACTCATTCAAAGCACTCCTTAAAATGGAGAACATTGATATCTGTGCAGTGACTGAGACCTGGTTCAAGGCTCCAGGGAGCACCCCTGCACTACCAGGCTATAACTCATACCACAATTTTCAGCCATGTAACCTGCACCGGAACACCAAATGCGGAGGTGTGTCCATATTCATTAAGTATATCCACACCTCCAGGCTAGTTGCTCAGCATAATGCATCCGAGGTTATCCAAGTGCAACTAACTCTGGGCAAAACTGCAATCCAAAGTATAGCTTTCTACAGATCCCCCACCATGCCCCAGGATTCCCACTCCTCTTTTCTTGATGTACTGGAAAATATTAGGGTTCAACCAAACACCCTAATAATGGGTGATTTCAACTACCCCACCATTAACTGGGAAAACTACTCATGTACCAACTCCTTCGCTCTACGCTTTCTGGAATTCATAAACTCCAATGCCCTGGATCAACTTATCTACACCCCCACCAGGGGCAACAATATCCTAGATTTAGTCATTACCAACATGAGTGACTGGTGCTCCACACCTGAAGTCAGCGCCTCATTGGTCCAATCCGACCATAAGCTAATCACCCTAGATATCCACATCCCGCCCCCACCAACCATTAAGGAAACCACAGCAAAAAAATTCTCGAAAGCCAACTTCATGTTTCTTAAGACAGAAGTGGTGAACTTCATGACACCCATGCAGATGGACAATACAGTTATGACTACTGAATCCTACACAATTGCACTTTATAAGCACTTACACGAGTGCATGGAACAAGCTATCCCAAACAGAACCAAGACGCTGTCCTCCAAAAAAAGGAAGCCAATCTGGTGGTCCCCTGCCATAAGCAATCTGTACAAGAGAAGGAAGAAACTGTTGCAAAAGAGAGTAAAATCCCATGAGTGGAGGCGCTCCCTGGTCAGCCTCAGTAAGAAGCTGTGATCCCTCATAAAATCCTCCAAGGCTGGTTGCGAAAACAAAATTGCCACTGATTCTAAAGACAACCACAAAGCATTCTATAGCTATGCCAAGAATCTCAATGGAAACACTCAGATCTGCTCTGAGTTACAGCACAATGGCACTAAATATACAGACCCAACTGATATTGCCAACATCCTGGCAGATAGGTTCACTGCTAACTTTACCCCCCCCTCTCACCCTCTAAAGGGACCATCTCTATACTGGAAGAATGCAAAGGTCCTGTAATTATGGCTGCACAGGTAAAAACCACACTCTCCAAAGCCAAGAATACAGCATCCATGGGACCAGACAACATCCCAGGCTGTGTTCTACACTAACTACAGAACAAACTGGCACCCCACCTAAGTACCATGTTCAATCATAGCCTCACTTCAGGCTTTGTGCCCACTGAATGGTGCACAACAACGGTTATCCCACTACACAAAGGGGGAGCCACCATGGACTCTGGGAACTACCGCCCTATAAGCCTGACAAGCCTGGTCTGCAAGGCCATGGAATGTATCATCATGGAACTTATAAACAAAGACATTGGTAATCTCCAAACTCTGGACCCTGCCCAGTTCGGGTGTGTAAAAGGCAGATCATGTCTCCTAAACCTGAGAGACTTCTTTGAAGCAGTCACCAAAGCTGTAGATGAGAGTAAGGTGGTTCACACAGCCTATCTAGATCTTGCCAAGGCTTTTGACACCATCCCCCACTCTGGAATTATAGATAAACTCACTAAACTAGGTATACATCCCTATATCACAAGATGGGTTGCCAACTGGCTCACTGACAGAACCCACACTGTGAAAGTAGCAGACTCCAAATCTGACTTCAGACCAGTGACAAGTGGAGTACACCAGGGTTCAGTCATGGATCCTCTCCTGTTTAGTATCTACTTCTCTGAAGTACAGGATAACATAGAAGGACTTTGGCTAACAAAGTTTGCAGATGACTGCAAACTAGGAGCCATAATCAAAACTCCTAACAATGTGAACATCCTACAAAAGGGCATCACTGAGACAGATGCCTGGTGTCAAAGCCATGGCCTCAAGCTCAATGCCAAAAAGTGCATTGTCACCTCCTTTAGTAAAAACTCTGTACACATGAACTACAACATAGGCGGTATTATACTTAACACAGAAAGTGTGATAAGAGACCTTGGGACACAAGTGGACAGTAGTCTCTCCTTTGATAATTACAGCACCACAGTAGTCAGGAAATCCTTCTACGTGGCACACCTCATCACAAAAGGTTTCTCATCCAGAAAAAAAGAAGTCATTGTTCCCCTCTACTCATCACTCATTAGAGCCGTTATAGAGTACAACACCCTTTTTGGTATGTACCTCACAAGACATCTACAACAACTGGAAAGGCCGCAGAAATACCTCACAAAGAGGATTACCAGCCTTAAACAGATGCCCTATGCAGACCGTCTCAAAAAACTCCAGCTTTACTCCATCACATATCGCCTACTCAGAGGTGATCTCTGCCTAACATACAAAGCTATGTCAAACCCAGAGCTGTTGGACATGCTCCACTTAAAGAAATCCCAATACCTCCAAGCTACATGCTCTAGGGACCTAAACCTTGTCACCACAATAAACAGAACATGCTGGAGGGAAAGATTCCTGTCCCAGAGACTTCCCATACTCTGGAATAAATTACCTATCTATATCAAATGAATTTCCTCATTAGCACTCTTCAAGAAAAATCTTGATGATTGGATGGGAAATAGGAAATTCACCCCAGGGATCACTTGTGTGGCTCTGCTCGACAGTGGCACAGGAAAATATATTTTCTTGGGTGGCAAAAGCCAGGGTACCTTTTTGGCTGGGCTTGCAATGGCCCTAGGGCTGATAGCCTAGTACCTACCTATGAACCTATTAGTGGACCCATTTGACTTGCGAAAATGAAGGAGATCAAGGATGATGGTGTATCAAATGGTATGGAACACAAAGCATATATCACAATGCCAGAACCTATAAGAGTAAAGGGATACTGATTCAAACCTTTCCTGGTAGCTTAGGGATGTTAAGACAACAATTTTCTTGCCTTGAAACATTTGGCGCCTATCCACTTGCTTAACATGTCTAGAAAGGTACATCTCCAACGGGGACCCACTACCTACTATTTGTATTGCACTACTCCATTTAATGGCCACACACCATTTTTCATTTGACCAGAGCAATTATATTCACCAAGTAGTTACTAATATGCACATAAACTAAAGTTATTCCAGTTAAACATGATAAATTACTATACAGTTAGGTTTCATGTCAGTGCTTTGATAATCAGATTTACAGATGCAATCCTATGTTTAATGCCATTCCTATTAAGCATGGATAATTACAGCTAGATTTTACATTCAGACTTTATCATCATGTCATATTAAACCACATTTTCACTTTCATTCACCAATATAATTTCATACAGTTGAAAAATACTGCTTTTAATTTTTATTACAGCTGATAAAAATGACCTTCATATCTAGCATATCAGAATCATCCACCTCCCTTAACTATGCACATCTCCACTGACATCCAGGTAGGAATGCAATCTCTGCCAGGTTTACAGCTCCTTCAGTTATCTAAAGCTTTACTCGGGCTGCAGGATGAAGGATGTATCTCCTCAGTGCATCTTTCTAAGAGAGAGCCATGCACACTTACTTATTACTGAGGTGTCTACTTGTCTGTCACACCCAATCATTTAATTGGAGACCCCAGCCAAACATCAGTACAAGATAGAGGCAACATCTCACCTCAGTGTATAAGAATCCATTTTTTCGAACATAATTCTGAGTCACAGCCAAGAGCCATTGCAGGTCTTGGCATGGGAACGTGCCCTCTACTCAAGATACATTCTGTCCCCCAGTCTATATTATGTTAGAAATGCAGAGTTTTATCCCTGCTTCTCATTCCTTAGCTACATACTCCTGCATCAACATGTTCCACTCTTTCTTTTCTCATTGGCCCATTTTTTTGTATACTACTTGCTGCTATTACACAGTTTATCACTAAACATTAAACTGAGCTTCCTTAGACAAATATTTTGTTAATACACACACACACACACACACACACACACACACACACACACATATACATATACACGTACCTTGCCCCATTCTAATAGCTAGCCACTGTCCAACCACAGGATGACTCTTGCAAATAATTTGCAGTCCAAAGATCAAAGACTGATAACATTTTTTATGCCACATTTTTTTCTACTACCTACCATTCTTTAATGCTGTCTGTATGGATAAGTGCAACTTGGTTTTTGGTGCTCCTTACCAAGCTACTATGTCATGAGCAGCACTTCACACTACCTCCTGCCACCTGATCCTGACTTCTTTAATGTCCAGAGCTAACTGTTTGCCATCCAGCTTTAGCAATGCCCTCTTTCGGGCCCAGAAGATAGCTAAACCTTGCAAGGACACACCCACCTATTTTTTTTTTTAATTCCTTAGTAAGCTATATCGGTTCACAGGTGTTTACTAGGCTAATGACCACAAGGGCCTTTTTAAGCCTAGCCATGCATCCCAAATCTGTGACAATTTCTGATACCCTTGATAAGTATCGATATATATATATATATATATATATATATATATATATGTACATATAGATAGATATAGATATACATAAATTTAACTATTACATATTTATATTTCATTTCATTTTAACAAACATAGCACATATTTAGTTGCCAAATCAAATGTTTTGCCTTCTTTCATAAATTGGCTGAAAAAAATTAGCAGGATAAATACCAACATGCTGCAATGCACGTGGGTCACCCTGTAAACTCTGTAACTGTTAGGAACTATTCCAAGGCAATCTACTTTTTATTAAGTGATAGTGTCTCAACATTTAAGTGCCCCTCCAAACCCAGAGAACACAACATCCTATACAGAATTGTTCACAGCAGCTCTGTACACCCATGCCAATGCCTGCAGTACCTACCAGAAATAACCTCATAACTAACTCCAAAAAGAAACTACCCAAGTGGCATCCCAAACTGAAAAGAATATACTACAAAAGGAAAAAAACTTGGGTTCACTACTAAATATCAAAATACCACAATGCTGACACTCTGAATACAGATACCCAAAATCTCGAGGTTGCGGAATCTTGAAAACTGTGACTGGAGATTGCCGTACATGTGGAATGGGAACTTTGCCATTCTCTCCACTGTAGCGTGATCTCGGAGTTGGTATATTTAAGTTACGGGGGGGGGGTGTGGGCGGTGCAGGGGGGCTTGTCCCCTGCAAAAACATTATTAGTGATGGTTTTTGTGTTTTAGGTTTTTTTTTTTTTTTTTTTTTTACTTCAAGATACCACAATCTCGAGATTCTGGTGTCGGGATTGTGGTATTTCGATATTTAATAGTGAACCCAAAAACTCATGGTAAAATTCAAAAAGTCCAACTCCCATTGAGTTAAGAACTCCCTCATCAAAGTAATCAGGTGACTAAGATGGCTAATTAGGTCAAATGAAGCCAATTGTGAAGATAAGATAGCCTCCCAAGCAAAAGACAATCATAAGAACTTCTTCAGCTATGTCAAAAACATCAAGGGCAGCACTCAGCAGTGTACTGAACTGGTGGTTAATGGTGCTACATTCAGTGAACATGGAAATACAGCAAATGTGCTGACTGAAAAATTCAGTTTCAAGTCTTATCCCCAACTCACTCCCAGCCATCCGTCCAAGAAATACCCTCAAACTATAAATAGAGAATATGTCCTGGCTGTGCTCACTAAAGCCAAGATCACAGCCTTAATGCGTCCCTATAACATTGCAGGATGCCTCCTGAAGAGTGTAAAATATGATTTATCAGGACCTTGGAGACACTAACTATAGTCTCATAATAGGCTTTGTGCCATGAAAATGGAGGACTGCAACAGCCCCCCCACCCCCAAGATAAGGAAGGGATATCAATGGATCAATAAGAACCCATTAGTCTGACTAGTCTTATTTGCAAAGTCATGGAAAGAATTATCATGGACATTGTCAACAAAGGCATAAAAAACCTACAGAACATTGATTCATCTCAATTTGTCTTTGTCAAAGGAAGATCATTAAAAAGATCACCAAGGCAATGGATGAGTATAAACTAGTGCACATAGCTTACCTTGATTTGGCTAAGGCATTTGATACAATACCCCACTCGGGCATTGTTAGCAAACACATAACTATGCCAAAACCCCTTTATAATGTGCTGGATAGCCAGATGGCTCATGGATAGGACCCAGGAGATTAGGATCAGTGAAGCCACCTCCACAAATAGAATGATCACCAGTGGAGTCCCTTAGGGCTCCATGCTGGGCCTACTTCTCTTTGGTATCTACTTCTCAAAGGTCAAAGCTAATGCCAAAGGCATCTGTCTGACTAAGATCAGAGATGATTGCAAACTGAGAGCAGTCATAAAATCCCACAAAAATGCAAATGCCCTACAGAAAGGTCTAAAACAGACAAATAACTGGGGCCAAAGTCATGGTTTAAAACTCAATGCAGAAAATGCATTATAGCACTTTTTTGGAAGTCAGCCACCCTGGATAATTACTTTATCAATCCGAGTTGGCTCACTAGTCATGATCTTGGAACCCATCCAGACAGTAAACTAGCCTTCGAGCAATATTTGTCCCAAGGTAGTACTCAGCCCTCAACAGACCCAGAAGGGAGTATAATGCCCCCTTCAGTATGTACCTGACCAGACACACACAGCAACTGGAACATCCACAAACATTCCTTACAAAAAGAATACAGGGAGTAAACACAATATCCTGTGCTGATCACCTCAAAGCCCTGACATTTTACTTGATATCATACAGACTACTGAGAGTTAACATATGCCTGGCATACTTGGCATCCTTGGACACTGCTCTGGTGAATCTTTTGCACATCAGCAAAACAATGGTCATTAGTAATACTTAATCCAAAGACCTAAATTTTGCTTGTGACATAAAACGGACATGTTGGAGAGACATATATGTATCTGAGAGAAATCACATTCTCAAGAATAAGCAACCTCATCCAAGTGAAGCAATTCTCTCCCTAGCTCTATTTAAGTGCAACTTGGACCATTAGATGGGAAATGGGAAATTCACCCCTGGTCTTGGGCCTATGTCTCTGATGGACAAAAGCAGTCAATAAATCATGCCATAACCAACACTCACTCCCCTATATAAATTTCTAAAACATAAAACTTGTGGGTCACATTTGGGTTGCACGGCTAGGCTTATTAAAGGCCCTAGTGGTTGTTAGCTTAATATACACCTGTGAACCACTGAACATTACCTCTATACACTGTGGGAAAACTGTCATTCCTCTTGCCAAAATGGCCCTTCTTTAATTTTGGCCAAAAAGTGGTGCCATATTCCCAAGTCCTCCTCCATGTTCACACCCTCAATGTGTGACGCATTGGTGCCCTAATTTTTTCAATGTCCTCTTTTGGTTCATGCCTTCACTGTGTGTAATACAATGCTGCTCTATTTTTCAATGTCCTCTTTCACCAGTGTTCACATCCTCACTCTGTGATGCATTGGTGCCCTACCTTTCAATGTCCTCCTTCACCCACATTCACACCCTCACTGTATGTTGCATCGGTGCCCTACTTTTCAATGAAGTGGCTAGTTCTGTCGTACTACAGGCTGAGTTTAGCAGGTCAAGAAAGGACATCAGGTCCCCCTACCTAACACATTGATTTTCTTGCCCCCGCCCCCCCCAATTTTTTTTTTTTTTTTTTTAATCAGCCTTTTTTCAACATTTTCAGCCCCCCCCCTTTTTTCTTTATAAATTTTGGAGAGTGGACACCCTTGTTTTGTACCTTTTAATATGGGTATTTTTTGTGAGACATATGTTCCTATCTTAATGTAAGCCAATGCTCCTTTATATAGATGCTCAATTAGATTTACAAATGCATCAGAGAAATTTGTGCACTTCAGTAAGATAAACAAGTAATCCCAACTTACTGAATCAAATGCTGAACTTATATCAAGACTAATAAGTGTTAAATCTTTCTTTTTCCTGTTTGCATAACCAATTAACGTTAAAGTTCTCCTTATATTATCAAAAGTATTTCTATTTATAATAAAGCCTGTCTGATCTATATCTATTATGCCTGAATGATTGTCTTTAATCTATCAGCAAAAATTCTCATAAACATTTTATAGTCAACATTAAGTAATGAAATAGGTCCATATGAAGTGCATCTGGTTGGGTCTTTATTGGGTTTTAAAATTGGTGAAATAAATGTGTATTGCCAGGATGGGGGAGTTGTTAACTCATTTTGAGCTAAAATGAAAACCCTATGTATTAATGAGTAAGTACTTTTAGGAAGAATTTTATAAATCTCTGGTATAATACCATCATTACCTGGTGCTTTGTTTGATTTAAGTTTGTTTATTTATGTAATAACCTCTGTATATGAAATATTTTTATCTATTAGTTTAGTCTGTTGTTTGTTAAGTTTTTTGTTCATGTTTGTAGTTATAAATTTCTTTATTTTATCTTTAGGATCCATGTTAATGTTATTGTGATTAATTTTATGAAAGTGGTTTCTAAATTCATCTAATATTTCTGGTAAACTAGAAACATTCTTCTTTTTCCCTGGAGAGAAAATTTCTTTGATATGATTTTGTTTATTCAGCCTTTTTGTTTTATTTTTAAGTCTATGTAAGTATTTGGGACTTATTGAGTAAGACAGAAACTTATATTTTTCTAATGTTATTTTGACTTTATGGGTTAAAATTTCTTTGTATTTCTCATTTAATTTATTTATTTCCTCAATGACTTTTTTGTCCATAATATTTTCTTTATTATTATGTTTGTATGAGTCTAATTTGCTTTGAATATCTAGTAATTCCTTGTCCTAAGATTTCCTTTTATTATTATACCATCTGCTACTTTGTCCATATAAATATGATTTTAAAGCATCCCAAATGTAAACAATGGAGACATCAGGTGTAGTGTTTAAGTCTAAGAAATGTTGCACTTATGTAAGTATATAATCTTTATAGTCTTTTAGTTGAGTTAAGTATGCTGGTATTCTTTTGATCTGGACATTATAAGTACTTTTTACCATAAATTCAAAGACAATTGAATTATGATCTGATATAGGACATGAAATGATTTTGGAAATAATTAAGTCTGTTACCATTTGGTTAGAAACAAAGACTCTATCTATTCTTGAATAAGTTTTATACCCGTTAGAAAAAAAAGTGTATGGTAATGATTTAGAATCTATCTGATTATTAATATCATTCAAATGATATAAATTAATAAAGTCCTTTAAATGTTTTGCATTAGATGTAATTTTCCTTTTCCCTATAGTAGTAGTATCTTTTTCATGTAGGATACAATTAAAGTCACCTGCTAAAATAATATCTCCTATAGAAAATGATATGATCTTATCAAGATGGTGTTTCACTGTATTAATGCCAATTCCTGGTATCCAATATACATTGATTAATGTATATACCTTCCCATTAATCTGTATTGTAACCATACAAAACATTCCTTTATCATCTTTATAAGACTTAATAGTTTTAGGTATGGGCATATTTTTATTCCATAAGATAGCCACTCCTCTTTTTTTCTGTGTGTGTTCTGAGCTAACCAAGACTGTATATTTATCAGTAGCTAATTTATCTATATCCTTTTTCAGGAGATGTGTTTCTTGAAGGAATATTAAGTTGGCTCTATGCAAATTAATATATCTCATTAAACTTGCCCTTTTACATGGGTTATTCAATCCATTAATGTTTAAAGAAATTCCTTTTAGAGATACCATTTAGCTTTTATAAACATATAAGACATATAATCAGAATAACAATTAACAAAATAAGTGACATTATGTCTCCTCCTTTTAGGTGTTCCATTAATTATAGCTGTATTTAATGAAAATCTTATGGAATTTTGTGTAAGTTTCACTTTTATTTGTAGTGACAATGAGTTTATAAAATGTGATGTGAATGTCAGAACTATATACATGCAACAATAATCAGGTGAAAATAATATTTGGAGTAAACATTGCACCCAGCCTGGAGTTGAAAACTCCAACTTCGAGTAGCACATACCACTCAAGTTATCCCCCTATCCTAAGCAGCAGTACTTCAGCTGCCACCAAATTAATTCAATACTAACTATTATTAACTAAAGTTAACCTCATTTAATTTGATTATCTATTATAACAGAGCTAAACAATTTATAAAACAGCTTCATATAAACATATAAGAACATTTAGAAACAACTCAAATTACTATGTACATCTATTCTGTATAATACACTCATAATCAAAATAGCATTCTAACAATCTTGATAATGGGAGCAGAGAAGAGAGAGAGAGAGAGAGAGAGAAAAAAAAGGAAATATCCATATGTTAGTTTATTAAAAGTTTGTAGGAATAAGTTCTTATTATATATTTATGTTCATATGAATTCAATAACATATATTATCTTAGGCTATTATGGTTCAGACATTACTTATATTAGGGTATTCCCACTTTCTGCCATAGTAATGCAGTTAACAGTTTTTACAATTTTAAATTATTTGCACCAAAAGCTTTCTTCTCATATTTATTATTGCCAATTAAATGCAAGGAAACCAAAGAACAAGGCAGAAGCCCTCACAGTCCTAAACGCAATTTATTAAAACAGAAAATCACAGCGCCAAGCCACACACATATGGTGGCTTCTTCAGAGGATACAAAGGCAACCAAACACAAGCAGTTAAATACTGAAAGTTAATTGAAGTCAACTGCTATCAATTAACCACAAATTATGCAACAAGATGCCTGCATTAAACTGAAGAAGTAAAATGCAAAAAGCCTCAAGCATAGTTTAAATACATGCTAAACTGTTGATGTAGTTAAAAGACTGTGACAATACAAAAAACACAATATTTTGACACAGTCAAACCCAGGTAAAATTCAGTATATTTCCTAAGAAATAAAAATTTAAAATAATGTATACTTGGGAATGACTATTTAGCATTTTGCTTTTTAAATGTACATATGATTTTGTGACACTTTTTTCTTGTGTATTTTTATTTCTCAGGAAATATACTGAATTTTACCTGGGTAGCAGTTGACTTCAATTAACTTTCAGTATTTAACTGCTTGTGTTTGGTTGCCTTTGTATCCTCTGAAGAAGCCACCAATATGTGTGGCAAGCTGTGATTTTCTGTTTTAATAAATTGCGTTTAGGACTGTGAGGGCTTCTGCCTTGTTCTTTGGTTTCCTTGCTTTCAGACGTTTGTGGATTTTTTCAAGTGTTTACCATTGCCAATTAAATAAAATATTTATTCTCATGCATAAGTTAAAAGATCATACTGCACAGCAATGTTAAATCCTAGTTATACATAAATCATTGTGATGAAAACCATCTGTATTTTATATATCTGAAATGCAGCTTTAAAATATGTCACATGACAATTTCTTCTTAAATATAATCATAATGATACATGTGCTTGTCAGTCAAGGCAAATGATTTATAACATTATATATGTTTAAATCATAAGTATTTATAGACATTAAAGTGCTGCAGTCATATAAGCTTTCAAAAACAAGTGTATATGTGTTTTACCTTCTATGCCTTCTAAAATATCTCACTTGTTTACTATGGCATACTAAGTCATTTAAAATCATTATAACTTTTATATTTTATAAATTACATCTTAAATAAGTAAGTTGTTATAAAGAATAACTCACATTTAGGTGTCATAAAGTTCGTTTTTCATCACAAAGTCACATTTACAGCAGTTCTACTTCCTGAAACAGTATGCTTCTTGAATCTGCGATGTGTCACTGTGAAATCAGGGGTCAAAGTTCAAAATGACTGCTTTCAGCTTCTCTGCGTGAATTCTGAATGTTGAAGCTTTTAAAACGACTCGAGGACACTATTCATGAGGAAACCCACATCCCAGATTGTCTCCCATAACATTCTGGCGGGAATTTTAGTAAAAGCAAGTGACTGACATTCATTTTGTAATACAAATGAATCTAAACAGTGCAAAACCTTCTCGAAGTATTTTACAAGTCATTACAGTCTCTATGACAGTGGAACCAAGCCTACAGTTATTTAACATAAATACAACTTATTTTTATATGCCCCATTTCATTTTCTCATACAGATCTTATTACATACATATATCAGTATTATCAGAAGCATATAACTGTATATATAAGAGAAAGAGAGAGAGAAAGAAAGGAAAAAAAAGAAAGAAAGAGAGAGAAAGAAAAAAGGGACCTACAAAGAGTATCTACAAAGATATATTACTTACTGTTTGTTTTAATAAATTTGAACATGAGACATATTACTTACAACTACTTTAGTTCTAATTAATTGCAATTATATCATGACACATTATTAGAAATCATGTATAAGCAGTTAAGTCATGGTATAATATTTAGCAACAGTATTTAAACAGCATAAATAATTTTAAAGAACTAATAAGTTATTTTTCCCCATATTCCATATTTTTCATCAAACTTCTCTCCCTGCCCTCCCCCACCCCTCACTAAATGCATAGTTTAGAGAGAATGCCATTATTTAAAACAGGAAGAGAAAGGAAATGTATCAAATTACTAACCTTAGGTCTCTTTATCACAAACAGAAACAAGTTGATTCATAGCAGGTTATTTGTTCCTCAGAAAGTTTGATTATTTATAAAACAAAAACAGTTCTTTGCACACAAAAAAGTAACTTTGAATAAATCTTTAAGATATTTGTGGCTTTCCTGAAAATGTAGTAACTGTAATTAAAGAGTTCAAAGAAATATAGAACATGTCATTTGTTTTTTAGTCTTTTTTGCTTCTCGAAGTCTTCCAAGAAGTTCCTGTTGCCATCCTCTTTAGCTGAAGGACTTGCGGATTCCATATCTTCTATTTTATCTAGTATTTTATTCTTTTAATATACAGCAAAGCAGAGTCCAAGTCTTCAAAAATTCTAGGGCCATCAGGTAAAAAGATTTTTAGTTTGGCAGGAAATAAAAGATGAGTTTTGAACTGTGCTTTCTTAAGCTCTCATTAATGGCAAAAAAACTTTTCTTTTAGTTATTACCAAGGAAGAATAGTCATTGTCAAAATGCACAGTTGCCTCATTAATTTTTATAGGTGCTTTAGCCCATGCAGATTTTAATACCATCTCCTTGTCATAAGATGATAAAAATCTTACAATAACTGATCTAGGGTACTTTTTATTAGTATTAGAATTAGGTAAAGACCTATGGGCTCTTTCAATACCAAAAGAAAATGCTTCTGACAGATCTAAAGTTTTGGGAAGCCAAGTATTTAAAAAGGAAGTAATGTTGTTACCTTCTATATTTTCTGGCAGTCCAAAAATCCTAATATTATTGCATCTGGATCTGTTTTCCAGGTCATCAAGTTTGGATTGAAGGTGTGTGTTCTGTTTCAGTAAAAATTCAATGTTAAGTTCTTCTTCCTGAATTCTGTTGTCCATATCTTTAAGAGTCTCTTCTATACCTGTAATCTGAGCTTTCTGATGTTGTAAGTCTTGATGTAACAAATCCATTTGTTTTGTGGTTTTTTCTATAAAGTTATCAATTTTAACATCCAGTCTGTCCATTTTAGTTGTTAGTTGCTGAATAGTTGATAGTAAAGACTGAAGCTCTTTCTTGATGCTGGAATCCTGACTGTTAGCCTTACTGGAACTCATTCTGAACAGAGGTGATGAAAGAGAAATTTCCAAGATGATTTCTGACAGGAAAATTATTTCAATTTTCTTTCTTTTTTAGATATTATTCAAGATACTGATATTCCAAACGTATTTAGAAAGAAAATTATTACATTAGTTGAATTTTAAAGTAATTATTTCCTGTCAGTGTAGTTAAGTTGGTGGAGCTGAAGAAATCTGCTGCTATCCTGTGTTCATCCTTGGCCATGCCCCCCAAATCTGTGACAATTTCTGATACCCTTGATAAGTATCGATATATATATATATATATATATATATATATATATATATATGTGTGTGTACATATAGATAGATAGATAGATATAGATATACATATTTTTAACTATTACATACTTATATTTCATTTTATTTTAACAAACATAGCACATATTTAGTTGCCAAATCAAATGTTTTGCCTTCTTTCATAAATTGGCTGAAAAAAATTAGCAGGATAAATACCAACATGCTGCAATGCACGCTAACTGTTAGGAACTATTCCAAGGCAATCTACTTTTTATTAAGTGATAGTGTCTCAACATTTAAGTGCCACTCCAAACCCAGAGAACACAACATCCTATACAGAATTGTTCACAGCAGCTCTGTACACCCATGCCAATGCCTGCAGTACCTACCAGAAATAACCTCAAAACTAACTCCAAAAACAAACTACCCAAGTGACATCTCAAACTGAAAAGAATATACTACAAAAGGAAAAAAACTTGGGTTCACTACTAAATATCAAAATACCACAATGCTGACACTCTGAATACAGATACCCAAAATCTCGAGGTTGCGGAATCTTGAAAACTGTGACTGGAGATTGCCGTACATGTGGAATGGGAACTTTGCCATTCTCTCCACTGTAGTGTGATCTCGGAGTTGGTATATTTAAGTTACGGGGGGGGTGTAGGGGGTGCAGGGGGGCTTGTCCCCTGCAAAAACATTATTAGTGATGGTTTTTGTGTTTTAGTTTTTTTTTTTTTTTTTTTTTTTTTACTTCAAGATACCACAATCTCGAGATTCTGAGTGTCGGGATTGTGGTATTTCGATATTTAATAGTGAACCCAAAAACTCATGGTAAAATTCAAAAAGTCCAACTCCCATTGAGTGAAGAACTCCCTCATCAAATTAATCAGGCAACTAAGATGGCTAATTAGGTCAAATGAAGCCAATTGTGAAGATAAGATAGCCTCCCAAGCAAAAGACAATCATAAGAACTTCTTCAGCTATGTCAAAAACATCAAGGGCAGCACTCAGCAGTGTACTGAACTGGTGGTTAATGGTGCTATATTCAGTGAACATGGAAATACAGCAAATGTGCTGACTGAAAAATTCAATTTCAAGTCTTATCCCCAACTCACTCCCAGCCATCCACCCAAGAAATACCCTCAAACTATAAATAGAGAATATGTCCTGGCTGTGCTCACTAAAGCCAAGATCACAGCCTTAATGCGTCCCTATAACATTGCAGGATGCCTCCTGAAGAGTGTAAAATATGACTTATCAGGACCTTGGAGACACTGTTTAACTATAGTCTTATAATAGGCTTTGTGCCTTGAAAATGGAGGACTGCAACAGCCCCCCTACCCCCAAGATAAGGAAGGGATATCAATGGATCAATAAGAACCCATTAGTCTGACTAGTCTTATTTGCAAAGTCATGGAAAGAATTATCATGGACTTTGTCAATAAAGGCATAAAACACCTACAGAACATTGATTCATCTCAATTTGTCTTTGTCAAAGGAAGATCATTAAAAAGATCACCAAGGCAATGGATGAGTATAAACTAATGCACATAGCTTACCTTGATTTGGCTAAGGCATTTGATACAATACCCCACTCGGGCATTGTTAGCAAACATATAACTATGCCAAAACCCCTTTATAATGTGCTGGATAGCCAGATGGCTCATGGATAGGACCCAGGAGATTAGGATCAGTGAAGCCACCTCCACAAATATAATGGTCACCAGTGGAGTCCCTTAGGGCTCCATGCTGGGCCTACTTTTCTTTGGTATCCACTTCTCAAAGGTCAAAGCTAATGCCAAAAGCATCTGTCAGACTAAGATCAGAGATGATTGCAAACTGAAAACAGTCATAAAATCCCACACAAATGCAAATGCCCTACAGAAAGGTCTAAAACAGACAAATAACTGGGGCCAAAGTCATGGTTTAAAACTCAATGCAGAAAATGCATTATAGCACTTTTTTGGAAGTCAGCCACCCTGGATAATTACTTTATCAATCAGAGTTGGCTCACTAGTCATGATCTTGGAACCCATCCAGACAGTAAACTAGCCTTCGAGCAATATTTGTCCCAAGGTAGTACTCAGCCCTCAACAGACCCAGAAGGGAGTATAATGCCCCCTTCAGTATGTACCTGACCAGACACACACAGCAACTGGAACATCCACAAACATTCCTTACAAAAAGAATACAGGGAGTAAACACAATGTCCTGTGCTGATCACCTCAAAGCCCTGACATTTTACTTGATATCATACAGACTACTGAGAGTTAACATATGCCTGGCATACTTGGCATCCTTGGACACTGCTCTGGTGAATCTTTTGCACATCAGCAAAACAATGGTCATTAGTAATACTTAATCCAAAGACCTAAATTTTGCTTGTGACATAAAACGGACATGTTGGAGAGACATATATGTATCTGAGAGAAATCACATTCTCAAGAATAAGCAACCTCATCCAAGTGAAGCAATTCTCTCCCTAGCTCTATTTAAGTGCAACTTGGACCATTAGATGGGAAATGGGAAATTCACCCCTGGTCTTGGGCCTATGTCTCTGATGGACAAAAGCAGTCAATAAATCATGCCATAACCAACACTCACTCCCCTATATAAATTTCTAAAACATAAAACTTGTGGGTCACATTTGGGTTGCACGGCTAGGCTTATTAAAGGCCCTAGTGGTTGTTAGCTTAATATACACCTGTGAACCACTGAACATTACCTCTATACACTGTGGGAAAACTGTCATTCCTCTTGCCAAAATGGCCCTTCTTTAATTTTGGCCAAAAAGTGGTGCCATATTCCCAAGTCCTCCTCCATGTTCACACCCTCAATGTGTGACGCATTGGTGCCCTAATTTTTTCAATGTCCTCTTTTACCCAGGTTCATGCCTTCACTGTGTGTAATACAATGCTGCTCTACTTTTCAATGTCCTCTTTCACCAGTGTTCACATCCTCACTCTGTGATGCATTGGTGCCCTACCTTTCAATGTCCTCCTTCACCCACATTCACACCCTCACTGTATGTTGCATCGGTGCCCTACTTTTCAATGAAGTGGCTAGTTCTGTCGTACTACAGGCTGAGTTTAGCAGGTCAAGAAAGGACATCAGGTCCCCTACCCTAACATTGATCTTGCTGCTCATTCTATCAGCCTTACAACATTTTCAGCTTATTCTCTGAGAACGTGAATGACCCACTGAAAATATCAACATCTAACCCCAGGACTTTGTTTTTTTTTTTTTTTTGTTGGTCTTTCTAACTCATCCTTTGCCAGTGTGATTGCTAGCTACCCACATATGCTCTGCAGTACTTTTTCTCCTTACTCAGTCAGCCAATATCCTTCTTCAGAAAAAAAAATCTTAGTAATACAACATGAATTTCCTCAGATTCTCTGACTACCATAACTATTACAAGGCCATGCTAAACCTTTCAAAAGTAGTACAGTCTACTGAACAACCCCTTGGTGTGGTATTGCCATTGCAAAGCTTACTATCCATCAACATCCCCCAAAGGTGTCATGACAAAATTATCCATCCAACCACATACCTAACAAATGCCAGTCTACCAGGTAAGTGGCAGTTGCATAAATACTGAGTCAGTGTCCATCTTTACATTCAAGGGATCTATCTACCATTGCTTGGTTTAGCCCAATGGCATAATCCCATGATGCGTACTGTACTTCTGTTACCAATTTATTGATAAAATCAATAACCACATTTTCCTTTAGAAAAGATAAATTGTGAATTAACCAGAATTCCCACTGAAGTGTTTGGGTACTAGGCCCAAGAGGCAAATCTTGAACTGAGGGAATTTCTTTATGCAGTAATTTCAGAACTATGGCCTCCTTACCATGTAGTGATTTTAGATTTTCATTAAGAATGCCCCATACCTAATGACCACACTGCAAGGGAAAGCCTCCCTTACAATACTAGACCAGAAATCAATGTGTCCTGGTCTAGATAAAAACTTAGCATTCACTGCAATACTTAGCACTTTGCAGGTATCTCTGGCTGAAACAGATTCATGTCAGCACATCAGTGGTAGTTCTGTTAATTACAAATCAAGCAAAACTGTCTCGCTGAAATGACTTTCTGCAAAAGTAAGAAAAAAAAAAACATTTTTGCAGGAAGGACACCACCGGCAGCCCAACCCTCAAACCTAAATACATCTACTTCAAGATCACACACCAATGGAGAAAAGGAAATCCTCCACTGCAGCTGAAATTTCTTTTGGCTAAACATTTTTGCTTGATTTGCAATTGATGGAAATGTCTTTGATAGAATGATAAGTTCCTGACTGAAAAACATGTCCACTGATTTTTCCCACAAAAAGAGATCACTGCTTGGTACTTCTGAAAGGAGGCCCCTTACCCACCTCTTGTTGTCAACTACATAACCTCCTTAGATCCTTTCCCCATCACTAATCCAGCCTTCTTCCAGAAACATCTGAATGTGAGTTGTGCAGATTCCATAAAGTGAAAAAACATGAACAGATTTGTCAGCTTCCTCATCTTCCCTAAAATACAGGCTAAGCCTTATCTACTGTGACAGTAAACAATATATGAAAATGATATGCTTTCCATCTTAAGACCATTTCTGTCGCAGTTACCATGCTAAACCTCCTGCTGCAGTTTATCCAAATCTGGTAACTTCCTGTCTTATATAGCTCTCTTATTGTTGAATTATAAGCCAGCATCGAACTCTTTCAGCTTCTTCACCAACATATTACAATGTAACATGCAAAGCCTAATGCGCAGTTTCCTCGTGCTGGACTGAAATCTGTATATATTTTGATGATGTATCATAGCCAGTGCTGTGGTCAGACACTTCACACTTGGTTTGTTTAACTCAGCTCTCCATTCAACCCCATTAAAATGCAGCAAATCAAACATTTTCACAAATTCTATCTTTCATTTTTTGTTTTCTTAGTGGGCTGAAAGGTATGAGAGCCTGTGGGTTTGTAGTTTTAGAAAACAAGCTGTTTTGATGACATTCCACAAGATTCTCTACTTGCAACTAACTGATTGGTAGTGCCCATAGAGAAGCTGTGGTGAAACCCCAATGCCCTGTTGGCTAAGTCTATATACTGGATAATATCTCTCAGTTTCCCACACAGGTAGGCTGATGTATGCATGCCTAGACTGTTCTTCACCACCTCTAAAATCTCGCCATCCAGAGATTACAAAAATGCATCAATAAGCTATTAATTCTTCCTAACCCTTTCCTGTGTCTCAGAAGTCTGGCCGACTGCTGTCCTCATCCTGCTGATGTAAACTGTCCTCCAATGTCACCTAATGGTGCCATTCTTCAGGGGAACTAGATTCTGGTTACATCACAGGAGCTGTTTAGGTTCTCATCCTGTTACTGGACAGCTGCTTTGTCTTCTTCAAGACCTTTCTCTTGTGATTTTCTTTTTCTTGTATGTAATTCTGTGAGGAGGAGACATGCTTGTAACATCAGTTCTGATAGCCTGTTCTCAAATGACTTGCTGTCTGCCACATTAAGGGCAAATTGAACATAGACAGAAGGAGAAAGGAAAGAAAGACATGCAAAGACTAGTGGAAGACAACGTCTGCTAATTGTCAGCCATATGTCCATGCCACTACAAGACCTAGAGCAGCCCACTTTGCCATTTTTCATATTTAAGGCAAATGTACTAGCTTTTGTACCAAAACCACTCCCATGCTTTCACAAAGAAAGTAAATGCCTAATAACAAATAATTTGACTAGCATTCCTCCTTTATCATTACTCCCTTGTCAATGATCTTCATCTTGCTCAATCCCAATTTATTGATGTTATAGGTGAGAACAACTCTTAAAAATGAACCTGTCTTCCTGAATCAATTATAAACAGACATCAGCAATCAGAAAAAAACACTGCACATATGTTCAGCTGAATTAAAAGACAATAACTTCAAAGAGCATGAAAGAAGGTACCTTAGTGCACAGTTGGAGTGAGTAAAGTAAACCATTTGGTTTCCTAAATTAAAGGCCATAATATAACGGATTATGATCAAGTTTCTGATCATAAATTAATTTGTTTAAAACATTAATGCCAAGAACTCCAGCTGAAGAGATGAGTGAAGTGAAGCTCATGAGGTGAATCTTGATGTTCATACTAAGAACAAATAACTAGTGAATTATATCTAGAAACCCAGTCATAATTCTTTATAGTGCAAGGAACAAGTAGTGATTGACAGCTTGGTTATCTGTAATGCAGCTAAAATTGAAATGTCCCACTGATAAACAGTTTTAATAACTGTTAGACACTTTGTATGGACACATTATTTTATTTTATTTATTGTCATTTTTTTCTTTTATGATAGTAAAATCATTGCACTTTCAAAAGCTGTTTTAACTTTTCATCACAGTTCTTGATTGGCAGGCACATGCCAATGTTATGCTCTTAAAACAGACCAGACATTAACAGCACTGAGAGATACTTACATAAATGGCACTTTTCCTGAATTTGGAGCATAATGATGGTGTTCCTTGTACTTTAGCAAAGTCTTAATGGATGCATCACCAATGACCTTTAATGAAATCTATATAAAACCTGTTAAACAACTAGAAATTCATGCTATAATGCTTTGAAGTAATGCCGGTTTACCAACAATTGTCATGAGTTGCTCCCAATGGTGAAGCACAAGTAATTAAATTAGTAAATCAGCCAATGGGTAAAACCAGCATGACCATACTCAGGAATGGATTATTGTCATTGCACTATGTCATTATTAAAAGAAAGTACTATCACTTTTTAAATCATCATCATCGTCATCATCATCACCCCCCTTTTTTCCCATTTTCTACATGGCATTTGGATATTGTGTTAGCTGCCATCATCTCTCTCAATTCAATGCCACACTCCTGCCTTCTTTGACACTCATGCCTGACTGTCGTAGATCTTTCACACAATCTATCCACCTCTTTGTTGGGCATTCTCGTTTTCTCTTACCTTCTTCCTGTCTGTCCCAAATCTTTTTCACCAGATTGTCTTCTGCTCTTCTGCACATGTGTCTGAACCACCATAATCTGTTCTCTTTGATCTTTTCTGTAACTGGAGCTACTTTAGCTTTTGCTCTTATGTCCTCATTTCTTTGTCTGTCCCACAGTGTGCATCCTACCACCCTTCTCAGGCACTTCATTTCCATCACCTCTAACTTTTTCAACTGTTCTGCTTTTACTGCCCTGGTTGCTGTACCATACAGTAGTACTGGTTGCACCACTGTCTTGTACACCTTACTTTTCATCTTATTTGACATTCCTCTGTCATAGAGTACACCTGAGATTCTATGCCAGTTGGCTGCAGCCCCTCTGATTCTAGCTTTGACCTCTTCATTCAGACTTCCGTTCTCCTCAACCGCCCCTCGCAGATACTTGAAGCTATTTACCTGTTGCACTATTTTCCATTCTGTCTCAATATTTAGCTTCTTCTGATTTCCCTAATTTGCTGCCATTACCACCACTGCCTTATCTGTGCTTAGTTTAATCTCATGTGCCTTCAGTTTTGCATTCCATTCCTTTGCTGAAGTTCTTGCTCAGACTCTGCCTGTAATGCCACATTGTCTGCATACAGCAACTTTTTGTTAATCTGTCCCCTACAACCTGTTTGCTAATGTAGTACACACCAACTCCCACTGGGAACCCTCTGTGAGACTGAACACTGCTCATACGTTAGTCATTGGATCCTTGCACATAGCCTTCACCTTTTTAAATGATGGCATTATATGTGTCTATGTCTTCCTCGAGTAGTTATTTTCTGCCCCATTTTAAAAATGGCATCATAAGTGGGAACTTCTTGCCGAAGCAGTGATTTTATGCAGAGCTTCCTCAAATGGGGATGTCTTCCTAAGCTGCTGTACATGCATTGGCAGGTAAGTGGCTGTACCTGCTCAGCACATGAGGTACAATGCAGTTTGTGCCATTTTGCTTGGGGGAAGGTGCCAAGAAATGTGCTTGCATCATTCTGTTTATGTCAGGACATCTGCAGATTTCAGAAATCTCAGTGGTGAGTAGATATTCCCCCCATCCAATATTTTTTTATATTTTGATTTTAAATTTTTAGTTTTGGGGAGGATAACAGTTTGTCTTCCACTGTGTTCATGAAGTCATTTGCTTGACCCCATAGCTAAGTAAAAAAATATGCAAGCTATAGCTTTATTTTTATCTATGTATTTTTAAGTAACAGATCCAGCTGCCCTGGACTTAATATGGTGGATAATGCTGCATTGACTTTGGACCTGGTGATTGGTTTGATGAATCAGCATGTACATTTTAGAATATTAATGGCATTACACATTATAAATAAAGCATGCATAACCATTGTCATTTTCCTAAGACATCTACATTTTTATAATAAAATGACCAAAAGATGACAGAATCCACACAGACAATCATTACTTCTCAAGTAAGCTCTTTTATTAATATCATAGAAGGACACACTCACAATAACACAATCTCTCAACACTTTTTAAATAATTCTGTGAAATTATAAGCTAATGGTGAGTAGGTTGTTGCTGGCACCTTATGAAGGGTGTCTGATACTGTCTTCTTTACCTTTCTGCTTTTGCCTTGCAAGTTGTTAGAATTTCATTGTGCCATCTGTGAAGTCACTTTCAAAAACCAGGTAGAGTGTCTCTGATGCCTTGTTCTTCATTATTGTAACTTTTCTCACAGTCATTTTGTTAGTCAGACAGTATTCTTTCTTAGCCAGTCCAGTCTTTTGTATCTCCCACTTTAACCTGCACTCCTCCTTTCTTTTGAAAACTTCCTAAACGTCGGCCTTCTACTACCAGCTTTCTTTATTTCCATACCTGGCTCAGCTGCGTACCACTTTTATAGTCCTTACACTTGCTGACATTCTTCTTCAGTGCCACTCACCATCTCTTCTTCCTTCTTCTTTATTACTGTTGCCCCATCCATATGGACCCAGGCAGTCCTCGTCTTCTATTCTGTCTATCCCAATATGTGCATTCTGGTCACCCATTATCAACACCAACTCATGTTGTCCTGCTTTGTCTATTACATTCTGCAGCTACTGCTGCCTGAGTGCACTCTTATCCTCACTATCACAGCCCTGTTGCGGGACATAACCTGACACTATGAATACTGGTTTAATTTTATATTGTAGTCTGATTGACATGGCTTGTCACTAATTCTGATAACATCCCTCACTGTGTTCAGAAGACTAACCGCACAATAATGTCCATACTATCTCTAGCATGACCCCTCCTAAGTAGTATACTCTGGATCCCAAGAAAAGTGGCTTTGCTGTATTGCTCTTCAATCTTGTCTCCTGGATATACAGGATATACAGTCTTCTTCTTACCATCATCCACTTGTAAGTTGTATCTGGTAAATGAACCTATACTGAATGTAGCAATCCTTAGCTCATGTTTGGGAGGTTGATTGGTTTTACATCCAACTTATGCTAATGTTAGGTATCCCAGGTAACCCAAGCTGAGCAATTGGACAACAGTCACTTGGTAGCTTATTGACACAGGGCTACTGGGCTTTATATCAGCCACACACTGTACATTAGAGGTATATTCACCCCTCCTACTATTAGAATATAGTTCAAAGATATGCTGAAATGTATCACAGCTCACACGAACCACAAACTAATATAATATCTTTTTATTTAAAAAAAAATATATAAAAACAAACCACATAGGTTAAGCGCCTTCATCTGTCACATGTAGACTTCATCAGAACACCATTGTGGTAGTACATTCCATTTAAATAATATTAATTAGCCAATGGGAATGGACAATCAATTCAGTTCCTTGCTTTACATATTCATGACCTAATACATATTCATGCTATTGCTTCCTTACCTACTCACATAAAAAGCTACATATAATTATTTACTCCAAGTAATGCATGAAAATGCTTAAATACTTAACCCATCATAAAAATTCCTAACAGTTCCTGTACCTAACATAAAAAAATGAATACAAATATATGTTTATAAAACATAAACAAGTATATACTTGCTTTAATACATATTGTATGCATATTCAACACTGACATAACCATTAAATACATATATACATAAATGCATTATATTCAGAAATATCTCAAGGGGCTGGAATTTAACTGCCTATTCGCTATCTGGCTTCTAATAATGGTTTGGTAGAGATGTAATCATTCAAGCCAGGGGCTTTGGCTGCTTTTAACAAAAGCTGCCATCTAATTTCCTTTTCCCCTAATATAGCCTTAATATTCCCTCCCCTGGAGTTTGGTTTTACTTGTTCCAAAATCCTGAATTTAAAGACGTGTCTCTCACTGTTCATCTCTATATGTCTGTATATTGCATTGTTATGATCCTTCCTCCTAATACAATAATTGTGATCATATATTCTGTTCCTAAGTTGTCTGTCCGTCTTTCCCACATAGAAACTCAGACAGATAACACATCTGTCCAAGTATATTATATGCTGGGAAGAACAGTTACCTTTCTTAAACCAAATCTTGGTATGATTAACATTTTCTAGAGTAAGTGTTTTCTCTTCCAGGATATCCTTTCAGGGGCTAAGCCAAAGAGAGCGGCCCCAACTAAGACATACTCCACTGTAACAGCACAAAATAACAAAGGTACAGTGTCAAACTCGTCTAGTACGAATTATAATATCAGAAAGAAACGTTTTGCACAAAATAATGATGACGGCAAAAGTACTGTTGGGTTAGAAACATTTTTAAGGTATAAGTTAATCTTTAATAAGAATGATTTTTTCTCAGAGGGTAGACCTGTTAATAACGAACAAGAATTGAAAGATAAGACATTAAAGGAATTAATTTATGACTTTGGTAAATAAGCATTATCAGAGGGCTGCAGATGGATAATGCCTGTCTTAGTAGATGTTTAGAATTAAACATTGTTCCTATGGGCCTACGTTTTTTCAAAGTACCATTGGGAATGGACTTAACTGATGACAATATAAAAGAGTGCAATATTTTATTTGACAGTTTTGGTTTGAGATTAATGGAATTTATAATTAAATGTAATGATAATAAATTGTGTCATATGTTAAAGGATGTGGAGAAACTAAATGAAAATATTCAGAAGGATTTGTTATTTAACCAATGGGAAAAATTGTATGTGAAACAACATGATATAGTTGACAGTAAAAGTACAAAAATGTTTAATAAAAAGTGTCATAAACTTAAGAGTGATATGGATCAGTATGAAAAACATGAGGAATATATATGGAAGAAAGGACATACAGATTTATCAGAAAGATACAGGAACTCAGGGAAACCCACAACATATAGGAAATGGAATGATAGATGGACATACAATCAGGGGAGTAATACTAGAAATAAAGGCTTTTTTAGGAAAACAGCATTACTGTAAAGGAAAGACCAGCTATACCCCCAGGGAGGGGAGACCACAGTAGTGGGTAGAAAGGACTCCATATGGGGGCAAGGAACAATGGACAAATGAGGCACAGAGGTGGGGATAGTGCAACATAATGTGGTTCAGTTTAGTATGGGACAATTTAACATTTATAACTATATGCAATTGAAGCTCGAAAAGAAACATTTCAAGCTATTTGCCAAAGGTATGAAATATGTTCCATATGAGAAGTTTAATATAGTTGATGTTCTAGTTGAATTCAAATTATATTTAAGAAAATTGAATTTAGCCCTCCATTTTCAAGATGCAAAAGGGGATAATTTGAATGGTGACTTAAAGAAAAATGTAAGTATACACCACCTTTACATCCCACCCTAGTGGCCTATGAAAGAATGGTTATGGAAGAATTATATAAGCTACAGGGGAAATATATGAAATGGAGGGTTAAGTTCAATTTAAGTAAAGAAGATGATACTGTACTTAAACAACTATGCCATGAGACTGACATTAGAGTAATGAAACCCGATAAAGGGAGCGGTGTGGCATTAATTGACACACAAGATTATAACAATAAAATTTTTGAGATGTTACACAATGATCATAGGTATACTCTTTCCTCATTAAATTAAGTCGATATAGGACACAGACATATAGATTTATATTTAGAGGAATTTCTCTTAGATAATAGGATAGATATGAACACATACAGATTTTTAAGAATTGAATTCTCTGTCTTAGCCACCATAGTAGGAATTCTGAAAATACACAAAAATATACTTGATCCCCTATATAGGTCTATAATTTCTGGCAGTAAATCCAAAACCTTTCCTTTTGGTAAAGTTATTGACAATTGGCTTAAACCTGTATATGAAAATGTTCCACATTTTGTTAAAGACTCATGGGACTTCTTAGGCTGTTTAAAATCAGAAATATGGAAAGAGGGACTTGTATATATGTGTGTATATATATATATATATATATATATATATATATATATATATATGTGTGTATATATATATATAACTATTGATGTAGTGGATCTGTTTTCCTGTATCCCTAAGGAAGAAGGTCTTGAAATATTTAGCAAAAGCATACAGAAATATATGGGGTTTGATTGGGAAAAGGTATGTCTACTTGATGAATTTATGTCTATCATACTGGATTTCAATTATAGACATAAATTCATCAAGTACTTGATGAATTTATGTCTATCATACTGGATTTCAATTATGTACCCGTGGTGGTGGTGCTGCAGTAGCGTTGTCACCTCACAATAAGACGCTGTCCGGTTCGATTCTCAGCTAGAGTGTCTTCTGCGTGGAGACATGCATGAATGGGCGTACCTTCGTTGAAGGTTGTGCATCAGGGATGGTAACTTGGCATGTAAAAATCAACTACCAATCATTAGCGGACCGGAGTTCCACTGTGGCGACCCCTAACCGGGAAAAGCCGAAAGACTCAACATACTGGATTTCAATTATATCATGTTTGAAGGGGAGCACTATAGGCAATCCAATGGGGTAGCTATGGGTATGGCCTGTGCCCCGATATACACCAATTTAGTACTCCTGAACTGGGAAAATAAACATATTTTTGGAAGTCAATATAATAGCAAAATATGATGTTATATCAGATTTTTGGATGACATATTTGTTTTGTGGGATGGCACAATGGAAGAGGTTGATTCCTTTGTTAAATATTTGAATGGTACTAGCTCTTTTTTAAAACTTACACATAGTTGTAGTAGTACAGGTATAGCCTATTTAGACACATATATATATCTAATGGTATCCATGGATTTAAATCAAGGATATATAGGAAGGAAACCTTTAGTAATTCATTGTCATCCGGCCAGTCAAAAAAGGAGTATTTTGAAGGGGCAATGTATCAGGGCGGCAAAAATGACCTCAGAATACAGTGAGATGGTTAGTGAAATTGAATACATAGGGACCCTATTTGAGGAGAGGGGGTACCCCAGATCTATTATTAGAGATGTTAGTACTTATGTTATAAAAGAATGGGGAAAGAAATATAGTCTATTATTAGGAGTTGGATTAGAGAAGAATATGGACACGTTAGATATGGACAATGATAAACAGTATAAAAGGGCTTGTATAGTTGAATACAATCCATATGCGGAAAAAGTAAAGGACATTATAAGTAACAATTGGAACATACCTAGAAGTGACAACATGAGACAGAAAAGGTTGGATCCAAATCCAAAATATGACTGGACATAACTTAAAGTTCAGATTTGAAAGAGGGAACACAGTATCAGGGTATGTAAAAAAGGAGGGACACACAAGGAAGTGTGGGTGTTGTAAACAATGCTAGGAGATCCTGGAAGATAAAATAATTACTCTAGAAAATGTTAATCATACCAAGATTTTGTTTAAGAAAGATAACTGTTCTTCCCAGCACATAATATACTTGGCCAAATGTGTTATCTGTCTGAGTTTCTATGTGAGGAAGATGGACAGACAACTTAGGGATAAAATATATAATCACAATTATTGTATTAGGAGGAAGGATCATAACAATGCATTATACAGACATATAGAGAAGAATAGTGAGAGACATGTCTTTAAATTCGGGATTTTGGAACAAGTAAAACCAAACTCCAGGGGAGGGAATATTAAGGCTATATTAGAGGAAAAGGAAATTAGATGGCAGCTTTTGTTAAATGCAGCCAAAGCCCCTGGCTTGAATGATTACATCTCTACCAAACCATTATTAGAAGCCAGATAGTGAATAGGCAGTTAAATTCCAGCCCCTTGAGATATTCCTGAATATAATGTATTTATGTATATATGTATTTAATGGTTGTGTCAGTGTGGAATATGCATACAATATGTAGTAAAGCAAGTATATATTTGTTTATGTTTTATAAACATATATTTTTATTCATTTTTTATGTTAGGTACAGGAACTGTTAGGAATTTTTATGATGGGTTAAGTATTTAAGCATTTTCATGCATTACTTGGAGTAAATAGTTATATGTAGCTTTTTATGAGGGTAGGTAAGGAAGCAATAGCATGAATATGTATCAGGTCATGAATATGTAAAGCAAGAAATTGAATTGATTGTCTATTCCCATTGGCTAATTAATATTATTTAAATGGAATGTACTATCACAATGGTGTTCTGATGAAGTCGACATGTGGTAGATGAAAGCACTTAACCTATGTGGTTCGTTTTTATGTTTTTTAAAAATATAATATTAGTTCATGGTTCATGTGAGCTGTGATACATTTCAGCATATTTTTGGACTATTTTGCTACTGTTGAGTTGGGGATACGCTGTACTGTGCATATTTCTACAATTAGAATATGCCTATGCCATAGGTCAGAGTAAGCTGGGTCCACAACCCACTTATCACTAGCAAATATCTGTGTCCATTTTTGGTGACATTAGTCAAAGTGGGTAAAATCACTATAGGCAATTTATACACCATCAAGTGGTTATCCCTGACATGGTACACTCGCTGATTCTTATTCTCCTATCTAGAGAATACTGCACACCACAGTTGATGCCTAAACTAGTCTGTCTATACAGCTGTTTCCCCAGTAGAGATGACAGAGTCTATTGTTGCTGCCCTGGACATCATTCAGTTTTGGAGAAGTCTGAGGTGGAAATATCCAGCATGTTTATAGGAGGTGAGAGGAACCCCACAAAGACAGTGGGAGAACATGCAAACTCCATACAGGCACTAGCTGGAGGTCAACATCAAACCTTGTACATTGGTGGTGAAGACCTTAACCATTATACAAAATATATGGTTTATTATCAAAATTTGGAATGGCAGTTGTGCAAATGCTGTGTGGTCGAAATTATGGTTCTCAGGGTCCGTAATGCTGAACTGCAATAATACAAACCATAATAATGAAAGTAAGGCTGGATTCGTTATTATACATTCGGCACTGTGGATGGAGATCGCAGTACAGTGGGGATTGAGGAATTTACCATTTTTCTCACTGTAGTGTGATCTCAAAGTTGGTATATATAATATGCAGGGGGTGTGGGGGGTACATCTCCCCACATGGGGAGTGCTGAGCCCCCCCCCCGCAAAATGTAAATGCTAACACAGAATTTTGATTCTGAAAGTTTGGAGTTTTGAATGGGAATATCTCAGTTATTAGTTCTGATATTTCATAGAAAATGGTCAGTACATATTTGACCTTTTGGTTCAGCATTGTGATTAAACACACAACTGCCATTCTAAATTATGATAATAAACCAAGATATATATATATATATATATATATATATATATATATATATATATATATATATATATATATATATGGTTATATCCTATATAGTCAAAGTTTAGTTATTTGAAATGTGTGCAGTAGGTATGAATGTGGTCGATTGTTGTGTTAAATAAGTATCACGTATATCAAATGGAGTAGTGGTGTTTGTTTAGATAAGTGGAGATGCCTTTCGTGATACAGAGACATTGCATTTTACTGTGCCAAGATATAGCAAAAATGTCAGCATTACAGGTTAGGAGTGCGTGGTGCAATCATATATCAGTTAAGGTGAGGGGATATACTTAGTGATGTGTGAGTGTTTGTAGGTCAGATTAGGTTTAAATATAGGGCTAGCTGAAGAGACAGCTTTACTGTTGTGTTGATATGTTGCTGCATGAGGTGTGTATCTGAGCCTGTCTTGTTTAGTGGCAGTGTTATGGTAGAGCATTACTCTTATTTTAAATAAGATACAAGATATCTCTATAAATATATGTGGATGCCTAGTCCTTTTTAATAGTTGTGGTTACTTTGTGTATTTGTAAGTCTGGGGTGAAATTGAAAATGGCCATGTGGATCTATGTTCTACCCCAGTAGAAAAACAGCACATACATACCTTGAGCAAATGTTAACATTTCAAACAAATTATTTTCTATAACATCAAAGTATCAAAAGATTTACTTGTCTGTGAATCCTTGATTTTGCATTTTCAGTCTGTCTGTGCTAACTTGTTCATAAATAGGAGTCTGTGGGGAAGATTAAACGGAGTATCTCTAAGTTCTGGAATAAATAACAGCAATCAAGGAAGGAATTGACTGTTTTAAGTAATTTGCAATCAACAAATGACTGTTTCATTTTAATAATGTTCCACTTAGTCTCTTGTGCATAACTCAAGTTCGTACTTCATCATTTCTTTTATTTGTCCATGTCACGTGGAGGTTAAACAGGAACTCAGACATCATACTGCTAGATGAAATATAATGTCTTTAACAAAAAATATTCTCTCCTGTGGCAGGTCATGCCAGTTCCTCATACATTTGAAATTTCTTGTTATAAACATGCCATGTAAAGGCATGCAGCACCAACAAAGTGTATAGGAAGATAAAATGGCTCACAAAGCTGCTTTCAGATTTGGTCTAAAGAAAAACTATTTCCAAATTCGATTTTCTAATATATCATGTACCTCAGGTAGTATCATAATAGGCTGCTTCTCACCACAAGTCAATGTAATGTGTTGAGTCTGGAGTACTTTCTTTTGTCTATCACTTGCATTTAAGCATATCTAAGTTCAAACTTCAGCATAAACCAAAAGATGACTCCAAGTGACATTTAATGGATGGTGTATTTGTTTGTTAAATGAGGGGCTTTTCCAGTAGTCCTTTTCAGTTATGACAGAGACCCCAAGTAGATATTGTCGCACACATCATGAAGGATCATAAATTGGGTGCAGTAACAAAGTGATAAATTTACACAACAAATGATTTCAAGCACATATTAAGACTGACATGTACTGTATATATCTAGAAAATTGTGCATTTGCCTACTTACACACAGTTAAGAGTTGACATTATTTTGATGGATATGTTTTGGGACAGTTTTAAGTTTTACCAACAACCAAAGACACCATTTGACAGCTGTCAAGTAAGTTATTTGAAATAAGAAGTGACAGCCTAAAAAGGTGGACATTTAAGTTAATGAGTGTTGGCTGTGGTTGTTTGATGGAGGGGATTGAGAAATTGGTTATGGCACTAATTATGTACTAAAATTTAAGTGAGGTCCTGAGAGGAGCATGTTCACTGTGTAGGCAAGTTCTGGAATACAATGTGGTTTGAAAGACTGTTATGGTAAGGCTATAAGATTTAAGGGGGTAGCATTTCCCTCTGTAAGATAGCAGTTCAGAAAAAGACATTTCACTAGAGGTAAGACTAAACAGATCTTTTAACTCATTGTACCCAAGTACTGCCTAAGGGAGCATCTCTGCATACATCCAGATGCTCCTTGAGGCAATATATAAACAGTCAAGTTACCCTCAAGGTCTTCTACTAGTGTAAACATTTTCAAACTCACATTTCAGCTGCAGTGTTAGAAACAAAATGTAACATAACAGAGATTTGTATCTCATGGTTTAAATTTTCTTTCTCCACTATGGTTAACTCTATTTTACCTTACAAAACTCAGAGAAAATCGGCTTACTTTGTAACTAGTCTAAGTTCAGGATTGTTCACAGCAAGCTGCTTAGTTTTCTGTAGTGTTGTATAAAAATAGTGCTTACACAGTAAACAACACCCCCATTTTCCTTACTGCTGCCTTTCTCTCTCTTTTTCTGTCAGTCTATAAAACAATTTAAAAATTAACCAATACTGACCAAATTATTAAAACTGATGTCTTGGAGGTAGTGCAAGTGGTGAGAACCAATCAGATTCTTAAAATTCAATTCAACCACTTGTAAAGCACCACCACCCCATGACTCATTGCTCCTGATGGATAAATAAGGGGCCCCATAGCAGAAATATGCCATTTCACTTTCTAGAGAATATCTTTCATAAACTGCTACGGAACCCTTTGTCCAGCAACTTAGATTCTGGAGCAGCAGAGCAACAACTGGAAAGCACTGGTGGATCCAAGGTTGTTAGCAAGAAGACAGCAGCAAGCTGGTGGGTAGTAGAGAAGACTGAGGCTCAGAAATAGTCAGTAAAACAAGCACGCACAGGCACATTTAGATAACAGAAAAGACAAGTGAAGAGAACAAAAACATCCGTTGTCACTGCTACTGTTTGAGTTAAGGTACTGAATTGACAGTAGTCTAGAGGAGGCATGTCCCACTCATAATAATAGCTTATTACTTCTTGGCACAGTAAAATGTAGGTTCCATTATTTGTTCTATGTCTCCAGTATTTTAATTATTTTATTTTATTTATTTATTATTTATTGGCCTGCAAAAGTCCAACTGCACCATGATATTTCTTGTTAATTCTTCTTATAGCTTGTTTGGTTAAGATTTTTCAAACTTCCTAAGTTACCAGTGCCCCCTTTTTATTCTTTCTTTCCTTCAAAAACCTTGGAAATTCCTACAGTTTTGAGTTGCTGGATTTTCTGTCTCAACAAGATACTGCTAAAATCAAGACTGTTAAACTCATATCCCTGAACATTTGTGACTTCTTCAGGAAGTTTGTGCAGTGGTTGTGTATGACCCTGTAAGCATTCTTTTGTTTTTTAGTTTATTTTGGAGTCTGCCAATTTTGATCACTTGTTCATAGTTCCTGTTGTTTTTGCTTACTTATATTTATGAGGAGTTCTCCAGTAGTATGTATGTCAAAGCTGAGTAGAACCAAATGAAAACAGGATTTCCTTCATCGATCGTTTTGCTGCTCCCATGCTAGTTTCCATTATTAGTGTAGTAATTTCTATGTCACACTGTTGTTCCTCAAAAGGGATGAAACAGAGAGCTGCAGATGCTGGATGGGTCATAGTCTTTCACAGGTTCATTTTGTCCTTGTCATCCTAATGACATTTCCTTGCAGGATAGAGTTCATACATGTGCCTGTTTGACTGTTCTGTAAGGGTTTCCGCAATAATTGATAGCACTGAACAGAAAACGGTAGTAGTGAGGAGCAAAAGTAGTCATGATTTATGAACCTAACCTATGCTAATATATGTATTTATTTAATTATTTCTGTATCTGTACTGGGGTTGGGACATCACTATTTTCTGCATCCTAATTGTTTTTAATGTGTATGCAAATGACACAGTTTCAAGGATGGTCCTAATGCCATTGTTTGCAGACAAGTTTCTCCACTGTGACATTGTGGGCTGTGTGTGATGTTTGTTACAACTTAGACTACAGTGCTGTCTTAATTGGAGCATGTTTAGCAGATGATGTAATCATTTTGAGTTAGAGTAAACAAATGTGTTCATAGGTTCATAGGTAGGTACTAGGCTATTGGCCCTGGGGCCTATACAAGCCCTGCCAAAAAGGTACCCTGGCTTTTGCCACCCAAGAAAATTATTTTCCTGTGCCACTGTCGAGCAGAGCCACAGAGATGATCCCTGGGGTGAATTTCCTATTTCCCATCCAATCATCAAGATTTTTCTTGAAGAGTGCTAATGAGGAGCTTTGTTTGATATAGATAGGTAGTTTATTCCAGAGTATGGGAAGTCTCTGGGACAGGACTCTATCCCTCCGGCATGTTCTGTTTATTGTGGTGACAAGGTTTAGGTCCCTAGAGCGTGTAGCTCGGAGGGATTGGGATTTCTTTAAGTGGAGCATATCCAACAGCTCTGGGTTTTATTCATTTATTTATTTTTATTTTTGTATTGATTTTTTATTTTACATTTGTTGACCGGGCTAGTCTAACTGGATACATGTCCATTTTCAGTAGAGGCCTGGGGAGATAAGCTCCAACTTAAACTACATAAATGAGGACAGAAAAAGTCCAAAAATATCTACATACATATAATGAAGATTTTCTACAAGAACTTAATTATACAGAACTTAATTATACAGAATGTGACTACTGAGTTTAACAAAGCAAATGCAGTACTATTTCCATGGGAAAGCATTTGACATTCACCATAGAGTATGTTGCATAGGAATGTACATTTTACAATGAAGTATACAGGTTATAATAAAAAAAATAACACTGAAAAATAAGAAAGTTATTAAATATATATACTTAAAGAAGTAATTACAGTCATAGTGAAAGAATAGTTGGTCTATATACAAGGTGGAAGATATGTGCTCACAGCAGAAACAATGTTGCAAAGAACATACTCAGTGATAGTTCCCTGGGAGTAAGATACTAAGAAGGGAGTGAGGGAAGAATTTACTAATTCTGCAATGTGGGTTTTGGAGGAGAGGTATAGAATAATGTTATACTCGGGGGGCGTGTTAGTCAGGGTTAGTACAAGGACATAGCCATTGTGTTTTTAGTTGAATCTTTAGTTGCTTTTTAAAGAGTGGTAATGATGAGAGATGTAAGTTTAATGGGAAGCTTGTTTCAAATCTTCCCCACTGAGTTTGAGAAAAGAGAATCACCTGCCTTGTTGTGGGATTTCTGGATGGTAACCAGTAGTTTATTTGCTGAGCAAAGGGTAGTAAGATTTGTGTAGGGGGAGATAAGGTTACTAAGAACAGGAGTATTACTAGGCTGATACAGAATCTTATGGGTAATGGTGAGTTGTTGAAATTCTAGCTGGTTATGTAGTTCTAGCCATCCTAGTAGTTTGAGATTTAGACAGTGATGAGTTCTAAATGGGGACCCAATAGCAAACCTGGCAATATTGTTATAAGAAGTGGTCAATTTATTTAGGTTGCTTTTGGAAAGATTAGTATAAATGGGTGAGGCATAGAGGAGGGTGGAGATCAGATGGGTCTGGGCAATTGTAGATCTGGCTTCTGGGGTGAGAAAAGGTTTTATCCTATACAAGGATCCAAGTTTTCTGTTTACTGTTTTAATAGTAGCATTAATATGTGAGTCAAAGTTGAGGTTGTGGTCAATCATTACACCTAAGAGTTTGGTGGTTGGATCAGGAGCTATGACTGTACCATCAATTGATGTAATAGAGAAATCTATTGGGGAGGATTTAATAGTTGGAGTAAATAGTAATTTTTTTTTTGGCATTTAAGAGTAGGCAACATTGTTGGAACCAGTTTTCTACTAGGTTAAATACTGTTTGGGTGATGGATTAGAGTTCAGATGAAGAGGAGGCTTTACAAATCAAAGTGGAGTCATCAGCATATTGTATGCAGGTAGGTAGAGATACATTTATAGAAAGGTTGTTAATGAATATGGAGAAGAGTAGATGTCCTAGGATAGAGCCTTGAGGGACACCAGGGGTAATAGGGAGATGTTTGGATAGGTTATTATCCCAAGGGACAGCCAGCTGTCTATTGTGTAAGTAGGACTTGAACCATTGTAATGCCTGTGTGTCAAGTGAGAATGATTTGAGTATGTTGAGAAGTATTTGATGGTTAACCATATCAAAAGCTTTAGATAGGTCAATGAAGAGGGCAGAGGAGAGCATGTTATTGTTACGATGTTTATTAATGCAGTCTGTAAAGGATAGGAGAGTAGTGGTGGTACTGTGGAATGGTCTAAAACCATGTTGACAGTCAGCTAGAAGGTTATTTTGGAGAATGTGGGCTAGAGATTGTTGATGGATGCATTTTTCCATGATTTTGGCTAGTGGAAAGAGTAGGGCTATAGGCCAAAAATTAGAGAGTTCAGTTAAGTTACCACCCTTTTGAAGTGGGATTATGTGAGAAATTTTCCAGAAAGAAGGAATGGAGCCTTCAGTTATGGTTCTATTTATTAGGATAGAAATGGGATAGGCAAGAACTTTTGCAGCAGTTTGAAGGTATTCAGGTGGTAGGAGATCAGCTGAGGGAGTACAAAGTTTAAGTTTATGAAGTAGAGTATAGATGAGGGATGTAGGAATAGGTTTTAAGTGAAAGGTAGATGGTATGGTTGTTGCATCAGCAATCTGGTTTGGAGTGTTTAGAGAGAGACCTGATGGAGTTGGCGTTTTGGAGTGGCCTGGGTGTAAAAGTCTATTTATGCCTGACCAGAAGGTTTGGGGTTGATTATGGTGCTTTTTCTGGAGTTTAAAGTAGTAGTTTTTTTTATCCTGAACTATTGATTTTTTGGTGGCAATTCTTAGCTGTCTAAGGTATTGCCGATCAATTGGGTTTGACATAGCTTTGTATGTTAGGCAGAGATCACCTCTGAGTAGGCGATATGCGACGGAGTAAAGCTGGAGTTTTTTGAGACGGTCTGCATTGGGCATCAATTTCAGGCAGGTAATCCTCTTTGTGAGGTATTTCTGCGGCCTTTCCAGTTGTTGTAGATGTCTTGTGAGGTACATACCAAAATGGGCATTGTACTCTATAATGGGTCTAATGAGTGATGAGTAGAGTGGAACAATGACCTCTTTTTTTCTGGATGAGAGACCTTTTGTGATGAGGTGTGCCACATAGAAGGATTTCCTGACTACTGTGGCGATATGATTATCAAAGGAGAGACTACTGTCCACATGTGTCCCAAGGTCTCTTATCACACTTTTGGTGTTAAGTATACTACCGGCTATGTTGTAGTTCATGGGTACAGAGTTTTTACCAAAGGGGATGACAATGCACTTTTTGGCATTGAGCTTGAGGTCATGGCTTTGACACCAGGCATCTGTCTCAGTGAGGCCCTTTTGTAGGATGTCCACATCGTTAGGAGTTTTGATTATGGCTCCTAGTTTGCAGTCATCTGTGAACTTTGTTAGCCAAAGACCTTCTGTGTTAGCCTAGATATGAAACAGGAGAGGACACAGGACTGAACCCTGTGGTACTCCACTTGTCACTGGTCTGAAGTTGGACTTACAGTCTGCTACTTTCACAGTGTAGGTTCTGTCAGTGAGCCAGTTGGCAACCCAGCTTGTGACATAGGGATTTATGCCTAGTTTAGTGAGTTTATCTATAATTATGGAGTAGGGGATGGTGTTAGTATATTCTTTTTGAATCTAGCTAAGAAATGGCACCTTTACCTGTGAATTAGTGATATTTTGGTGAAGACTCTCATACGGAAGTCATATTCACACACTTTGTGAACTCCTTTCAACTTTCTACATTTTTTATTATAGTGTAATGATCCTCCTGGAAACAACTCGTACTCATCTCTTGCAGCTTCTCCAAAACCTCTGTTCCCCAGTCGTTAATACCCAAGCTGCCTTTATCTGCATTACAAAATTGCCACATTCTTCTGATGATGCATGTATGTCTAAAGCACAACATTCCAGTGTAAGCCTGATTCATTTCCTGTATTCTGCATTCATGTGAGTCACTGTTTTGAAATGAAATGCTCCTATTACTATTATTATTGTTACTATCATTAGTATTATTCCTTTGATAGTGGCTCTCACATTCCTTTGGTAGTGTACTGGGTACTGACCTTGTCAAATATCTTAGATTATTTCCCGATGTCTTTTGTGGACATTTTGTGTGTAATATTAGCAAATAAACCAAAATAACTGTGTAGTTTATTTTCCTTCTCTATAATTATGCACTAGGCTAAGGAAATGTATATTCTAGGAGCTAAGATATCATTGTTTGGATTGCTGCAAGCCAAAACAGCATTATTTCTGGCTTTGCCATTTGTCTGTAGAGCTTTGATCAGATGGATAGCTCAGTGGGATAAATGTTATTACTACCTTTACAATACCCCTGGCTTTGGTCAACCAGATATTTATGGAAATATTTCTGGCGTTGTCACTTGTGTGTGTACAGTTATGATCAGATGCATGGCTCAGTGAAATAAATGTTATTACTACTTTTACAATGCATCTAGCATCGACCAACCAGATATTTATGGAAATAGTTCTGGCGTTGTCACTTGTGTGTGTACAGTTATGATCAGAGGAATGGCTCAGTGAAATAAATGCTATTACTACTTTTACAATGCATCTAGCATCGACCAACCAGATATTTATGGAAATATTTCTGGCGTTGTCACTTGTGTGTGTACAGTTATGATCAGAGGCATGGCTCAGTGAAATATATGCTGTTACTACTTTTATAATGCATCTAGCATTGACCAACCAGATATTTATGGCAATGATGTTCTAACTCAGCCACTTTGAGAGATAAGGTTTAAAATCAAGGACATTTTTGAAAAGATGCAGTCATGGTGACCTCATTGTAATCTTGTGTGGCCTGACATCATGCCTCTCCAGCATTACAGGAAACCAAACACCCAGCATGCAGCAGTGAAGGCCAGGGAGTTACATATGGTTACAGAATGAGCTCATGGATGGCTTGATGCACAGGTTTGGCAGATTAACAGTCACCAGTAACAGCATCACTGCAGAAGATGTTCACCTAAACAAAGGTAGTATTGACTTGTTCTTGACTGATCTTAATAATGGTGTGATGGCAGTAATCCAGGATATACAGCAATGGGCACCTCATTCCCATGGATGGACAAATTCACCACTGTAACAGGTACAAGCAAGCAAAATCTGAGGGTAATGCTACTCAATGCTAGAAGTCTAAACCTCAAAATGCACTCACTCAATGCACTCCTTAAATTGGAGAACATCAACATCTGTGCAGTGACAGAGACCAGGTTAAAAGGTCCAGAGAGCACCCCTGCATTACCAGGCTATAATTCATACCACACCTTTCGGCCACCAAACCCTGACCAAAACATTAAAGGTGGAAGCATGTCCATATTCATTAAGGATATCCACACCTCCAAGCTAGTTGCTCAGCATAATTCATCCTGGTCATCACCAACATGGGCGACCGGTGTTCGACACTAGAGGTCAGCTCCTCATTGGTCAGATCTGACCACAAGCTAATCACCCTAGACATCCAAATCCCACTCCCAACCCTGATTAGGAAAACAACCATAAAATATTTCTCCAAAGCCAACTTCACACTTCTTAAGACAGAAGTGACAAACTTCACGAAACCCATGCAGATGGACAATAGAGGTACGACTGCTGAATTCTACACAAATGCACTTTATAAGCACTTACACAAGTACATGGATCGTGCTATCCCTAACAGAACCAAGATGCTATCCTCCAAAAAAAAGGAAGCCAATCTGGTGGTCTTCTGCCATAAATAAACTCTACAACAGAAGAAAGAAACTGTTGCAAAAATAGAGTAAAATCCCACGATTGGAGGAACTCCCTGGTCAGCCTCAGTAAGAAGCTGAGATACCTCATAAATTACTCCAAAGCTAGTAATGAAAACAAAATCGCCACTGATTCTAAAGACAACCACAAAGCATTCTATAGCTATGTCAAGAATCTCAATGGCAACACTCAGATCTGCTCTGAGTTACAGCACAATGACACTAAATATACAGAACCAACTGATATTTCCAACATCCTGGCAGACAGGTTCAGTGCTAACTTTACCCCCCCCCTCTCGGCCCCTAAAAGGGCCCATCTTTATACCGGAAGAATGCAAAGTTCCTGTAATCATGGCTGCACAGATAAAAACCTCACTCTCCAAAGCATCCATGGGACCTGACAACATCCCAGGCTGCCTTCTACGTGAACTTCAGAATGAACTGGCACCCCACCTAAGTACCATGTTCAATCATAGCCTCACCTCAGGCTTTGTGCCCATTGAATGGCACACCACGACGATTATCGCACTCCACAAAGGGAGAGCCACAACAGACCCCGGGAACTACCGCCCCATTAGCCTGATGAGCCTGTTCTGCAAGACCATGGAATATATCATCATGGAACTCATAAACAAAGACATTGGAGATCTCCAAACTCTGGACCCCACACAGTCCAGGTTTGTAAAAGGCAGATCATGTCTCCTAAACCTGATAGACTTCTTTGAAGCAGTCAGCAAAGTCACAGATGAGAGTAAGGCGGTTCACACAGCCTATCTAGATCTCATCAAGGTGTTCAACACCACCCCCCACTCTGGAATTATAGATAAACTCACAAAACTAGGTATAAATCCCTGTGTCACAAGACAGGATTGCCAACTGGCTTACTGACAGAATCCACACTGTGAATGTAGCAGACTCCAGACTTCAGACCAGTGACAAGTGGAGTACCACAGGATTCAGTCCTGGGTCCTCTCCTGTTTGGTATCTATTTCTCTGAATTACAGGCTAACACAGAAGGTCTTTGGCTAACTAAATTTGCAGATGCCTGCAAACTAGGAGCCATAATCAAAACTCCTAACAATGTGGACATACTACAAAAGAGCCTCACTGAGATAGATGCCTAGTGTCAAAGCCATGGTCTCGAGCTCAATGCCAAAAACTGCATTGTCATCCCCTTTGGTAAAAACTCTGTACCCATGAACTGCCACATAGGCGGTAGTCTACTTAACACCAAAAGTGTGATAAGAGACCTTAGGACACAGGTGGACAGTAGTCTCTCCCTTGATAATCACATTGCCACAGTGGTCAGGAAATCCTACTACGTGGCATACCTCATCCCAAAAGGTTTCTCATCCAGAAAAAAAGAGGTCATTGTTCCCCTCTACTCATCACTCACTAGACCCATTATAGAGTACAATGCCCCTTTTGGTACGTACCTCACAAGACATCTACAACAACTGGAAAGGCAGCAAAAATACCTCACAAAGAGGATTACTGGCCTCAAACAGATGCCTTACACAGACCGACTCAAAAAACTCCAGCTTTACTCCGTCGCATATCGCCTACTCAGAGGCGATCTCTGCCTAACATACAAAGCTATGTTAAACCCAGAGCTGTTGGACATGCTCCACTTAAAGAAATCCCAATCCCTCTGAGCTACATGCTCTAGGAACCTAAACCTTGTCACCACAATAAACAGAACATGCTGGGTGGATAGATTCCTGTCCCAGAGACTTCACATACTCTGGAACAGACTACCTATCTATGTCAAACAGAGCTCCTCATTAACACTCTTCAAGAAAAATCTTGATGATTTGATAGGTAATAGGAAATTCACCCCGGGGATCACTTCTGTGGTTCTGCTTGACAAGGGCACAGGAAAATAATTTTCTTGGGTGGCGAAAGCCAGGGTACCTTTTTGGCTAGGCTTGTATAGGCCCTAGGACCAATAGCCTAGTACCTACCTATGAACCTATGATCAAACTAGCTTAGTATTATAACAAAAAGAACATAGGTAGGCTCTCTCTTAATTTTGTGTTGTTCTTATTTAATTAGTGTCATATGAGATTTGAAAGCCCCTTTTGTGTTATCAGGTAAATTTAACATTAAGAGTTTGGCAAGCCTATACTTCTTCTTTGCTCTTTGGTTCTATATTTAGTTATGTCACAGTTGACAAACTACATGTTATAAATTTATCCCATTCTGTTTTTAGAACTGTATTTGTTGTCATGTTTAATAGTTGTATTTCACTTGTCATAAAATATCTTAAAATACTTTTTATGTTTTTACAAGAGAATTGGTATTTTGAGTATTTTAAATATCTAACTATAATATTCAGATCTAAGGTTTGACTAATATATGTTTTAATTATATCTTCTTGTATTGGGATAAACAAACAGATCTGGTGTACAAATGTAGTTGTGCAACTATGCAGTGGTTTAGATGTATACTCCAGAAGGTTTAGATGGTTAATGGCCCTTTCCACTAGTCTGCATTCCTTGTAAGTAATTATTTCCACAACTTGCTTAGCTATTTTCTTGTTATTAGCTCTCTACCTTATATCTGTATTATTAATCATCTAGTAGGAGCTGAGTGCTAAGAAGTAAGTCTGTTAGGTAAGATATGCTATTTGTAATCTACAGGAATCTTCTTTTATTGAAATTGTTGGATTTACAAGTATTTTTACTAGAGACAATGCTTTTAAGTGCACTTTAAATCTTCCTTATTATGTCTCTGTTTACTACCCTGTTGTTCTCTTCTGGGCTAAGTGGATTCATTATTAGGCACAGGGAAAAAGTAGGAAGAGATACATGTTATCTGCCAATATTTTTATATAAATCCCCTCTTTATCTCATATTTAAATCACTTACAGTAATGCTCACCTTTACTGTTTATTACATACATATTAATTTTCTTTATGTGGATTACTGATTTGTAGAATATTACGGGGATTCAACTAGAAAAAAAAGGAAATTATTTTTTCATCTAGCTTTTAAATCTAAAGCAAATCTATTATTCATACAAGAAGCATATATGCTACTGGAACAATGAAAAAATGATATAGGAAAAAGTGGATTAAAACAATTATTGATGCTGGTAAAAAATCCAATAGCATAGGGGTTCCAATCATTATCAAAAAATCCTTTCAAGAGAACATTTTACATTATAATGCTGCCCCAGAATAAGATGGAGTTATATAACAGTTAAATGCCCTTATTTTGTTAAACCCATCTTATTTCTAAATGTAAATGCCCCCTGTGCCAGACAACATGCGTTTATTATATCTATATATATAGATCTTATCTTTCTTTCCTAACTACTAGTTCATCATAGGGGTAACTAGAATACTATTCAGGATCCCACTTTGGACAGGAGAAACATTAAAAGTTGATTAAATAATTATGCTATGACTGCCATTACTGAACTAAAAAATTATTTCAACCTCTTCAAACCATACATCTTTCAAACTAACAAATCCCCAAAAGGCAGATTCACCTATTTTTTCTTAATGTCACAAATCTTGGTCCAAGTTGGACTTTTGTTTAATTTCTGGGTTCTTCTTGAATCTTAACAACACATTTCATACGGAGCCTAGATTCTTTTCAGATCACTCTAAAATAACACTTACTCTGAACTGGCTTAATGACAATATACTAGATTTAGGAGATATAATTGGTTATTAAAACTTAACTTACTACTAAAAGAAGAAGTGATATGAGAAATTAACATTATTTTACAAGATTTTTTACTTTCACTTAATTCCTTACACCATCCATTGGAAATCTGCCGAGCCTCCATAAAATCCTTAAATAGAGGGACCTTTATTAATAAGGATTCCTATTATAGGAAAGAATTCATTGTTAAAGAACTAAATATCAAGAAAAAAATTACTAATCTGGAATTAGAACTGCAAGAAAGGTATATCCAAGAATCTGAAAAAAACAACTTACCTACCTTCAGAAAGAACTATCTTTGTTACATTCAAATCAGTTATCCTTTCAGGAAATTAAAACTCTTGCAAATTACTCAGAGTTGTCACAAATGCCAGCTAAAATCTTAGTGAAACTGATAAATCAGAGAAAACCTTCTACTATTATATCCAAGATATCGTATCAAAGTAAATCATACTTCTCAAGTCAGGATATAATTCATTTATTTGAAAATATATATTCACAATCATATAGTGACCTAAAATTACCTCTACAGGAACAAGATTTTTGAGCAATTCCAGAAGCAACTGAAATTCCCAACATTCAACCAGGCCCAAAATAGATTCCCTCTCATCTCCATTTATCCATCAAGAAATAACTATGGTAATAAATAACTTTAAACCTAACAATGCTCCAGGGCCAGATGGACTCACAGCGGAATTCTCTAAAACTTTTACTCAGAAATTTTCAAAAATCATCTTATTTCTATTCAACTATATTAAAAATAATGATATTACTGATATTCACTTGAACGCATCTAAAACAATTTTCATTCTTAAGGAAAATATAGACCCCAAAAAACCCCTGAACTATAGACCAATTTCTTTAGTTATTGGATATGAAAATATTTGCTGCATTCTTGACAAATAAACTTAAATCTCTTATCCCATGTATTGTTTCATCCAATCAATCTGGAGTCATACAACACAGACAAACATGTGATCATACATTAACCGTGGAGGCCATGATAACTCTATCAAATCAAAATTGTACCCCAATATTTGCTTTAGCAAGAGATGCTTCCAAAGCTTTTGGTAGACTAAACATACCCCGGGATTCATGAAGCTTGCGCCAGGCGCAGGCGTAGCATAGGTGGTATAACGCCAAATATGGCCGCCGAGCGTTTCAGGTATGATCCAATTCCACGTGCACTACCAGCGTATGCCAGATCTGCGCAGCTCTCGGAGTAGGTATGCAAATCACCCCATGCGCAGTACTGCAGCATGCAAATGAAGGTACATAGCGATTCATGAAGAGGCGTAGGCGTAGCGTAAGCCTACAGAAATGTAAACCAAAAAAAAACGGTTTACATTTTGACAAACAGAACATCAGAGCTTTGAAAGCGGACCAGACTCATGTATTACAAAGTTAACATATGAAAATGGCTAAATATACAGCCAATGGCATAAGAAAAGATGCACAACACATAAAAAATAACATTTAATGTCATGGCCACAGTAACGCAAAGTACAACCGTAGGGCATGTGTGCGCAAATGGGAACACAAGGAAAATATATACAAATGTCATAAAATAGCAATGTAACACAAATCATGATTTCACCATAATAGTCAATGGTATGCATGCTACACCACAACCAAGCTGTAAGGGTTGCTAAGGGCCTGTGACAGTGTTCGGCGCGGTAACTATGAATTAGTAGTTAATGCTATGCAAATGAGGCAAGTAATAGTGAATCACAAACGTCCTGCCAGCCTAAGGATGTACCATACGGCGCAGCTCTACAACACCGAGGAGTGGTCTGGAGGAATTCATGACATCAGCAGTGGGGTGTGCCACTGCAGCTGTAAGCACATTGGAGCAATGCAAATCTGGGCTGCCCATTGCTAAGCAAAGCCGCAGGACAGGGGCGTGGATGTAGGTATAGGTTTCCTTAGCTGAGAGCACACATGGTGCCTGAAAGCGCATGTGTACATGGATGAAAACGTGCCCGAAACCCGGTAAGCGGATGCACGCGCCGCGCACCACATCCCAAAAAGGAAGTTTAGGGAAGACAATAAGAAAATGCCACAGTAGGGTAATTGGAGTACAACTGAGCAATTACCACCTATTAACTCACAATGGGCCATTGACGACAGCTAACAAGGCTGCTAGCAGCAACCTGCAGAACAGGATAGGGGAGGTGTCGTATTGCAAAGAAAAGAGAACTGTAACCATCGAGCAAAGCAAACCTGCAGTAGATCGGCAATAGAACACATTTCGCAAGACAATCCTGGTTCAGGAAAGTACAAAACAAGAAAGCAGGCTGCTGGATGCATGCCAGACAATGGGAGGAGAATCATTAAGAAAAGTTGAGGAAAGGGCAAGAGGTAATCCATGGCAGCTAAATGTAATTCAACACCAAAGGCAGCACAATAACAGTACCTGTGGTAAAACACAACATACCCTGCAGCTCCAAATGCACATACACACCCTATGACATCATCAGTGTTCAAAACACAATAGTATAAAGTGTGAAGGCACCTCACACACACTTGTGTATTCCCAAACACTGCACCATCAGTGTAAACAGACAGGGAACTTTTACAATGTACTTGTTGGGAGCTGCCATAGCTGTGATTCATCAGCATGTGTTGGAGACTGAAGGTGTTGTGGAGGATGATGCTGACAACCACCTCAGGCCCCGGAGGAGGAGAAGAGTGTTCAGACCAAGGGTAACCTACCAGGGGCTACATGATCTGGAGATAGTAGAGCATTACAGGGTGGACAGGGTGGACAGGGACATCATGCAGAAAATAGCTGAGCTGTGCCAGCCATGCCTGAGATCCAGAAACAACAGAGGGGAACCCATCCCAGTGGACACAAAGTTATGTGTAAGCTTGAGAATACTAACCACAGGTACCTTTCAAAGGCCAACTGGAGATATCATGGGGATCTCACAGGCATCAGCACCCAGGGTACTCCACCAGTTCCTGGATGCCATGTTACCACATGCCAGTGAGCATATATACTTTCCCCGAACTCAGGAGGAGTTGGCCAGCAATATGCATCTCTTCCACCATGTGGCACACTACCCAGAGGTACTGGGTGCAATAGACTGCACTCACATACATATCAAGTCACCACCCAGTGAGCATGGTAGGCACTACATAAACCGCAAGGGATACCACTCCATCAACTGCCAGCTCATGTGCAATACCCAGGGCATTATCATGGATTTGTGTGCTGGCAGCCCTGGAAGCTACCATGACTCCCACATCTGGCATGCCTCACAGCTGTATCAGGTATTTGTCAGGGGGGCATCTCATATGGCCACCTTGTGGGGGATGCTGGCTATGCACTGGAGCTGTGGATAATGACTCCCATCAGAAATGCACACACACCCATGCAAGAACGCCATAATGAGGCACACGCACAAACCAGAATCATCACAGAGCATGTGTTTGGGATGCTGAAATCACGGTTCCGCTGCTTGGACATATCTGGTGGAGCCTTGCAGTACTTTCCAGGCATGTGTGCCCACATCTTCATAGTATGTGCCATGCTACATAATATGATCCTGCGGAAACAGCTGCAGCAGGGACATAATGGTGAAGGCCCTCACAGCCCACCACAATTGCCAAGGCCATCACTGGCACAAAGGGATTCAGACCATGAACACCCTGTGCCAGCCCCAGTAGGCAGACGGAGGTGTGCTCAATATACCCATGCCTTGGCAAAGAGGGAACATATAGCACATACACTGACAGTGTAGGCCCCTACGGACTGACACCCTTCTCCACCTGCACACACAGTAAAATGGATGGCACACACACACAACCACCTGCAAATTGTAATGCATAGGTGGCCTACTGTGTGAATTCTACATAGGCAGCCCTCAACTATTGCACACACAACAGCTATTGGAACAAGGAAAGTCAACACCTGAACAGTAAATAAAGCTAACAGAATATGTTGATACTGTATGTATAGGTTCCTAAGTACATCGGTAGGTACATGCCTGATTGTCAGAGGCCATTCATCAGCCTAGGCAAAATGTGTCTGCTATCGCCACCCCATCGATTAACCAACTGTTCCTCTGTGGAGCAGAGCCAATTGCAGGATCCATGTGTGTAACCACTGTTCCCAACCTACTCTGCATGGATTCCCTGGTGTGTTAATGAGGGCCTCCATATAATGTAATTACGATGTAGTGCCAAGGCATGGGGAGTACCCATGACAGGTATCTGCCACCCCAGCATTCTCCAGTTATGGTTGTGTCAAGGTGTAGCACATTACAGTGTGTGGCTCACTCTGACATAGATTCCCAATGCTGGAGCACATCCATTAAACATCACTTGGACATACCATTAATTGGTATCATCCATATGTAAACTAACTGAGTTACACATTTGACTGCAGTATGGAGGAACAGCTGTAGTACAGTCCACATACAAAACACCATAACACTTGTACAAATCCCAGATGACCAAGTGGTAAAGCCACTGACTGTGTCGTGTATGTACCTGGTTCCATGTCCCTCCAGGTCCATTACGTAATCCCGATGGCATGAATAATGGATGTTGGATGCAGGTCATTAGAACATATTTAAGCACATGTTAGTGGGTTTATGCGGCGGCAAGTGACAGTAAGCACTGTTTAAACACGACTACACGGATATGCGCAAAACAGGTCTAAGCTTTGCCGAATTCCACGTAGATCACAGTCAAAAATACCCAGAACAGGTGAAACCATCATTATTCACCCTTGTACTAATAGTGCCTGCTCTGAGAGGTAAAATAACCACTGGCAGGAGTAGAACACGCAACCATGTACACAATCACCTACCACTAAGCTACCCAAGATGTACCAATGGCAGGTGTGTATTGTGACAGGTTAAAACACAAAAGGGCAGAGTTCAGCAAACAGTATACACCGCCATGTACCCAACGAAAGGTGTGTACACTCTCTCTCCCTCTCCCTGTCTATATATATATATATATATATATATATATATATATATATATATATATATATATATATATATATATATAAAATAGGGAGAGAAAGGGTGATAGAGAGATGTATGTCGATATATACGGATATACATATATCTGCAAATATATAGACAGGTTAACGACTTGTACACAACCATGGAGGTACAAATAAATAGGATACTGCCAACTACCGAATGCTTTACATACCGACATGCGTAATCACCAGGCTTAAAGACCGAAAGACCACAGTACCGGAACACTATAACCGCAAGTAATATTATCATGATGTTAAGGGACATTTAGTTATTGCTGCTGGTGCTGCGGTCCAGGTATGTACTGTGTTTAAGCGTGGTTCCGATTGCTGTAGTGTGTGTAAGTGCGTGTTGAGAGTGCAGTGTGTGTTTCCATGGGACTGTAATGTGTGTGTGTGTGTGTGTGTGTGTATGTGTGTGTCTGTGTGTTTGCATCGTGTGTCTCTTCGTGCTAACTCGGAGGTAGATTATTACAGTAGTTGTGGTCATAGCCAGCCTTAGGCATACGGTTACCACCTGTCCCACTTTGAGAGGGACAGTCCCTCTTTGGGCAGTTGTGTCCTTACAACAAATATTAAAAAGGGCAAATGTACTGAGATTGTAGGACATAATGATGTCCCATATATTATGTAATAGTTGCATTAAATAGTTATTTCTGTATCTAAAATACGTAAATTGTACAAGAAACATAATAAGCAACTAAAGTGCTACAAGAATAAGGTTTTATTTAAGACAAAAGTAAGTTCTATCCTTTGTACTGACAGTGGGTAAGTGTCGGCCTCTAAACCCTGATGTGTGCTCTGCAAATGCCCCACTATGGCCATTTGAAAAGGTGGCAACCCAAGCCAAAGAGGTTGAGTCACCAACACAACTGCAATGAGTGCAAATATCTGTGACAGAAATACATGAGACAGCTTTCATGTAGCAACATTTCATTACATATCGATGTATTTCGGAGGGATTGAAGGATCAACATCACCTGCATGCTATATAGGAACCAATTAACAATGGCTTAATGAATAAGCCTGCAATAATCATAGTATTAGTCTACTAAATGACAGGTCTTCAATTAGGGAAGGGGCCCCCACACACATATGGAATATGTATAAATGCAGTCCCCAGAAACATTTATCTGCTATGTACACCCACCTACATCTCCCCCACACCCGAAACAATTGCAATACAGACTGTAATAACATCACAAACATCCACTCACTCAATGACATTTGCAGAAGTGTTAACATACCTTGTGAGAGACACACTTGTAATGGCGCCATGTGAAATCGTTGCTGTTGTACAATGGAACAGATGCCGATGTTGTAAGTTTTGTTTGCAATAGTCTCATATCAGACGGTTGAGATAACAGCTACACTCACATGTAGAACTATATACCTAGCCATCACACACAATCCACGGGGGACAAGAATTCAAAGTATCTGTTTCTCTCCATATAGCAGTTGCAATTCATCACAATAAAATACATCCAGACTGTCTCCCTTGAAGATAGGGCAAAAGGACAACGCCCAAGTGGAGTATTCAATTACACTCCACTGTTGCCATGTAATTGGCCAGTGGAGTAGCTGCACAGCTGATGTGCATGTAATAATTTACTCCGGAACACCAATTGGTGGCAGTATACCACATGTTACAGGTATCCACGTATAAAACAATGGCTTTCCATACATTCAAACCGTATGCTCATACCATAGAACCATTTAAAGAGGAAAGGAGTAACACAGATATTATCGTAAACTCGGACCACTAAGAAGGTATGTAGAACACTCAGTATGTTAGTGTATGTAGTGCCTGTTCTGTATTAATGAAAGTGCACGCAATGCATACAGTGGGAAAAGGTATTATGTAGTGATGTCTTGTTGAGCATAGTAATGCTTGTAGAAATTGTGTGTACTGCTGTGGGCCACAAGGTAAACACCTCATACACCACAAGGGATGCTACATAAGGGCTTTAAACATAACAATTCCACTCCAGCCGCTGTCGGTGGTAGGGTTTGTCCAACAAGTACGTGCCATAACAGGGGATAGTATATCTTGATATACTGTAACAGTAGGCATATGTATGGGCGTATAATGAGAATAACATGCCTAAGGTGGTCCTGCTGTGCAATTATGCTTTGCATTATGGGATATGGTTTCAAAAATGCGAAAAATACAGTATTGTAGGTAGATATGTCAAATATTTTACATAGCATTACTGTTATATTATGCAAACATAAGGTATGTCTATTGGAATGTACAATACACAATAACAGGATACATATGTCTTGTAATCACCAGACAGTGTAACAGCATGATAGCTAATCGAAATGGAAGAGCTACTCAATTATTCATGCACAAAGGACATGTAATAGCTTCATAGGTTCATAGTTAGGTACTATGCTGTCTGGCCAAGTCCATTTGTAAGCCCAAATACAGTGTTTTCACTGGCGGCACCTCCCTAGGTTAGTGTCCTGTGCCTGTGAACAGCACAGCCATTTGCTTCCTGCACCTGTGTACAGTACAGCCACTGCAGTGATCCCTGGCCTACATGTCTGTTCCCATCGACCCATCGAGGTATCTCATGAAGAGTGCTAGTGAGGGTCCCTGCCTGATGTACATAGGAATCGTATTCCAAAGCATGGTGAGTGTCCATTTCAGGAATGTATCCCTCCAGCATGTGCTACTCATCATTGCGTTTGGGTAAATATCCCAGAGCATGTTGCTCTCAGTGGCTTTTGCTTATGTTGCTTATGTGGAGCATATCCATCAATATTGTTGTGGACATGGGCCTTGTATGTTCAGCAGAGGTCACCTCTGAGAATGCAGTATGCAAATGACTACAGTTGGGGTTTCAGTAGTTGTGCTGCATACGTGATTCTTCGGAGGTGAGTAATATTGTTGGTGTGTTAATGTTGTGGTATTTAAAGCCGTTGCTGTTCCATAAGGTACACCCCAAATGGGGTGTTGTACCCTTGAACGTGTTTCATAAGTCAGGAGTATAGAGGTACAATGGCAGCCTTTGTTCTGGCTACAAACCCTTTACAGATTAAGGTGGCCATGTAGAAGGATATCCACACCCCCTTGGCAATAAGGTTATCAAAGGATTGGGTGCTATCTACGTTTGTACTAATATCCCTTATAATGTCTTATGTATGTAGGGGACTACCATCTATGTGATAGTCACTGGGTGATTGTTGTAATCCAAAGGGGATGTATATTCACCTTGTGGCATGCTGCTTGAGGCCATGTTACCGACACCAGGTATCCATCACAGTGATACCCTTATGGAGGGTGTGTGTATTAGCTGGTGAATTAATCATGGCCCCTAGTTTGCAGTCATCTGGAAACCTATTCAGGGAAAGTCTTTCTGTCCTAGACTGCACCTCAGGGAAGCATATAACGAACATGAGGGGCCCTATGACCAAGGACTGGGGTATGCCAATTGTAACTGATGTACAGTAGGAACTGCGGTATGCTACTCTCACTGCATGTGTCCTGTCCGTGAGCCACTTTGCATAAAATCTCAAGACGTATGGGTCGCTGTGCAGGTGGATGTGTATATTGACAATACCAGAATGGTGAACGGTGTTGAAAGCCAATGAGAGGACAAGGTAGGCTGTGTGGACCTCCTTACCGTCATCTACTACCTTGGTAACTGTCTCAAAGGACTCCACCAGGTGTAGGAGACATGGTGTGGCCCTAACAAATCCAGCCTGGGTGGTATCAAAGGTTTGGAGGCCAACAATGTCTCTGTGAATGACTTCCATGATGATGTTCTCCATCGCCTTGTAGAACAGTCTAGTCAGGCGTATAGGGCAATAGTTCCTCTGGTCCATTGTGGTGCCACCTTTGTGGAGTGTGATAACTGTTGCTGTGCACCATTCAGGGTCCACAATGCCTGATACAAGGCTATTAGTGAATCTGGTGCCCAAGTGGGGAGCCATGTCATTCTGAGGTTTGTGTAAATCGCAGCCTGGGATGTTGGACGGTCACATGGAGTTTGTGTTTCAGGCGAGAGCAGGTTTGAACTGTGTAGTTGTGACCGCAGGGACTCTGCATTGATCCTATATAGATCTGGGCCCTTTAGGGTGTGAAAGGGGTGTAAAGTTAGCTGCCAGGATGTTGCCAATATCAGTCGGTTCTGTAATGTTTCTGCCTAACCATTGTATGTCAGAGCAGATGTGGATATTGCCATCGAGAGTAGTGACATACCTCCATAACGCTTAGTGGTAGTCCTTGGAATGTGTCGCAGTAATGTTTACATAGCTAGCTTTGGAGGATGTGATAAGGGATCCCAGAATCCTACTGAGGCTGACCAGGGAGCTACCCCACCCATGGGAGTGTACCCTACTTTGCAACAGTCTCCTTCAGTCGTGCATTATGTCCATGGCAGTGGACCTCCAGAGTGGCGTCTGTTATGTGGTGGGTACCGTCATGGCTCTGTTTGGGATAGCATGATCCATGCAGTCGTGTAAGTGCTAATGAAGTGCAGTTGTGAATGTTTCTGCATTTGTAACTATATTGTCCATCTGCACGAGTGTCATGGCGTTTACTACTTCTGTCATACAAAGCGTGAAGTTGGCTTTGTAGAAATATTGTACTGTGTTTTCCGTGAAGGGTGTGGTGCCGGGATGTGGATAACAAGGGTGATTGGCATATGTTCAGAACTGACCAATGAGGGGATAACCCCAGGTGTGTAACACCAGTCACACATGTTGGTAATGTCCAGGTCTAGGATATTGTTGGCCTTGGTGGTGGTGTGTATAGGTTGATCCAGCCGATTGGAGTTTATGAATCCATGAAGGTGTTGGCCTAATGTGTCGGTACATGAGTAGGTATCACAGTTAGGTGTGGGGTAGTGTCAGTCTCAAATCAGTAGTTCCTGTCTGAACCCTACTTTCCAGTACACCAAGAAATGAGGGCCGTTAACCGTGGGGTATGGTGTGGAATCCGTAGCAAGCTACAATTTGTATAGCAGTTCTGGCCACAGTTAGTTGCACTTGGATTGCCTGTGATGCATCGTGCTAAGCAACCAGCATGGAGGTGTGTACATCCCTGTGAAATATGGACACACCTCCACCATGGGTGTTCCAGTCCTGGTTACATGACTGAATGGTGTGGTCTGCGTAATAGCCTGTCAGTGTAGGGGTGCTCTCTGGAGCCTAGAAGCAGGTCACAGTCACTGCAGAGACATCGAAGTGGTCCATTATAAGGAGTGCCTCGGATGAGTGCATTTGAGATGAAGATGTCAAGCATTGAGTAACATTACCCTCAGGTTTTGCTTGCCTGTACCTGTTCTGGTGGTGAATATGTTATTTGAAATGTGTCTAAAACAGGCAGTATAGGAGCAGCAAGAGCCTTAAATGTTATCCACAATCCCAGGGCTGACAGGTGCAGGCCATCTGTGCCAAAGCATTGTGGTTTGTCGACCATGTCATTCAAAGCAGACAGATACTGATTACCCTTGGAATGACACCAGAAGCACAGGCAACTGTTGAAGTGAATAATACTGTTGTTGTACTGTGTCATCAGTCTGGACTAATGCAGAATGCTTCTCAGGGCTTGGGCAATACCTGCCTGGGCTACAAGATCGGAGAGCTATTGCATGTCCCTGTACATGTAGTCCAGGAAGTTACATCTCAGGGCATTCACACAAACGTGGAGAATGACAGTCATATTGTACTTGTTGAGGAGTGACCTGAGTGCATAGGGTATGTTGTGGATCCTGTTACCTGACAACCAGATGACAGTGACTATCACCTTGTGTGGTGTGCTGAGTGGGACATCAGTGTGACCGCCTACAGAGTCACCTATGACTAGTGTGTTGAGTATGTTATAACACCCTATTGGCTGTAGTTGACAGGCACACATGAGTCTGTGGGCTATAAGTAATTGGTGTTGTGTTTGGTAATGGGGGCTGCCTCTGTTGCCTACACAGAGTAGTATGGAGAGGCTCAGCAAATGTTGTACTCTTACTATGTGTGGCCTGTGGTGGAGATCTAGTGAGACTATGTGATGAGTGGGGTGTGCTGCAAATGTTTAACATCCCCACATGATTGTCAGGTTAAGTCTTGGTTGGAGAGAGCATTACCTCCAGCATGGCTACATATGTGCATCTCCCACAAGCTGTAGTGTCATATGTTAGGAGGTGAGCATTGACTGTGTACATGAGACGATTGCTATATTGCCTCATGTTGCCCGCATTCATCATATAGACAGGCAATAACACTGGTAATTGACATTTGGACATGCCTGTATATTCAACCATTTCTCACAAGATATGTGAGGTAAATGTGTACAACAGCTGTTGTACTGTAAGCATGCTGGAAATGTAAGGACAAACAGTGTTTACTTGTAGGAAATTAGTAGGATTGAGTGATATAGTAATTAGTAGCTCATGAAGTGCGTACATATTCTGAACAAGTGCTGAGCATGAATAAGCAATACAGATAGGGTGTTGGATAATATAAACTCACTGCTCCCCCAACAGGTACACAATCACATATCCATGAATACTACAGAGCCCCTGTAACCATAACTATGATGGTACAAGGTGCACTCAGGCTGCATGTGACCTGTTCAAATCCCTGGTCGTATAATACACATATGGCAAAACAGTTTGCTCTACACATACACTTCCATGTAAAACATAGGCTCATGGCAGTCTGTGAAAATACTGAATGGATCACACTAACAGTTATCACAACCCGCAAAGTGAAGATGCCACTCATAATGGAAGGCACAGCACTATTACCCTGCTGAGTATGGTCTGAAAGTCTATGAACCTTAATCAGCGTAGATGTTGTTAGCAGTACAGATGTAGATGACAGTACCGATGAATTCAAACTGCATAGCTTACCTGTGACAGGTCAAAGGTCATCATCACCCATACTGTGTTCCACCTACACTCAGTATACTACATGTACCTTCGTATGTCACAGGAGTGTTCTACCAGTGGCCTGTTCACAGAAGTAACACTACAAACGGTGTATGAGTGACATGTGCATATCACACCAGTGGCAGCTACAGTAAAACAGGGTTAATGTTTTGTACTCCCCTGTCATTGTAGCCCATACCACACAGACAAATGGGAGGCATCTGCATATGTGAGTATGTGAATGGCCATGACCTAGGAGCAATAGCTAACTCAGTGTTGTGGACAACATACAGCATGGGCTTTGTGGGTGAGGTGCCTGACATATGTGCACAATCTGACGGCTGCTTATTGCATTGCCACTGCTATGTTAATAACCCTGTACCCATTAACTACCACCTAGGCAGTGGTCAACATTATGGACACTGTGTGTAAGGGATGGTGCTGTGCAGTTTACCTCCCTGAGCTAGTGACATCACCAGGCCTATTAGGTAGTCATAAGAGGCAACCCAAGTCATGACAGGGTGCCATCCATGAGCATGGAGATCACTGGACAGCCATACTCAGCACTCAAGTGACCAATATCGGATTACATATCACCTTTAAGGGGTATTGGCCATGCATGGATGAGCGACACCAGCCTTCACAATCCTCATCTCCACTATGCAGCATGCTGCCTACCCTGCATAAAGACATGTGCAACACTGTGATGTTGGACATGCTACACGTACATATCCTGATCTGAAAGACATACGTCATGGACAGCCACCTTCCTAGTACAAGGGTCGCAACATGCTGGACAGATCCCTGTGCCATACATGTGACATACTCTTGCCATACCATGCAACCCTGTCCAGCAAAGCTGCACATGTCATCTCTGTCATACATGGTGCAATGACCACTTGGTAGATGTATCATTGACTGTCTGTATCAGTAAAGTGGCACTGATTCACCTGTCGGTGGGAACATGGCTGTCGGATACAGCTAGAAAACCTTACATCCTATGCCCATACATGTCCCAGGGCATACACACTACTACATGATCTTGGCCGTACATGCTATAGTTGATAACCATCCCTGCGAATACCATCTGGCTAGCCATTGTCCCATGTGTATCACATGTGCAACACAGGCGATACATGGCAGGATGTTGAACTGCTGTACAGTGCCGTGTAGATGTATATGGAAAAACACATGCATGTAAAGGTTTCCATGCACATGTCTGCATTGTCACTGCCCATGTCCATGAAGGCAGTGTATGTGATGATATGTGACATATACACAGCATCAAGGTCAACAGCATTAATGTGCACACATCCAGGCATGTGCTGATAGGTAAGAACACCAGTGCAGGCAAACAGACATGCCCACATCAAGACAGCATTCACATGGAGTATGAGCAATGTAATGAGGTGACACACGTATATGGTGATAATATCCAATCCCCATTGGGTGTTACATGTGTGTGAAACAAACATGTCAGCCATGTCAGTGTCATGACAATTTGCAAAGACAACTGTTCATAAGTACTAAATGTAATAGACATGAATGTGCATCTGTATCTCTGTGCATCTCTGAGATGCTGTGACCTGTCTCCATTATTTGTCTTACAGATAATGCCTCAATCACGACTGCTGGCATATGGCAGGAACTTCGCAGGAGGGTTAATGATGTGGGTGGCCATAACCGCACCTACCAGCAGGTGCGCAGACACTGCATAGACCTCATCCGACATGCGAAACAGCGTGCCAATGTAATCGCCAGAGAACAAGGTAGAACAGGTGGTGGGCCACCAACCCAGCACCCACTCACACCTACCAAGGAGCTGCTGGCCAGCCTGGGGACCCCATAAGAACAGCATCCACAAACTCTAGCTGCCATTGTGGAGGTGGGTGTCTCCCAACCACAGGGCCTGGAGTTGCCTGGTAAGTCACTACTGCACATATAAATATTATATCCCATTTAGTCGCATGTGTCACTGTACACTATGTAATGTAACATCATATGCAAGGTATGTTTACACACATGCTGCATACTATAGTATGCTACCCTGTGTATGCACACATGTGCATACTCCATAGTATATGCTATTGTACTGGCGAATGTGTTAACATGCAAAGTGCACCCTGTAGCTGTCATACAGTCATGGATAATGATCAAACTGCTGTGTCACCCCTATACAGGTACCTCTGGCATGCCGCAGAGACAGCAGTCCATTGCAGGTGAGACATTTATCAGTATCAGGCATGTGAATGCACAAATCTATTCGCCATGTGGCCAGTTAACATATGTGCACATAATATATGGTCCAGTCACGATATACAGGTCACAGCTTTCATCAATCACACTGGCTACCCATGTGCAATATATACAAACCAAATGAAACACCAACATGAAACCACAGTAACTGTCATTGCTAGATGTGTGGACAGCTGTGCATACAACGGTGGAGGTGTTGTTCAATGTAGGAATATGTACTATACATCAGAACAACACATGTGAGGTACACAAACAGTACTACACAGTGAGCTGGGATATGGGCAGCCCACATGATTCACCATTGTGGAATGTTCCCCTGCAATGAATGCAGACATTGTGATGTGCCATCTGACATGTCCCAGACATGTAGTGGTCCGGCTGCAACATTGTCACACTATCCCATAAAACATACCCCACATACCAAACATATAACCCTTTGTCTGTTTAACCCTGTGGACAATGGAGTATCTGACATCTATGGGTGTATGTCATATGGGACAACACAGACATGTGACATAGACGGCCATCACACACATCTGGCCAACACATGTTCACACATGGCCATGGAGGATGGCCAGAGACATGTAGTAAAACACAGTAGATGTAGTGTGTATGTGTGTACACCCTGTTGCACATTATCTACACATGGTCCAACTATAGCCTTTTTTAAATGGTTATATAGCAGATGTGGAACACTGGACATCCTAACAGCCTGTGCACAGCTTGTGGAGGTGTCACTTAATTTGACCACATACGATGTGTTGCACATCATGACTGTGTCACAGCATGAACATAGTCACCTGTACAGCTTCTACATACATACACAGACACCACATCAGGCCAGAGATACCATACATTTCCCTTGCTGCTGTTGGACATCACTGTCAGCCATGCACCACGTGTGTGTGGTACATAAATGTCATGTGGGACATGGTGTATTGACCAGTCTGCCATGTGTGGACACGGTTGCCAGCTAAGAAATGTTAGCAGTTGTGCAGGGGTGCCATCGGTATGTCTTCCGGTGACCTGTCACACATGACACAGCATGGTTTAGTGTGTATACACTTCAGCAATGTGGGTCACAATCCACAGTGTGTATGTATTGTGTATGCACGCAGTCATGGCTATGCACTGTATATGTATTCCACACTGTATAGCAACGGAGACGCCTCATGATTCCATGCAATGGCACTGTGTCTGTACTTCACACTGTATAGCAATATAGACACCTCATACCACTCTCAATGGTCATACACATCTGCTAAAAGTGCATTCTATCTGTAGGGCATACAGACAACACTGCAATGTGACACCATTACACCACTGTTCATGTGTCAGGACACCATTGTGTCAATCATGTATGCATGTCACTGCTCACATCAGCAGATTACATGTCATACTACATGTTAATGTCAAGGACATATGCCTCACATCAGCCATGTGTACTGTTAACCTGTGCTGGTCCACATGGTGTATCACAGGGATGCATGCTTACTACCATGATTGTGTGAAATGCATGGCTTCTGCTATGACAAATGCTTGCTGTTGTGTGCAACCTAGGGATGTAATCTAACTAGCACTATTAATGTCTGAGCTGCATGCCATCTGCTGTATCACATGCATGCTGCATACCTTCTGTCATATCACATGCATGGTTGTCTGTGTGTGTCTGTGTGTGTGCATGGTTGTCTGTGTGTGTGCATGATTGTCTGTGTGTGCATGGTTGTCTGTGTGTCTGTGTGTGTCTGTGTGTGTCTGTCTTTATTGTAATGTAGAGTCTTTGTTTGTCTTCACAGGTGATGTAGGTGTGTTACCTTCCTGCGGTCCATCTGATGTTACTGTCCCCACAGACTCTAGCAGTGATGAACACATGCTTGAGGTACAGGCAGGGTTGTCAGGGGCTGAATCTGTGCCTTTGGTTGCCATCCCACATATATCCCCCTCTTCCCCGCACACAGTTCTCATGCCAACACATACCCCATCACCAGTGGCCATAGAGGAAGGACAGTTACTGTGTGTTAGCTTGGAACAGGAACGTGTGGTGGCTATGGAAGGTATGTCTTCACACCATGGTGTCAGTCAAATGACTGCAGATGTGCCACACAGGCATATGGCCAGTGCTGCTCATATGAGGACCTCTGGCCGACATGCATCTGCACAACAGAGTGCAGCAGCTGGTGTCACCAGACACATGTTTCAGACTGTAATGGCAGCAGAGGCACGTGCTGAATGGCAGAACAGAGATGGGCAGAGGCTTCAGAGGGCTGCTATCCATTCTTCAAACGAAAACATCCAGGCATTGGCAAATGCTCAACAGCAGATTGCTGATGTTTTGGACAGGCGATTGGGTAACATGGTTGGAATCCTTGACCGTGGCATGGCAATCCATGAACATGAGCTGTCTGTTCTGGAACATCTGGTAGGAGTGAGGCGTAGGCCACGTGGACGTAGGCCAGCTACACCACCTGGTGCAGGTCTACACAAACAAGCTACCTCACATGCCCGCTCCCATAGTGCCGGTAGCAGCAGCAGTGCAGCTGGTGCTGCACTGTCCACACCAGGACACAGCAGGCCACATGGACGTGGCCCTGGATAGTCCCAGTGTGGACACAGTTCCAGTGGACCCAATCTGTACCTCTGTGTGGTACTGCCCGTGCAACCCCTGGCAGGCACAGATCACGTGGCCATGGCCGGACACAGTGAGCTGTACATCCTGGTCTGTACAATCTGGAGCTTTCAATAGTACCCCTGTGTAGGCCGGATACATGGCAGAACTGTGTGCACACATACATGCACACAAAAGAAACATCTGTAGGGCACCAACACCCACATGCATAATAACCACACATGTCCAAGTAGATCACAGGCCCTAACCCACACACATGATGTCATCCACTGGTGCAATCTAGGACCCTGGCAAACATTATCACCCTGTGCATATGATGATGCCTGTGCCGCATCCCTGTCATCTACACCATCGGTGCAGGGACATGCTCATATGGTCTGATGCACAGGGTGAACAGAATAGTGAGATAGGTGTTTATTACAATTGTTGTGTACTGTTGGCACGCAGCAGACATACCATGTAGTACAGGATTAGAATGCATTGTTTTATGTTTACAGTATGTGTCTTGGTAACAACCGTAACAGCATGTTGGTAATGATGCCCTGCGTCCCTCCTTAAGGTCTGATTGCATGTGCCATTACGTAACAGTGTTTGCAGTTAGAATGCATTTATTTATTTTATTTTACATTTGTTAACCGGGCTAGTCTAGCTGGATATATACCCATTTTCAGTAGAGGCCCGGGGAGAAAAGCTCCGCACAGATATACAAATATGTAAAAACAGTTAGAATGCATTGTTTTATGTTCACAGTATGTGTCTTGGTAACAACAGTAACAGCATGTTGGTAATGATGCCCTGCTTCCCTCCTTAAGGTCTAATTGCATGTGCCATTAAGTACCAGTGTTTGCAGTTTCACATGTGTAAATGTGGAGTACTCACAGGCATGGATGGCAATACCAGCATGCTATATGTAGAAAGGCTGACATTCCATAGATCACTGCACACCTACTGATCCAGGAGCATGTGAGCTGTGTACTAGGCTACAGTGGCTAGAGACGTGACATCTATACTGGGTGACATCACAGGTACAGCTTCATGGTGCGGGGGGTTTACACAGTGGTCTAGCTGATGTCAAGGGTAGGGGCCAGTTGATAGCATGAGGACTCACTGTGTAACAGTAAAACACTGTCACATTACAGGATGTGAACACACACAGACATACACAGACACACACAGTAACACGCCCACACTCATGGGGTCAACGACAGTATAACACACACTTGATAGTGGTGAGGTGAGGACCCCTGCCTATGTGGTGATCACCATTACAATACTGCGCACCCACATGATGCGACACAGAGAATGAACATGTACAGGTAGTCAGTAATGCCTGACGGCATCAACAGGGTAGTAGATTGCATCACCTTGAGGGGTTAGGGTCCCTATCTGTTCTCAATGGTAGCATACATCCTCACTCCATGCACCAGACAGCCATACATACATACACATACACACACTGGAGTCCACACATGTCATGCACATACAGATAGCTAACATGTGTGTGATACACACACCGCCCCTGCCTATATCTTGCTTTCTACACTGCAGTATGCACAGATCTCTACAACAGTGTACAGGGGTGTGTAACAATTGGGATGTATTCCCCACCATACGTGGCATATATGGTCACACAAGCAAACACACATGGCAGTACTGTGAATCAAACACCTGCCATCTTCTGATACGTCTGACAGACATGCAGCAGTATTGCCCGTATTACAATGTGTACCGACGCTACTTTTGGCAATTGTGCTGCTATATGCACATGGGAGGACTTAAGTGTTACAGGTGTCAACTGATTTACAGTCAGTGACATCCTGACCACTGTGTAGGTTGTATATCTTCACCTTCAATTACCAGAAACATAGCTTACTGTTTGCACATGTTATGGTAGGACGGCTTGTGACACACCTGTAAGCTGTCTTCAGCAAACATCCATCTTCAAAGGTGGCCCACCATTTTATGTACACACATCCATCCATACCTGATGTACATCTTACCATACTGTCAGTATTTCACCATATACAGGTGTCAATGATGGGACTGCATTGCAACTGCATGTTGTAGTAGGACACAGATGAACTGCAAACATCAGCTACTGCTCATGCATGGTAACTGAATGCACACCACTACATGTACATGTGTATAGGTCTTACATTCCTGTCATGTAGCCATGTTTGCATGCATAGCAATTGGTGAACATGTGTGACATACTTGACACATTGACTGTTGTATGATATGATAGTTGGCATGGGTAACCAGTAAAGAGGGAATGTTAACTCAGTCAACATTGCTACCTTATGTACTGTTAGCATTCAACAGCCATGGACCTATCTTCCATGTGCATGCATGTAATCACTGTAGCCACGTGTCAGCACGAAGGACAGCATTAGCTATGCTATGTACATATGTGCTGTGTGTGTGTCGGACATGTACATATCCATGGTGGTTACATGTATGTCACATCCAAACATGGGTGTGTTGCCTGGTGTACAGCTACAGTTATCTGTTACAGCTGTATAAGACCCAAGGCCCCTGTTATGTGTACAGCTGACCTGGTTATGAATAGTGGTATCAGTGCATTGCATAACACATGATGGAACCCTGTCAGTACATGGGTAGTCTGCACAGTTGCTGTAGAGCTAGGTACAGTCCACTGGTCATGAGTAACATGGTGTTGTACTAATGTATGGATGTGTGTTGCTGGTCCAAGGACACGGTGATTTGTGAGGGCTACATACTACAGTGCAGCATTTACCACTGTGATCTGCACCTGACACATCTGTGATGGCTTTTGAGAGTGTACTGGTCAGTACATGTGAGTGGCCTTCATATAAGTGGGCACACTAACACCTGGAGCGGTCCGTAACGGTCTTATGGCCCACATGTCTGTATCTGAGGTATACAGTGGTAGTGCTATTGTGCACAACTGAGCCTTATGCCAGGTGTTCCTCACTGCACAGATGTCAGTATTCCCCATTGTTGGATCTAGATTGGCAGCTATGATTACGAACGCTACACATCTAGCAATATTTAGCATACACATACAATGCAGTTGTCCTGTAGGTGTCAGGGTATTTACTTGGTCTCAGGTTCTTCATCTATGTATGGTACTACATGTGCAAAGTACCCACTCCTGCCAGGACAACACCACGGGTGGTATTAGTGTGCCAGGTTTAGATTGGTACAGCTAAGGTGATGGACAGCAGCAGACGTTGTGTAGAAGACCGATGTCAGACATATGTTGTACAGCGTTCATGATAACAATGGTGACTATCGATACACTGTGCCCTTCCCTGTTTAGACTCTGTGTGCATACAAGACAGCCCTTTGCTACTAAGTGTGTGAGCATGCCCAGTACGCCGTTGTGTAGATGGACACATAGTGCATTCCAGACTGATGTGTGCTACTAAGTGTGTGAGCATGCCCAGTGACACCTTGTGCCAGTTGTGTGCCTCTGTGTATGGGCATGACCATTGTTATCCTGTAGAGCAATAGTGGTCATCCAAGCAACAGATGGCCATACCCCACTTCAGAATGGAGTCCTACATTTAACACACTGGTTCACAGGTATGTAAACCGTAACTGCCAGCATCCATGTCGACGTCTGCATTCCTTGAAGGTCATATTGACTGTCTTGAAAGGTGTCATACCCTATGTGTTGGTATCTGTGGGTGGCTAGCTTCAGGATGTGTTGAGTGTGTTTTGTTGCTTTCCTATACAGTGTCCACAGATCTCATAATCGCCCAAGACACTGGGTTGTCAATGCATACATTCGCCAATAGGTCTGGTGAGTAAATGTCAGCAGCCCTACTCTTACCCTTAATACAGTCTGACCCATGTGACACAACAAAACACACTTGCCTTGATAGTATCACCACTACATAATGCAGGTGGCACATGTGGTTTCCTTTTCATTCTTGTCTAATGCTTTGGTGTCATGTGGTCCGCTGTTGTGATATAAATGCAAAATCTACGTATGTGTGTGTATATGTATATGTGTGTGTATGTATGTATGTGTATATATATATATATATATATATATATATATATATATATATATATATATATATATATATATAAAATATATGTAGATATAGATAGATAGACATAGATATATACATATATGTATGTGGACATTAGCACTATTGAATGTTTGTGCTGGATGATCTGTACATGATCACCTCAGATGTACGTATATCTGCCATGGCGTAGTGGTAAAGCACATTGTCTGTGGTGTGCAGGGTCCTGGGTTCTAGTCGTGTAGACACCGGTTATTTTGTTGCTGGGAACACCAAGGGACAACAAATACGGTGATAGTAAAGCACCTTTAACCAGTTGTGTATGGATCTGAGCAACAGTAAGCAGTGGTTATTAATTTGGAGGGTCAGTATGGGTCATATAACTATGCAGATAAGGTTGACAATAGTGAATCTCGTTTATGCCCAGGGTGTGATGTAGATCCCAGGAGTGTATGTGTGTAGATAGCCAGGTGCAGGGCTTGAATATAGGTGAAAGCATGGCAGTGGGGTCAGGCATACTGTATGTACATTGGAGACCTGTGCCTCGGGATTGCTCCTGCCTTAGCACGCCTAAGCTAGGGGTGTGTCTATACCTGCCTGGTGAAATTGGGAGGGACAACAGCAGTAGTGGAGTAGTCAAGGTGAACAGGATGCACAAACAGGTGATGATCAGCACAATCAGCAGATTACATGGCCAGCCTGCCCCAGAACACTACGGTAATGTGAGCAAGCACCATACACACAGGTTTCTTCCACACTCTACACCACCGGTGTATACATGCGGGGACATTTCTCAACACAGTCCAACCAAATGAGAAGGGCTGCAGCAGGCAACATAGACCAACATGTGCAGGAGGCTGAGGGTGGTGAGGATGTGTATGCTGCCGAACAACCCTTAGTGAGGTGACATAAGACTTTACAGCCCCAGGGTAACTTACCAGGGGTTACATGAGCTGGAGATAGTGGAGCACTATACGGTGGACAGAGACCTCCTACAGCAGCTTGTTGTGCTGTGCCGGCCACACTTGACACATCGAACAGGCCGAGGGAAACCCATCACAGTGGATACCACGGTATGTGTTGGCCTAGGTATACTAGCCACAGGTACCTCCCAAAGCACAACTGGGGATATCATGGGGATCTCATAGGCATCTGCATCCAGAGTATTGCACCAGTTCACAGACGCCATGTCAACACATGCTAGTGAGCACGTATATGTCCTCAACACACGTGATTTGTAGACCAGCAATATGCGTCTCTGCCACTACATGGCTGACTACCCTGGGGTACTGGGTTCTATAGCCTGCATGCATGTACGCATCAAAGCACCACCCAGTGAGCGGGGTAGGGCCTACATTAACTGCAGGGACATACCCTCCAACAGCTAGGCCATATGCGATGGCCAGGGCATTAAACTGAATGTGTGCACTGTCTGCCCAGGAAGCTATGACGATTCCGATATATTGCTCTGACACAGCTGTACCACACCTTTGCCAATATGGACAGCCCCTACAGTCTCCTAGTGGGGGATGCTGGGTAACCACTGGAGTCGTGGCTGATGACACCCATCAGCAATGCACACACACCTGAACAACCACACCATAATGAGGCAGATGCACAGGCAAGACATATAATTGTGTTTGTGTTTGGGATGCTCAGGTCACGGTTCTGGTGTCTGGACACATCCGGTGGAGCCCTGCAGTATTCACCAGCTACATGCACCCAAATTGTTATGGTATGTGCTATGCTGCACAATCCAATCCTGCGGCAACAGTTGCAGCAGGAACAGCATGGGGCAAGGCCACACAGCCACCCACCAATGCCAAGGCCTGTACCGGCACAGTATGACTTGGAGGATGAACTACCTGAGCTGGGCACAGTAGGCGAAAGGGCCGTGCACAGTATGAGCTGACCTTGGCAAAGAGACAACACATGGCATATGCACTGACACAGTAGGTACCCAGGGATTTCACCCTCTCTGACTCGCACAGACAGTACAATGGATGCCAAGCATGACACTACCTGTGCTCAGCCATGTATAGGAAGTGCACTTTGTGCATCCGACATAGACAGCCCTCCAGCACCGTCCTCAGGTCCAGAACACCCCCAAGGTAAGTCAATCGACCTACCAATTGGCAGTTGTATTAGAATGTGTATTTACCCGTTGCTATGGTATGGATGCGAGCATACAAAGGAATTTGGTGGCCGACTGTTAGGGCAGCAGACAGTACACGTCCATAGTGGCACCATGACATCTGTAGCACATACCAGAGTCAGAATAGTAGCCAGTAGTACACAGGGTGTCCTAACCCACTGCAGGTTATGGGCTGAACATCATGTGTGTCCATACAGCCCACACAAGTCTCATACAGCTGGACAGGTGTAGACCAATGCGGACAAATGCTATACAATGGCCTCTGGATATGCCCAATGAATGACCCCAACCCCCACAGACACACACACAGACTACAGCAGGCCAGGCAGGTGGATGTAGGTTGTGAAGGCTAGGACGTTTCACACCACTATGCTTGTAATTAAAGCTAGGATCTGACGTACACTGGTATGCCTCCAACCAGCAATTTAGGTAGGTCCACACACTGAAATGGAGTACCTGGCATACCAGTACAGTAGTGGCAAATGTGTACAACTGTCAGCTGTGCCCCCCCTTCCAACGTACACATGTGAGAATCATGTGCGCCACCGCTGGTGCTGTGTAGGACTGTGGATACAGCTGGATGTCTCCCCACGCTGTGCAGAAATGTAGCAACTGTCAATGCCACATGACCGTTAGCTACCCTGCAGACACAGCATGCCACCTGTCGGTGTACAACGCAGGGGTCGGCACCACAGTACTGACTATCTGGACATGTGACACATGCGATCCAGTTGACCATACTTGGCATGCTCAAACACATGAAGGTATGATGGTAATGTCAGTCCACAACATGCGTAACAGTCATACTGAGCATGCTCACACACTGAAACACAGGACGCCCAGGTCTGCAAACACCAGTGGTCCGGACATATCTGCCAGTACATTGCTATACTGTTGGATGACTGTGCTGTATGGTATGTGTGTGGTACTGTCTATTGTCTGTACATATGCCATGGTGTATTGGTAATTCACATGAGCTGTGTACACAGGGTATTGCTACCAACACGTGCAAAGGACGGTTCTTTGTTTACGGCCAGAACAACGCCTTTGGATACGGAGTGGGTAAGGCACATTCCAGCAGGTGGGAGCGGTTGTGTGAGGGTTTGCAAGGTGTTAAGCACTGCTGACCTCTGGTTACAGCTCCTTATACTCATTTAGACTCCACATTTCTTTAACAGTGCACTACTGGCATACTGGTAGACAAACACGCTTACACCCACTCGCTCACTCACTTGCATGTGCACTGACATTTGTGCTTACATTTGTCACTCACGCTGGGTGGGAATGATCCCTTGTGATGCCTATTACATCGGACTACATGATTACAGTATCGGGTATGTCTAACCATTAGGCGACGGCAGGTTTCGACTGTACGGACTCGGCGGCCTGTCCAGTGACATAATCATATTATATGCGTGTTCCTCATACAATCTGCTCCCATCTGGCTTATTTATGGGAACCAATACTCTGCAATGCTGACATGTAAATGCTATTTGGGAAAAGCAGCTCTCTGCCGGGTCATGCTACCGCATACCTATTGTAGGTTTTCCACCTTTTAGATTGGACGATGGGAGACTCTAGGAGTAACACCTTTCCCACTTTGCATGGGACAGTCCATCGTTAGGCATATGTGTCATGTGAAAATACTCTAGCCATTGCAACTGTCTTGATTAGAGTGCATTCTTATATTCTATGTGTCTGTAATAGTTGCATGTAATGGTTCTTGTATATATGACACGTCAATATGTTATGTGAAGTAACATAAGCAACTTGACTGCTGCTAGACTAAGCTTTGATTTGTGCTAATATGTATATTTCTGTACTATGCATGGCTGTAGGTATGTTCTGCCCTGGTACGTCTGACATTTCTACAGAGCAGGTCCCACTTTGGCTACTTGGAATGATGGCAGCCCTATAGGACCTATATGTAGAACTATCACATTTGGCAAGGCAACACATACCCACAGCCAGTAGTAAACTGACTACTTCACCGATTTGCATACGTTAAGGTTATTCTTGTAGCATTATAGTTGCTAATACTGTTTACTGTAACATGTAGCTGTTTCTGATACAACAAAATCATTTTATGACACCACAACACACAATATATGACCTCCTTTCCCGAAATCACAGGCCATGTGCCATAACATTCATTTTGCAGGACACAACTGCCCAGAGTGGTGTGTCCCTCACAAAGGCAAACAGGTGGCAATCCAAATCTATTATGCTATAATCTACCTAAGGTGGTCAGCGGAATATGCGCTTTCTGTCACTAGCAGACCTCACATACCAATGGTGGAGAATGAACACTGTATCAGGGACACTACATAACACCCTGAGGGACACATTTGGATGACTGGTTCTATTAACCAGACACATTGACAGTCACAGGGCATATGTATTCATTCACGCTTGTCAAGGTACATGCTGTTTATGACTCATACATGTTGTCATCAGTCATTACCTGTATTCCGCCACCTGTCCACCTAATATCACTAGTTCTGGAAGTGTTTATTTGGACTTTGTTACATTCTGATTCATAAATATGGACGTCCATGCTAATCGGGTACATGGCACTGATATAGTCCCTATGTGTTCCCCCAATGGTTTACAGACTATCCAGTAGATGTGCTCTTCAGGTTTGGGAGGTATAGGTGTCTGCTATGCTCGCATAGCAATATTAATTACTTCCACTGGGCGGGCCTACTACATCTCTGCCAACCAGCACCTGCACACTTAGGCCCATTATTGCATACCCATGATTCACCTACCTGACACCCCTCTACAGCACTCATGACAAATACTTACTGTGAGCGCAACTGGGGTATGAGCATACCCCTAAACATTCCACACTC